>NC_143015.1:7457148-7757148 GCF_055824585.1 Amblyomma mixtum | reverse complement strand
CTGCCAGCTTAAACCTTACCACGTCGCTGAAACTTCGGCCCCTTAACGCCGGGATGGCGCTTGTGCCGCACGGAGTCATGTAGGCGCTATCGACGACGATGAAGCGGTCTATGCCACGAGTCGACGACAGACGAAGACGACAAAGATCTCAATCTCGGTCCGCTCGGCACTACTCGCACCTATCCCGACTGCTAGTACGTATATCCCTGTAAATATCTGTAAATGTATTGTTGCGAAGAAGACGAAACTGGCAGTGGCGAGAAACGGAGCGCTCGCACTTGGCCAGCGGCCATTAAATCATCTCTTATCTACCGTACATCGCGCCTCATTCTTCGGCTGGCCGCCACGTTACATTTGGTGTGAGGTGCTGGGGTGCCTTCATCGCCAACCTGCTCCCGGAGCTTCGGTGTACTGCGCCTGCCTTGTACGTCGGCCGTGAGTACCTGGACCGCGCCGCCCGGCCGTGCCCCAGCTCGCCCGACCTGAACCGACCTCGCCGCTCACCCCAGCCCCGTTCCCCGCCCGGACCACAGGACACAATGCACTGAAGACGTTGCAGCGACCTTAATGACCCGACCGACCCAAGGCCGACCCAAGACCCACACGTGAAGACACCGCTCCCCTGCCCCTGCCGTCCGGTGCGTCCAAGGACCTCGGCCGTCAGCTCCTAGCACCCTATGGCCCGGATGCTTCGTGGACCGGGACTCATCCTTCGATCCTCTCATTCTCCGTGGCAGCCAGCACTTCACCACTTTGCCACTTTTCTTCCCTGGAAGCCATCACTGAATCACGCATCCCTTCGTCCATGTCTTCTTCAGTTTACGATCGGGACGATCGCTCGGTGGCCTCGGGTAATGTTACGAAGACGACGAAGCTGGCAGTGGCGCGGGACGGAGCGCTCGCGCTAGGCCAGCGGCCATTGAATCATCTCTTATCCATCGTTCATCACGCCTCATTCTTCGGCTGGCCCCCACGTTACATTTTTCCTCCCTGCTACAATATCAATAAAAGGTTTTCACCATCAGCACCACACAAATAATAAACTCTTGCTCATTCACAAGCGAAGAGTTTGTCTCCCAAAGCAACCGCTACGACCTAAATTGTGTACGGTCCATGCCACCGAGTGAGCACCGAGCCGAGTGAGCACCATAGAGTGGCAAGAAAACGAAATCATACAAGTATTTATCTTGTGCACTAGTTTCTCGCGGGCATATTTATTTATTTATTTATTTATTTTCAAATACTGTTAGCCCCTGCGGGCTATTACAGGGTGGGAATGGTATAGTCAGTCAGTACAACACAGTTCCAGCACTTTTACAAAAGTTTCAAGTGAACAAGTTTTGTTGAATATGTTTCGGTCAAGGTTATTCCATTCTATAATTGTTTTAGGCTGAAACGAAAACTTGTACACATAAACTCTCGGCATGTATGACATAACTGTGAAGGGATGGTTAGTACGCGATGACAGTCTTCCGGGCGGTCGCAAGTACAAGCTGGAATCCAGATTGAACATATTGTGATAAAGCTGATAAAAAAACTTTATCCTAGCAATTTTTCTGCGAATAGCCAATGTTGGTAACTGTGCTCGTAGTAGAAGTTCTGATACGGACTGCGTTCTTCGGTAAGACGAAAATATAAACCTTACTGCCAATCTTTGAACACGTTCAACCTTTTCTACAAGATATTTCTGATTCGGATCCCAAACTATGCTTGCGTATTCCAGAGTTGGTCTTGCTATTGATTTATATGCTTGTAGTTTGACATCCAATGGTGCATCTTTCAACTTCCGCCTTAGGAATCCAAGGTTTCGTTGAGCTGCTCCACAAATGTTTTGCACATGATCACTCCAGTTTAGGTCATGGCTAATCGTAATACCTAAATATTTTAATTTACTAGAACGCTTTAGTTCTCTGTTATTAATTATGTATGGGAACACTAAAGGAGTCTTTTTGTTCGACACAATCATAGAAGTTGACTTATCATAATTAATGCTCATGTCATATTTAACACACCAATCATACACAACCTTCAAGGAGTCATTCAAGAGAACCTGGTCTTGCAGGCATTTTACGCGACAAAATAACACAATATCATCAGCAAACAAGCGCGCTTCGACGACAGGGTGTATCTCATTTGCAATATCATTAATATATAATAAAAACAATATAGGACCCAGAACGGACCCTTGCGGAACAACAGAGGATATTGATGAAGTCGATGAGCGTTCTTCATCGATTAGTACAAATTGTTCTCTGTTATTTAAGTAAGCCTGGATCCAATTAATTATTTGTACATCGATACCCATCGCATGCAATTTGTGTAAAAGTTTGCGCTACGGAAGCCATGCTATTTACTGTAAATATGCCACGAAGGGTCGTGGCTCAAGCGTGTTGTGGGGCACGAAGTGAACGCGTTCGGGTGTGTACGACGGCAAAGTGTGTTGGGGATGTGTACCGATGTTAGACAACGGTTACTTACAAAAAAAAAAAGTTGCTGACATTCAAACACAAAAGACTTCGCAGTTCTCCAATGCAGCACATTGCAGTGGTCTCCAAGTTATGTTTATGTCGATCGACCACTGGAGCAGGCTGCTAGCTCTCGGTTCCCTAAGAGTCGCTCAGTGAGGAGACCACATGGTGTCACTTCGTGCACAACCTCCTGCGTGGCACGTGGCGAAAGTACCAGATCTAGGAAGACTGCCAATGAAATTTAAGCGAGCATCCAGCACTCGCACCACTGGAGAGTTCATCCATAAGCATAAGTCGCCGCGCACAGTGATTATCCGATGCGCGTGAACGCTGAAATACCAGATCAATGACAAGCATTGAAAAAATGCAAAAAAACATGTCGAGTAGAATTTATAACACACTGCATGTCACGTACCTTTGGGCCCTGAATTCGTTGAACTTGCCACGTCCTGGTCGTGAGGAATAATCTGCATTCACCCGCCGATGGGATCGTGCTTAAAATCGTGATATCAGCGATGTCAGCCTAGCAAATCTGACCAAACGATTCTAGCTTGCATGCCTGCCGCCAAGCTGCGCGTGGGGATGGATGCTCAAGAATCATAGAAAGCAGGAATGGAGTCAAGATGCGAAGGAAAATATTTACAGGGCGACGATGCTGTGAACTACTACATTAAATCACTTATAACTGAGTGATTGATAAGCTGTGATAGGTTTATCTCCCTCAATAAAAAAGCAGCACAGGACAGCATAATCGCAAGGGGCTGGGAAATGGTCAATCTTAAGCGGTAAAAGACGATGGCAAATATTCGTAAATTCAGATAGTCAGGGATAGACGAAATTCGAATGAAGGTAGTTTTTGACGAAAAACACTTGCTGTGGACTTGCCCAGCTACAGCTTCCGTGAGACGACGCTTCCTAAGAAAGGTAGGCGATGGGACGTTGCAGGCGACTATCGCAAGTGGACTCATGATAATCGCTTTATCGCGAACTTTTGCCGCTTTTTAAGCGAGGCTTGTTTACACTCTTTTTTATAACTTTCTTTCCCTTTTTCATTATGCATAATGGCAAACAGCTCAAATAAAAAAAAGAAGCGAGGAAAAGTGCTTGAGGACATATGAAATACTCATAACAAATACGAAAATTCCGAATAGCTGGGCACACAGTGCCATTATTTTCATTTATAAAGGATGAAGGCCTTCACCTACAGGGCACGGAGTCTGCGAGGTCATGGTCTCGCCCAAGAAGTGACCTACACACACTCACCATAAAAGATAATGGTTTATTCTTGACCAAACGAAAGCTCCCAAAGGACTACAACATGGAAGGTAGTGGCAGGGCAGAGTATGTGGCTAAGGCACTCGAGACAGCAATGCTTTGGCTACACACCGAGCTCCAGCAAAATCACGTCTACGTCCAGGTTCCTGACCTCGGATCGCCACCAACCGCTCTATAGGAGTGCTACTTCATCGCCTGTACGCCTGGTAATCAAAATTCCAAGCGTTCTGCGCCGTTTTCTGGCACATCAGCATCTGGCTGGCCGCCCACAGCGGGCGCGCTAAGCCAAGCCTACATCTGCACCGCCGGGGCAACGCCCCCCGCGCTCGCCAGCATGCTCGCAGCCGGAACGGCGGGGAGCTCGCCTAGCCAGTCAGCAGCCCAGGCGCTGAATCACAAGCACTGTGCTCCCGCGGCGCCCCGGCAAGCCACCGCAGCCACGATCGTCATGAAATTTGCGAACCACCTCAACCTCGGCAACACTTTATTCCCTGTGCTCTGTCGGTCCGTCATGGATTCCGCCCGCCTTACCAAGACTGAACGTGACAATACCTACATCAAACTCCGCACCTCGCAAAACATCCTGGCCATCGATACCCACCGCCCAGCCGCTGCTGACAAGCTGCTCCAACTCAAGCAAGTTTCACTGAACACCCAGTACGAAGTCACCTCGTACGTAGCTATCGACCCCCTTAACGCCCGTGGTGTTATACACGGCATCACCATGGACTTTACCGAAGACGACTTTGCCGCTAACCTTCGTGTTGACGGTACCCGACTCCTAAGCGCCCGCCGTCTCGGACGTACCAACACACTTCTGCTCACCGTCGAAGGGCCCCGTCTACCACGCTATGCCGTCTTCTACAGCGGAGTGTACCGCGTATACCCGCAAAATCCCCACAGCAAACAATGCACGCATTGTCACGCCATAGGACACCGTGCCGACGTCTGTCCTAACAAGCCTAGCCTTGTTCGGTGCTCTATTTGCAGCCAACCGTTTCCTCCTGACCAAGGCAAAACGACTACCCCGCATGAATGTGAACCACACTGCTGGAACTGCAAGGGCGACCACACACCGTCTCATCTTGAGTGCCCCGCAAGGAAAGACGCCGACGCTGCAGTCCTAAAGTGGCACCGCGCCCAACGATGCCATCGCGCCCGCGCCGCCCCTCCTCCCCCTAAAGCCGACGCGACCATCTGGCCGCCCCTGCCTACCTCAAACCGCTACGAGGCCCTTCAGCTCTCCTGCAGCAGCAGCAGCAGCAACAGCCCGGGGCACGAGACCGCGCAAAGAAGTCAATCTCGAACCAAGCCCTCTGCCAAGCGGCCACCGTCCACCACTTCTGGTGCGGCAACCAGCACCTCCACCTCTTTTACTAAACCGCAAGCTTCCGTGATGCAGTCACAGACTCCACCAAGTCACCAGGTGAGCGGTCCATCTCCCACATCCATCGCACCCCCTCCCCCGTCCTTCCAACACCGGTTTTACTCACGTCCCTCCACACCTACTCCACTTTCACCCCTCCCTACCGACAACGCTATTGCTCTCATACAGCAATCCCTTGCTCCCGTCCTATTGGCCTTACAACAACTGACGGCTCGCGTCGAGCAACTAGAGCACTATCCCCTCTCCCTCGCGTCCTCTGCTACATGCTCTCCCGACAAAGACTCCAATGCTCCCCCTCGAAAGCGCACAAGCGCCCCTCCAGTCCCTAACCTCGACACAATGGAGGAAGACCCGCATGATGAGTGATATCATGCGACACACATCCCCACCCCAAAACCCTCTAATTATTTGGCAGTGGAACTGCCGCGGTTTTCGTCGCAAGAAAAATGCCCTCTTGCAACACATGGGGATTAATGGCGTTAACCCAGACGTCATCGCACTGCAAGAAACGCACGGTGCCTTTTCTCTTTCAGGTTACGACCATTTTACTCAGCCAAGTATAGTCATGAAGAGAAAAGGACATCAAACGCCCCCTCCTCCGCCGATTTTGACGGTTGCATACATACGGCGCACGATACCCACCATTCAGGAAGATATATCCCACCTCAACTCCGGGACGAAAGAGCATGTCCTGACACACTCCACCTATCAGGGTCACCGTATCACGATTTTAAACTGCTACTGGACTCCCTCCGACTCTAAAACCAGCATCCCACCTTTGCATACGGCCCTCCCTGCCTCTAATGTCCCTACTACTTTAGTCCTTCTAGGTGTCTTCAACTGCCCACACCCTGCAAGGGGATACGACCGTACTTCAGCCTCCGGACGAAAACTCGACCGCTTCGCCGGTATTCATCACCTCACCCTCCTGGATTACACGTTCATGCCTACACGTCTAGGATGTGGAGCACAATCCGACACAAACCCCGACCTTGCATGGATTCGCAGCGATCTCCGCGCTTCTTGGAGTAATACGGGTGACACGATGGGGAGTGATCACTGTATTCTTCAGATAACGCTCACGTCCCAGCGACCCTCCAGACCACCCGGAACACATCTACCTCCCACTATGGTCGTAGACTGGCCAAAGGCTCGGCCGGCCCTCGACTCCTTATCAGTCTCACTCGAGGACCCCTAAAAATTGTGTAGCGCATTATGGAGACCGTCTCCCAACACACCAAACATATCCACCGATCTCCCGACTATCTATACATTGACACACACCTACTTGGGCTATGGAAACAACGTCGCCGGGGCATAAAAGCTTGGCGCAACTGTAGATCTAGCCACGCACTGAAAAGAAAAGTTGCTGAACTAACGCAAGCAGCCCAAGAATACGCTGACCAACTAGCCACGAACAACTGGCTTCAGCTCTGCGATGACATGGTCGAGGGACTCCACACACCAAAAGTCTGGCACATTATGCGCACCCTACTTGGACAGGGTAAACCTCGTAACACACTTCAAAAGCTACAGTTGGCCCTCACCGTCTCACAAGAAGAGCTGGCTGAGCAAATCCGAAATCAATTTTACCCATCCTCTACTTCTCCTGCCAGCTCCCCGTCATACCCTTACACCGAAGAAGAAGCAGACGAGCAAGGAATGAATTCCGACTTCACATTCGCCGAACTTCAGGCTGCTCTACGCTCCCTTAAGAGAAACACAGCACCCGGCCCAGATAAAATTACCTATGGTTTACTCCGTAACCTCACCGATTCAAAACTAGACGAACTTATTCAGATCATTAATACTGCTTGGCGCTCCGGGAAAATTCCCGCTGCATGGAAAGAGGCACACCTAATTATGATTCCGAAACCAGGAAAATCCTCTGCGCTCATCACTAACCTCCGACCTATATCCATGACTTCTTGCCTAGGGAAGCTGATGGAGATGGCCCTTACCCGCCTCGAATGGCACCTGCATACCAATCGCTGTCTTGCTCCCACTATGGTCGGATTCCGCGCCCACGTATGCCCACAAGACATTGGACGGCAAATCTATGAGGATTTGTACGCCTTCCCAAGCAGCGCACAGCTTCGAGTTTTGACCGGCGTGGATATCAAAAAGTCTTTTGATAATGTCGCCCACTCCGCAATTCTCACCAACCTGGCAGACACTCGCCCTGGGGTACGCATGTTCAACTACATCAAAGACTTTCTTACAGACAGGACCCTCCGAATCATTGGCCCCGACGGCACACCTTCCGCCCCCTTTCCCCTCACCGCAGGTACACCACAGGGATTCATTCTTTCACGTATGCTTTTCAACTTGGCAATGAAAGAACTGCCCCGAAAACTCGCTGAAATTCCTGGCCTACGCCACGCTATATATGCGGATATCTCTCTCTGGTCTACCACAGGAAACGCCGGGGAACTAGAATCCACTTTGCAGCAAGGCCTCGACGTCGTTCAGGAGCATGCACGGCGCATAGGTATGAGTTGTTCCGCCGAAAAGTCGGAATACATCGTGGTTTCTAACGCTCCTCAAAAAACTGCTTCTTCCTACCGCGAACTCATTCAACTCTCTATTGCGCAAACCCCTATTCCCCGACGGAGCCACATCAAGATCCTTGGCTCCACTTTTCAACAAGATAGCAAGTGCAATGTGTGGCTTAGCCAACTCCTGCAACAACTGAACCAAATTCGCCACATGCTGTCCCGTATATCTCGTCAAAAGCATGGACTTAGAGAACACGAACTCCGTCGAGTTATAGAAGCACTCGTTTATTCGAGGGTCATGTACAGTCTTTGTCAAAAGTAACCAGGCTGTATGGTTTGCTTCTAGCTTGTATAGTGGAGCCCCTGTGGCTTTCCTGAAGATTAAAATGTGTTGGAAGGTAAGAAGACCCCCAGGCCTTACCTTCAACGACCATCTCAGCTTTAGGGAAGCTGTAAGGGCTCCACTGTACGAGCTAGAAGCAAACCATGCAGCCTGGTTACTTTTGACAAAGACTGTACGCCTACCCCTATCAACGCCTCACATCCTCTCAAGTAAGCAAACTGGAAGCCTCTCTGTGTCGCTTCATTCGATTAGCCATGGGAGTTCCCATCTACGCCGCAAATGCTCTGATCGCAGACGCCGCCATTTTCAACTCCCTCGAAGAACGCGCAGCAGCACACCACCGAGCCCAGATACACCGTCTCTCTACCTCCGAGCAAGGCAGAGACCTCCTCAGCCTTTTCGGACACACCATTTCCCAACTACCCCCGCTTCAACCATCTGCTCCCCCGTGGAAAAGCCTCCCGCGTCTTACTGTAAAACCCATTCCACGCCACATGTCTCCAACGATAAATCCCGGGCGGCGTGAAGCACTGGCGAACCATTTACCCGCACTGGGCCACGACACTTACTATACCGATGCCCATATCCTCGAGCACCAAGTACTTACTGCAGTAATCGGCCCTCGAAGCACCTCCACATATCTCCACACAGGAGTGCCCTCCTCAACCGACGCAGAAACTCTGGCCATAGCAGAGGCGATTAGGCTTCACGACCACCTTTCCTCCACCATCAGCATACGTGCAGACTCTCAGGCTGCCATACGCTCATTCGAATCTCAAAAACTCCCTCCCCATATCCTAGACACTTTGCTGCAATACCTAACAGCCCACTCTACGCTCCATGTCCGCCTTGAATGGATTCCTGGTCATCAAGGTATACCGGAGAACGAGCTTTATCATGCTCTGGCCCGTGAAAAAATACCACTGGGCCCTCCGACTGCCTGGCCAGCCCATTATAATCCCAAGGCAGACCGCGCTACACACCGACAGGACCGCCGCGAGCACCTTCGCAATTTGCGGCACATGCGAAGAACCCTTCCGTCACCCTCCCATTTCGTTTGCCGTGCTGACGCCACTCTAATTCGACAGGCTCTGTGCCTGTCGAATTAGTCTGTCTAACTCCCTTCCCTGCGAACTGTATTCCCACTATGTCCTTCATAAACCGGGCAAACCCGCCTGTCTCGTGTGCGGAGAGCATCCCTCAAACCTTCATACATATTGGTTATGACCCCGCGCCACTAACTCACCCACCATACCTTCCTCGCATACCTTGCCTCCCCCCTTTCACCTCACGTGGGCCCGATGGACCGCACCACCAACCTCTCTGCAGCCCACCCTCTGGCCGCTCCTCGCCGCCCACATCAGACACATCCAAGGCGCCACCGCCGATAAATAACGCCCACCAAACGGAGAGCTAAGAAGGCTCGGATTTGAGCTGAAAAATAAAAGTTATATATCTCTCTCTCTCTTTTGCTACAACAAAACAGGCACTAACACCTCAGCGCGAGAGAACAAAAGTGAAATGATACGCGAATAGGACGAGAGGCGCAGATAAGGACTCGAAGCGGTACAAGAAACCTGGCTGATAACGTAGTAGCCACTCACACCAAACAGACTTTCCATCTTCGGAGGCGCCACTTCCATCTTCTGCCTTCGTATTGATAAAAGCTGTCCCGCCATCCGTTTACGTGACTACCCCACAGCTGGCTCGATTTGCCGAAAGCGTAACCGCGCCCCAGCGGCGCTCCTACCGGAGACCCCTTCCCCTCCCCCCCCCCCTCCCTCCGGCGCGCTGCTTTCGCCACCCTTATCAAGTCAGCGCCGCCGCGTTCACATGCCACATCACATGGATCACGTGCATTCTCCTCATGTTAATGATGTTCAGAATAAACCTGTATCTCGAAGTGGGAACTGTGTTGGCCCAATATTTAGGGGAATCCCCCAAGGTGGAGTAGATTTGTAATACGGGAGTAATTACTCATTGACATCCACCCGAGAGAAAGCTGTATAGCTTTCCTTTGTAGCCGCATGGCTGCGCTTTGGTGGATGTCAAAAAGTAATTACTCCCTTATTACACATCTACTCCACCTTGGGGGATTCCCCTAAATATTTCACCAGCACAGTTCCCTTTTCGAGTCATTGATCAATTCGCTCTCGTCCTACCGTAGCTTGCCGTCCTGGTTAGCTCAGTTGGTAGAGCTACTGCTCTGGTGAAGCGGTGGTCCCGAGTTCGAACCCCGGACCAGAACGAATTTTTTTTTAACTATGAAGTTTCTGCGAAAGATGTATAGCTTTCCTTTGTAGCCGTATGGCAGCGCTCGGGTGGATGTCAGTGAGTAATTACTCTCTTATTACAAATTCACACTGGTGTGGCACCACAGGGACAGGGACAGAGACAGAGTGACAACACAAGTGCTCACTAACAACTGACAAAGTTTATTAAAAACACAAAAAAATATATAGACGAAACATATGGTTACATGCACAGTCATAACACGGTTACAAAGGTTACAGGCAAGAACACACGTTCAATCACGACGAATCTACCTGTTATCATGGTTTAGTGTCCTTTGAAGATAATCAACCTCGGCGTCAAGCAGTAGCAAGGATGGCAAACTCACGCATACATCTGTCGGCTTCCTTATGCGGAAGGCCTCCACAATCTCCCGGGAAGTCTTATCTTTATGCTTCCAGAGAACGCGCGTTTCCTTGAACAATGGGGCACACTTGTGGCTTTTTACATGCTTAGCCAGGTGCGTCCCCGAACCCCCATCAAGGGACCTGGCGTGCTCCTGGAGGCGTACACTGATGGATGTACACAATTTTGATGGAGGAGAAATTGTTGAGGCCCGTGTACTGTGCGTTGTCAGTGCACGTTAAAGAACCCTAGGTGATCGAAATTTCCGGAGCCCTCCACAATGGCGTCCCTCATAGCCTGACTTGCTTTGGGACGTTAAACCCCGTAAACCAAACCAAGATGGTTTTCGCAGTAATCCTTGCTTTGAATACCCGCCGCTTTTTTTTTCCGCGCATGAAAAGAGAAAGCGGCAAAGCACGAGGATGACTTCTGCGCATACCTCTCACTGCGGAATGTCTGGCTTGACATGGAATGAAATGAAATGTCGCATGGATGTTACGAACTTTATTTTTTTTATGGTCTTTGGTATGCTTGACGTCGCATGGAATGAAATGTTCTATGAACCTCTCTCTCCCTTTCTTCTCTCACTCCCACCTTCCTCCCTTCTCTTACTGCGCGGTTCAGGTGTCCACCGACCTGTGAGACAATTACTGGGCCCTTTCCTTTTCATAAAAACCAATTAACCGATGTTAAGGACCTTTTTTATTTCTGTGGCATGATGGATTCACCGAACGTTGACCAGTGTCATGGGCTTTGACATCTGATGTATTCGGAATACATTGGTGATCTATTGCTCATGCACGACAGCCTTCATAGATGGTAGTTCTTTCACTGCAGGCCAGTCAGCATGGATATGTGCAATACTGCGGTACTGTTTCTCTTTGGCTTGTGCACCTGCAGGCGTACTAGAAAATCCAGAATTTAAGGTTGCGGCTTATTTTGCCGCAATTTTCTCTCAATAAAAAGAAGGCATAATTCTTGACTCCTGGACTGGATTTTTCGTATGATTCTTAAATAGTAACTTTGCCTCTCATGTTACTTGCTTGCTAAGCGATGAAGTTTAGCGGTTTGGTTTTTCTTTTAAGAAAACACAGGTGCCCTCTGTCTCCTGCGTGCAGGCTATTTCGCAAAGCTGCTCAAGCCGCATTTGATGCAGTGTTTCAGCCCGTACAGACCAAACCTTCCTCCAAAGATGTTGATTTGACGTTCATGTTGAACGAATGCTAGACCCTGTGCGTGAAAGTTTGCTTAAATAACAAAAAGCAGAAAAATGCGCTCGTAACTTAGAGGCACAGGTGCCCCCAAAAGCTTTCAGTGCACGAAAATTACAGCAAACTTTATTTCCCAGCAGTTTCAGCATGCCTCAAAGAACTGAAGGATGCACTCCGTGCTTTTCTCCACGAACAACACGATGCACTTGTTAACGCCTGGCTGTTCCTCTACGTGGCGACGAAACTGAGGCATTTATTTTCATTTCGGCGTTCTGAAAACTTTTGTGAGCGCCTGTACTTCGTTGCGGTATTTAAAAAACGTTAATTTGCTTTAGATAGCTAATTCATTCCTTTTTGTCTCTTTAATTATTCATATATAGGGGTGCGAAATCGAGAAATAAAGGGGTACTGAAAGGGCCTCTGAATCAAACTGCGGTTTACCTAGAGTGTTAAAGGGACCCTAAAACGATTTCGATGTGCATATTCTAGTGCAACATATCTGTGAAAGTGGTCTTTGTGGGTATTTGAATCAAATTTGAAAGCTTTGCGTGGACCCTATAATTTAGAATTATTTTGAACACCACTGCTTGCGATTTCAGTAGCGACGTCAGTAGCCAGACTGGGCCATCGAAGGCTTGCCCAGTCTGCCTGCTGCCGTCATCGGGGTAGGGGACGCCGCACGGTGAGATGTCACCCAAATCGGTTGCGAACTAATACAAGCAGCAATTTTAAAAAATTGTTTATAAATTACAAACTCCAATCAGAGCTTTCGAGTTTGATTGAAATACCCACAAAGACTGCCTCCACAGATATGTTTCACTGGAATATGCCTCTCGAAATTATTTCAGGGTACCTTTAAAGCTCGTCGCTTGAGAAATATACTCAAGCAAGAATTTTTGAAATGTGTTTTGTGGAAGGTCGAGTTGTCAGTAGTTACAATTTGAATTTCCGCGTCTTCGCGCCTTTCTTCCTCCTCTTCGTCAGGTTTTGCACGCTGGAATGCCGTCTTTCCTCCTACGCCACCACACACTCAGCCCCTTCGCCGACTGCAGACGTGCGCTGGAATTTCGCCCGAAGGGTGGGGGGGCACAGAGTTTCCGGCCGCCGCCATGGTAACTGCGTGACGTCGGAAACAGTTGGAACGGTAAACCAGTGATATCCCTCCACTGCTGACGTAACGAGCGCTGCATGACGCGTTGAGCGCGGATTCAGGCGCAAGCCCACCATGGCTGGTTGTACGAGGCATAGAAGCGCTCATTTTTTAAAATATATTCTAAATGTTTGGCTCGCTGTTCAGGTCTTGCACAAAGCATGAACACTCGGTGGCGTGTAATCTGCATAATAGAAACCTGAAAAACCTAATTTCAAAACTACCTTTTTAGAGACCCTTTATGATGGTTGGTAAATTGGTAAATTGGTTCTTCAGAAAAGGAAATGGCACAGTATCTGTCCCACATATCTCGGCGGACACCTGAATCGCACCTTAAGGGAAGGGAGGAAAGTGGGAGAGAAAGAAGAAAGAAAGAGGTGCCGTAGTGGAGGTCTCAGGAATAATTTCGACCACCTGGGGATTTTTAACGTGCACTGACAACGCACAACACAGGAGCGCCTCTTAAATCAGCGATTTGATACAAGGCATAATATAAAAATTCGGTTCCACGTTTTGCAAATGATGGGCAGTTAGTTCTTAAACATCAGTTAATATTTGCCTGCGAAATGTTTTGCCAGTTTCTCCACATACATTGTGCCCCAGAAAATTCAGTGCCTTATTTAATAATTCTTCTGCTTCTTGCGATGGCCGTACACAAGTTGCTGATCACGACACCATGCATATATTTGCATGTCATAGGAGCCGTGAAGTCAACGTGCAGGAGCTATACGAGGAATTTGCTTGAATGCAGTTGAACAGTTCTATTGCAAGAGTTCTGTAACAATTAGTTTATGTGCCTCATCAGTTTAGTAGAGAACAGCTCCACTAAGTACTTTATAGATGCCGCAGCCATGCCACAGCAGCTCGCCAAACTACGAATCATCAGCACGGCAGCAAACCTGGACGTGAATGGTTTTCTTACAGCCAATGCAACTTAGCTCTTGGGAGGTCCTTTCCGGTTCTCGCCGGGATGGCTGATGTTGCCCAAGCCATATTGCGCGAACTGGAAGCATGCCCTCTATAAGTCTAAGCAATAAATTTTTTTTAAATATTTGGCTGTCTCATTTATAAATGTTTACTACTTGCTAGCGGTAGTCAACAAGAAGATATTATATTTCAGTTTTTCTCATTTATCTTTCTGAAGCGCAGTAAACGTTGCGTCGGAGGTAAGTGAGACTACATTATCAGACACTTCACTTAATAGCAGCCAATGTTTATTACCACGTTGTGCTATAATTTGTAGCCATATCAAATTTATTGAAGAAGGTATCAGCGATTATGATTTTGTATTGCAAATTGAGGCTACCATTTCAAGAGTGCCGTTTCGCAAAAACCTAATGCATCAGTACTTCGCACGCAAGCTTTTTCGGACGATAACTGCTCTTACTTGACTGCCTCGAAGCATGGAGCCCACAAAGCTGCCAAAGAGCACCTAGACCATGTTTTCCTACTTTTGCTGCAGCTTCTAGATTTTCTCCTGTGCGGTGTGGGCTTATTTTTCCTGACACCTTGCGCGATGCTTACCCAAACATTTTATTGAAATAACCTCAGTAGGCCACATTGGGCACTGCATAAGATCAAGCGTACTCTTCATAAATTTAGGCCGCCGTGGTGGCTCAGTGGTTATGGTGCTCGGCTGCTGACCCAAAAGACGTGGGTTCGATCCCGGCCGCGGCGGCTGGAATTTCTTTGGAGGAGAAATTCTAGAGGCCCGTGCACTGTGCGAAGTCAGTGCACGTTAAAGAACCCCAGGTGGTCGAAATTTCCGGAGCCCTCCACTACGGCGTCTCTTATAGCTTTAGTCGCTTTGGGACGTTAAACCCCATAAACCAACCATCTTCATAAATTTTTTCACGACTGGTGAACAGTGATTCGACTCGTAATTCTGTTGAAGTACATATCCGAACCCCAGATCCTTGCATTGCTGTGGGGGCATAACTTTTTCAGTTATGCCCTCATCAACCTTTTCTGTCATGGTACCTTGAATTTTATCAAGGAGACAAACTCCACGAGCGGATAATCAGCCCCGTGCCACAACGTTCCCGATTTAGTGGTTTAGGTTGGTTGGTTTATGGGGTTTAACGTCCCAAAGCGACTAAGGCGATGAGAGACGCCGTAGTGAAGGGCTCCGGAAATTTCGACCACCTGGGGTTCTTTAAAGTGCACTGACATCGCACAGTACACGGGCCTCTAGAATTTCTCCTCCAAAGAAATTCCAGCCGCCGCGACCGGGATCGAACCCGCGTCTTTCGGGTCAGCAGCCGAGCACCATAACCGCTGAGCCACCGCGGCGGCGGTATTTAGTGGTTTAACTTTATAAGTTTTTAACGGCGTACAATAAATTGCGTTTGGTGAGACGTATACAACGAATCACATCATCCCCTAACGACAAGAACTTCGATTCATGTCATGAAATCATTATCGTCACAAACTCCACGAGCGGATAATCAGCCCCGTGCCACAACGTTCCCGATTTAGTGGTTTAACTTTGTAAGTTTTTAACGGCTTACATATAAATTGCGGTTGATGAGACGTATACAACGAATCCCATCATCCCCTAACGAGAAGAACTTCGATTCATTTAATGAAATCATTATCGTCACAAACTCCACGAGCGGATAATCAGCCCCGTACCACAACGTTCCCGATTTAGTGGTTTCACTTTGTAAGTTTTTAACGGCGCACATATAAATTGCCTTTGGTGAGACGTATACAACGAATCACATCATCCCCTAACGACAAGAACTTCGATTCATGTAATGAAATCGTTATCCGCGACCAATCCCCACAAAGTGTTCCTTTAGCTACATAATACTGGAAACCCAGTTGTTTTCACACGTGCGCGGGGTTTGAGCTTGATTCATGTCGTTTAGTTCTGCACATTGCACGTGAAATCTCACAGTCTATGGAGCTATCGTAGGGATGATAACAGGACCAATATATATCTTCAAAATTTCGGAAAAACGTGGGCTGAGCTATCCTGAAAGCCGCTGAAAGCTAAATTGTGCTCCACTTCATTGCTACGGCTGTTGATACTTGTCATTTGAGGGGCCTTGATGACGTTATGCTAACATCGAACTTCCCCACTACTTATAATAATATGCACTATTACACGTTACCTCAGAATAAGCCACCTGAAAGTGACCACATAGATTAACTAGCGAAATTCACACACACAGGACATTAGAAGGCGACAGAACACACGCTAACGACTACCAACTAGCCCAACTTCAAGCTTTAGTTGAAAGTGACAGGACAGTATTAATAATTTAGGCCAGACGGAAAGTGAGCGCATTCGGAAGTGCCCTTGAAAGGACAGATATGAAAAACGAACTAAAGGCAAAGTGTTAGGCCCCCAACGACTCCTGGCGCAAGTAGAGGTAATTATTGCATAATAATATTTTAAGAACTAGGAAATTGGTCTTTTATATCGGCGATATCTTTAAATTTATAAAAAAATATTGAATATATACTTTGTTCAGTATTTCGCGAGTAAAAAGCTTAAAGATTTCGGGCACTGAAAGACGAAAATGAATATAAATAAGCTTTAATGGTGAGTGGTAATTTCTGTATCGCAAGGCTTCTTATACAAAGAAATCGAAAAATTCAGGGGCAAGGCCATCTATGAGGAGCCTCTGGTTTGCCAACACTGAAAATTCCAATGGTTTGTTGAGGTTTTAATATAGGACATGCATGTACAAACCAGTGAAATGCTCATGTAGGATAAGCCACTTGTTTTCCAGCACTGTAAACGCCATTTGATTGGTTAAGTTCTATTATGCGTCATAAGCACAGAAGGCAGTGCGCTACACATTGCGTGCCAAAATGTTTCAACATGAAACCGATCTAGGCACGAACGATGCACCAAGGTTGGCGCGAACGACAGACCAAGGGGAGTTTGAAGGGCGTCATCGAGGTAGGAATTCTCACAGGGCCGTCAGAAGAGGAGACGACATAGGTCAGACTGATGTTCCAGGTTTTTTGCCTTGCGTCGATGTTGAGTTTTCCTTTACCTGTCCGAAAGCGCTACTTTACCAATACCAAAGCGCATGTGCGTCTCGATTGCTAACCTGCCCCTCATTCCGATCTGTTTTTTTTACCTTGTGTGATTTCGGGTTGACAGCGTCGGTGCGCAAACATTTTTGTTCCACTTTAGTTCTCCTTCAGTTCTAGGTCTGACGTTCACCCATCAACTCCTTACGATTTTAATTGAGAGGCCATGGAGAGGTTCGCATATGAATAGGGTTGGGCTGTTTTTCAGCATGTGCGTGCTCTATACAGACTCGCCAACCCTCCACATGCGGCCTGTGTGTGAGGCCTCGGTGACGGTTCACGTCTGTTGGCGGGCTAAATGAGCTAGAACAGGTGAAGACCAGGCGTTTGCGGTCCTCGCCACGGTACAAGCCGTAAAACACGCGTACGCCTTTGCCTCCACGTGCGGGCACAGTTGGCTGTCGACCGGATGGAACGAGCTGAGGCATGATAACACAAACCAGACATTGCAATTTTTCACAGGCTAATTAAGTGCTTTGTGTCGGCATTAGACAAAACATGCGATTTGACAGGGGAATAAAAATGAAAAAAAAAGAACGTCGCGGACTAATATAAAACCTTTCTTCGGAGCTTTGCGAACACTGCAAAGGGTTCTCTCTCTTTATCCATTTTGCTGCGCCCATTAAACTGGCGAGAATGTATATCATCGCACTTGCCTTGGCGGCCCTTCTCTTGCCTTTGCCCCTGCACGGGAGCCAGAAGTTTTTGGACAATAACCCAGCACTCGGCGCCTATCAAGACGTCATTAAGGTGAGGCTTTCTGCCCGAAAGAAATTAAAAAATGCTCAGTTGTGCCCCTAATTAGCACAAGGCTGGTCAGCGCATACTTTTTTCCTGTCCTAAGTCGGAAAGTGAGGTCACAGAATACTTATTTCGTTATATTTTTACCTTCCTTAGTTTGTCTTTTCTTGCCTTCTGTGCGCTCATTTTTGTGCGTCCGTGCTCCCAGTCTTGTGACATGGACAGTCTATTCATTTTCTGCACTTTCGCGTATCTAGGGACAGGCGCACCTGTGCAAGCACAGAGCGAGTGGAAATGGGTCATTGTACTAGGACTTCTATCTCTTTAACACTTTAATCCCCAACCCCAAGCTGTACTCGTTGTGGGAGATCGTAACAATGTATCAATGACCAATGTATCAAAGAGATCGTACCAATGACGAGTCACACTCGTCCGGCCCGGTGTAGCGCTGCTCCAACCGCCAAAGACGAGTTATGGCTGGCAGTGGCGCTGCTTGCACTTTATAACCACTTACGGCGGTGGTTGTCCATGCAAAAACGTCTTTTGTGCATTTAGCATGTGTTTTATTGCGAAAGCAATACTACTTTCACTTTCAAGCCTTTACGGTGAGACGGCGGTGCACATGAAATGACCTTTCGCATGACTTCTGTGTGACGTCACGCCGAAGAGCTGGGCTACCATCTCGCGCCGTCCGTGTGCAACGGCGGTGCACATGAACGGCGGCCTAACTCCCGCTCTCTCCGCCAGGAGCGCCACAGGTGTTGTGACGTCACGCCGAAGAGCTGGGCCACCATCTCGCGCCGTCCGTGTGCGACGGCGGTGCGCATGAACGGCGGCCTGACTGGACTGGATTGGACTGGATTAGATTGGATTGGATTAGATTACATTATATTACATTAGATTACATTAGATTACATTAGATTGAAATAGATTGAATTGATTGAATTGAATTGAATTGGATTGAATTGCATAACTGATGCATCGCCACAAGTCTAACCACAAGCACCACCACCAGCTACACTACCAGCTGAACCATGGCGTAGGTACGGATATTGCTTTCGCAATTACCGGGCTTAACCAAGCTAAGCCACAGCGAATTTTTTTTATCCTGGAAACACCGATTTTACAATGCCTTAGAGGAATTCAGTATATCGTTGGTGAACAAATCCTCGGCTTTAACTGAGGACGACGACCTTAATTTTCAAGCAAAAAACGGTAATCTCATAGCTATCATTACAGAATGCGCAGTAGATGTAGGTGGTCGGTTGATTCGATAGGATACTGGCAACCTATTTCAGGAGACGAAAGGTCTTATTAACACACACCAAATGATGAAGGCATCTAGCCCCACAGGCAGAATAGAACTGGCAGAGCCAGCAAAGTTAATAAATAAGCGCAAGGTAGGCAACTAAGGAAGTTTAACATGAAGAATATCAAGCATGCTCTAAGGAACGGAGGTAGCCTAAAAGCGGTGAAGAGGAAATTAGGCAAAGGTAAAAGCCAAAACCAGATGTATGCGATAGTAGACAAGGAGACCAATGTTATTAGCAATATGGATAAGATAGTTAAAGAAGCCGAAGGGTTCTACACAAATCTATACATAGCCAATGTAATCAGAATGTTAAAGACATAGGCATTAGTGCACAGCTATTGGACATCCCGCCAATAAAGAAACAGAAAGTAAACCTGGACTTAGGAGCAACGCAAAGGGGGATACTGGCCTCCCCCCCCTCGACCTCCCGCCGACCTCCTGGTAGACGTTATTGCCCATATTTTCAATGTGTGTCTAGCCACTGGTGTCTTTCCAGAGAACATGCAGAGGGCTAAAGTGACTGTCCTGTACAAATCTGGAAACAAAAATGAGCTTTCGAACTACCGCCCAGTTTCGGTGCTGCCAGTTATCTCAAAGGGATTTGAAAAAGTCATCTGTAAAAGGATTATGTCATTTTGTAAGAAGCATAATGTTTTGTCGGAGCGCCAGTTTGGTTTCCGCCAAAATATGTCTACGAAACTGGCTCTTCTAACCCAAAAAGATTTCATTATCAAAGGATTCGAAGAAAGAGAAATAACATTAGGTGTTTACGTTGACTTTTCAAAGGCTTTCGACAGAATTAATCATCAAACTCTTTTCGCTAAATTAGACCACTACGGTTTTCGTGGCATTGTCCTTGCTCTGCTAAGATCTTATTTAGAAAACAGAAAACAATGCGTTTCTATCGGAGAAGAGCAGTCCACATTACGAAGCATAACATGCGGAGTACCACAGGGCAGTGTCCTCGGACCGGTACTCTTCAATATATACATTAATGATATAACACGGGTATCCCCAGAAGCCTCTTTGGTAATTTATGCAGATGACACGAGCTTTTTCCTTCAATGTGACGATACGACGGAACTCGAAAAATTAGGAAATATTACCTTGAATAAATTGTCAGAATGGAGCAAAATTAATTCTTTAGCAATAAACAATATAAAAGCAAAGGCTGTCATTTTCTTGCCATCACAAAAATTTGTTGACCGCAATCTTAATCTCTATTTAGGATCTGAGAAGATAGAAATAACAAAAGAAGTGAAAACACTCGGTGTCACCTTTCACGAGAACTTGATCTGGGATATCCATGTAGGCTGTGTGATTAAATGTCTGGCCAGGGCTTGCGGGATACTTTGCCGATTCAGACAAGTTCTTCCACTCAAAATAAAGCTGCTACTTTATAATGCTATTTTCAATCCTCACCTAAACTATTGTAATCTTGTATGGGGACCTACATCACTAACGAACATCAACAAACTCCTTCTTTTACAAAAAAGAGCTCTCCGTCACATAGCAGATGTTCCATACGACGCTCACACAAGGGACCTGTTCCTTTTGCTTGGTGTTGTTCCTGTGACATATATGTACGAGCTGAATGCCCTACTAAATACAAATATTCCCTGAAATTTAATCGGATGCCTTTTCTACGATTATGCAATTTAACAAAACCACCCGAGGTGCCGTACAATATAAGAACAAGACAAGTATGGTTGGTGCCGTTTTCCCGCACGAATCATGGTCACAACAGACTACAATGCATTATGCCTACTTTACTTAACAACTATCATAATTCAAACACGGACATCCACACACTATCGAAACAACACCTTAAGTGTTTGTTCACTCACAATTTAGGGAGGTAACGTCAATGTTTTGAAATCTTGTTTTATTATTGCAGCCTTTTGTGCACGTATTTTTAATGGTGGCTGCATTACACTGTATGTGGTAAAACTGTGGTCTGTGCTTCTATGCCTGCAAATGCAGCAGGAAATGTTTTTAGTCCTGTATAGCCATATATCAATTTCGCCGTTAGATGTTCTTCAGTGTGCAAAATATTGGTGATTAAGTATTAGTATTCGTCTTATTGAATCCATGTCTATCAGTTACACTGAACCTGTATTATTACTTTTTACTAATATGCAGCATTTTGTGTTTGGAATTACTATGTATATTATGACAGAAGCCAACAGCCACAGAAACCAAGGGGCACAGGGGATTTTTTTTATAATTTATTTATTTTGTGCTGTTGATCAATTTAGAATATTACTTAATATGTCGTCGCTTAAAGCTAATTGATTAGAAAAACAGAAGAAAAAACAACCACATGCCGCCGGTGGGATCCGAACCCACGACCTCCGAATTACGCGTCCGGTGCTCTACCTCTGAGCTACGGCGACCGCTGTCAAATCTTCTGTTTTCGGGGGTATTTATGTTTACAAGTAACCTAACCTTGAGAGTGTTCATCAGCGCCACCCACGTTCATAAGCGGCGGACGTAGAACGTCCTGAGTTACCGGAGGAGTGACGTAAAACGTCATCGAACGGAGAGGGTGGAAGCTGTGTGAGAACCCTCTTAGGCTTCCTATGGCATCAAGGCTGCCAGAATCGAGGCCCTCGCTAAGCAATTAAGCAAACAAGGAAGGGGAATGAGGGGCTCGTTGTAAATATGACAGAAGCCAACAGCCACTATATATTATGTATTTTGTGTTTACTATATATTTTGTGTTTACAGTTTCTATGTATACTGCATGCTCTTATCTTCGTACAATTTTAATCGCAGCTTTGTATTATTTCTGCTGTTATCCGTTGCCAAGAGAAAACAAGGGGTAAGAACCGTTGTCAAGCTGCTCGAGAAGCAGCTTTTTGTTCTTATCCTTGCATTTATTTCTGTATTGAAAGAAATGCTAAATAAGTTGATTTGATTTGATTTGATTTGGAATACAGCAGGTGAGGATTAGGTAACGGCAGAATTGCTGACGCACGGAGAGGAGATTGTGCTAGAAAAACTAGCTACCGTCTATACGCGTTTCCTTATGACCTCGAGCGTACTAGAAGCTTAATTAACAACGCTTATATGATCTCAAAAAGATAGCCTGATCAGCTTACTGTCCACTGCCTGAAAAGTATTTTCTAAGGTAATCGCTGAAAGAGTAAGGACAACCTTTGGCTTCAATCAACCGAACATCAGGTTTTAGTGAAGGGTACTCGACAATAGACCATATTCACAATACCAATACCAATCAGGTGATAAAGAAATGCATAGAGTATAATAACCGCTTTACAAAGCCTTTATA
The DNA here is from genome assembly GCF_055824585.1 of Amblyomma mixtum. Lineage (NCBI taxonomy): Eukaryota > Metazoa > Arthropoda > Arachnida > Ixodida > Ixodidae > Amblyomma > Amblyomma mixtum. The sequence goes on along the minus strand of NC_143015.1, from coordinate 7,734,781 downwards.
TATTATGAAATGACATTTGACTCAGGCGAAACTTCAGCAGTCAAGCAGGCATTGCGGTATCTGGGTGTAGAAGAGCCTTATGTAAAAATACTGGAAGATATCTATAACGGGTACACAGCTGCCATAGTCCTTCATAAATTCAGTAATAAAGTTCGAATAAGAAAGGGTGTCAGGAGGGGAGGAACTCGCCAATGTTATTGACCGCCTGTTACAGGAGGTATTCAGAGGCCTTGACGTAGAACAGTTGGGGGTAAGAGTTAATCGGGAAAACCGAACCTGCGATTCGCTGATGACACTGCCTTCCTAACTCACTCAGGAGATGAACTGCAATGTATGATCAATAAATTCGACGTGCAGAGCAAAATGGTTGGTTTAAAAATTAGCACGCTTAAACTCAAAGTAATGTTCAATAGTCTTGGAAGCCAACCGAAGTTTCCCGCAAGCTGCGGGAAGTGATAAGGGAATATGCCTACTTAGGACACGTAGTGGCCGCGGGTCGGAATCACAAGAGCGAAATAACTCGAAGAATAAGAATCGGAATTTGGCAGGTTTTCTCAGATAATGAATGGCAGTTTACCAATATTCCCGATGAGAAAAGTTTATAACAGCTGTATCTTACCGGTACTTATCTATGTGGCACAAACGTTTAGCATAAGGAAAAGAGTTACACTTAAGCTGAGTTCCATGTAGCGACCTACAGAACGTAAAATGATACGTGTAACGTTAAGAAACAGGAAGACGGTAGAGTAGGTCAGGGAACCAATGCGGGTTAATGATGCCCTAGTCGAAATCAAGAGGAAGAAATGGGCGTGGGCATGTCATCTAATGCGAAGGCATGTAATGCGATGGTTCTTAAGAGTAACGCAATGGATTCCAAGAGGAGCAAGCGTAGCAAGGAGCCGCAGAACGTTGGTTGGGCGGATAAGATTGAGAAGTTTATGGGGTTGGAGTGACTGCAGTGGGTACAAGACAGGATTAATCTGATATACATAGGAGAGACCTTTGCTCTGCAGTGGGTGGAGTCTGCTTTTTATTTATTTATTTATTTATTTATACAGAATACCCCTAAAGGCCCTCGAGAGGGTATTACATAGGGGGGGGGGGGGCACAGGCAATTGAACAGAATAAAAAAAAAACCACAAATATAAAACAAACAACAAAAGCACAAATAAGACACACTGTATGAAATAAGTAAGCAAAAGAATCAATCAAAGGCACAAATAAGACACTTTGCATGACATATAAGTAAGCAAAAGAATCAAAAGAATGGCAGCGCGGCAAAGAACGAAGATTACTGCATTATTAAAATTATACAAACAGAACACTAATACAATGAATCTTTTTAGTAACAAACCCTGCAAAAAAGGAAGCCATGAACAAAGAAAATAACAATGTATGCGAAAAGTTAAGCAGTAGTTATTGAAGATATAAGTTTAAAATATTTATCAGGATCAGTGGTGGTTGCGATATGTGAAGGCAGAGTGTTCCAGTCAGATATTGTGCGTGGTAAGAATGAATGCGCATAGATAAATGTCCTGCACGTGAAGCGTCTAACTTTAAAGGGATGATCGCGGCGGTCAAAAATCGAAGTAGGCAAAGAAAAAAAGTCGTTATGAAGTGATGGATGATGATAAAGTTTATGAAAAAGTGACAGTCGTGCAATTTTACGGCGGAGACATAAATCCTGGAGACCTGCGCGTTTCTTTAAGGCTGTGACGCTGGTGTTACGTGAATAATCGGAGTAAATAAAACGAACGGCGCGGTTCTGCAATGTTTCAATGTTATTTATTAGGTAAGATTGGTAAGGGTCCCAAATAGCCGAGGCATATTCAATTTTAGGTCGAATTAGAGTGGTATAGGCATGAGCACGGAGGTGAGGAGGAGCATGCTTTAGGTTATGTTTTAAAAGACCTAATGACCGATTAGCAGATGCAAGCATAAGGTTAATATGGTGGTTCCATGCTAAGTCTGAATGAAGGTGAAGTCCTAAGTACTTATACGTGGTGACTAGCTCGAGTGAGCTATTATTTAAGGAGTATGCTGTTTGAATTCGAGACATTCGGTTAGTAAAAGACATCAATTTAGTTTTTGAATGATTAAGTTGCATAAGCCAGGTTGAGCACCATGCTGTTACTGAATCCAGGTCAGATTGAAGGGATTGGCAATCGGTGTTAGAATAAATTTTGCGATAAATTACACAATCATCAGCAAAAAGTCTGATATGGGAAGAAATGGAATCCGGTAAATCGTTGATAAATATTAGGAAAAGTAAGGGGCCAAGCACACTTCCTTGTGGGACGCCAGAGTGTACTTGGCTGAAAGACGAATTGTGGTTATTGACAGTTGTAAATTGAGACCTGGAAAACAGAAAATGCATGAAACAGGAAAACCCATGCAATGACAAGAGGGTGAATATTAAGCAGTGCTAGTTTCATTAATAACCGGTTGTGAGGTACTCTGTCGAAAGCTTTAGAAAAATCAAGAAATATGGAGTCTACTTGAATGCCAGCATCAATCGATGAATGTATGTCTTGAATGAATCCGGCAAGTTGCGTTTCGCAAGAGTAGCCTTTACGGAACCCATGTTGATATTTAAAGATAATGTTATGTTCTTCAAGATAGTTAATTACCTGCGAGTGAATTACGTGTTCAAGAAGTTTGCAAACAGTGCTAGTTAATGAAATGGGTCGGTAATTTAGTGGTGAGGAACGATCGCCAGACTTGAAAATTGGCACAACTTTAGCTAGGCGCCAGTCCAGCGGAATCACGCCTGATGATAGAGATTGTGAAAAAATAGCGGACAAGATGCGATGAATACCATCAGATGAATTTTTGAGTATTTTGTTATTAAAGCCAACGTGATCTGATGCTGATGTTGTTTTAAGCTTCTCTAGTAAGGATAAGATACCGGTCTCACTGATAAATATTTCGGACATTGATGTATTAGAAGTGCTGACAGAAACAGGAGGTAGAGGGAGATCTTCACGGGTAAAAACGGATGTGAATGCGTTATTGAAAAGTTCGGCGCATTCGGCCACTGGAACACTGCTGCCTTCCGCGTTAGTAAGAGTAATGTCAGGATGATTAGCGGGGTTTATTATCTGCCAGAACTTCCGTGGATTGTTTGTTAGCATTGCCGGTAGATCATGTGTGAAGAAGTGCCTACGTGCAGATATCAACTCAGACTGATATTCCTTATCACATAATTTGTACCGTTGCCAAGATTCGGAGTGTCTGTTCTTGTCGGCTTGTCTGTAAAGACGCTTTTTCTTGTTATTAAGGCGACGTAGATGCCTATTAAACCAAGGTGCTGTGTTAGTGCAGGGGATACTGATGACGGGTATGAATCTGTCAATGAGAGTAGCAAGTTTCACGCTGAACAGGTTCCAGTTTGTTTCCACGGAGCGTGACGAAAAATCGTGAAGAAAATGATCAGCAAAGACTGACAACTGAGCGTTTATTTCGCCGAAGTTTGCTCGGTTGTAGCACCTTATTTGTTTAGTACGAGTTACCTTTTTATGGGGCACAAAATTCAGGTTACCCGTGATTATGGAATGGTCGGAAAGGCCTTCTAAGAGCGCAATGTTGGAGCAAAGGTAAGGATCACTTGTCAAGATAAGATCGAGAATATTGGCTGTAGTGGCGGAACGACGCGTAGGTTCAGAAATAAGTTGTTGCAAAGAGAAATCGAGACAGGACTGGAGGAAAGCCTGAGCTTCGGGATCATTGGCAGGAGCTGTTAAAGACGACCAGTTAATAGCCGGAAATTTAAAGTCACCAAGTAAAAGTAAGCTTGAATTCGGAAAACGACAAGTAAGATCGCTTAGTAAATTAGAAAACTGACTTGCGAATGAAGAATTCATGTCCGGAGGGCGGTAAATGACGCCAATGATGGCGACCGTGGGACCACAACTCAACCGAACCCATACCGATTTTATGTACGACGTGACCTCGATAGGCACAGCAGTGAGCACTTTACTGACAGCCAGAAGGACACCGCCACCTCTACGGCCCGTGCGGTCACAACGAAATATGTTGAATTCGGAGTCACAGGCGAAAATGACATCATCAGGAACCATGTCATTTAACCAAGTCTCGGTAAGCGCGATGACCGAGGAGCAGCATGAATCAATTAAAGAAGAAAGAGCTACGTTTTTAGAAAGAACACTCCTTATGTTAGTGTACAGAAAACTGACATCGTAATTGGAGCAACGCTGCGCGTTTGGCCGCCCGGGTGGTTTGCCAGCCACTTTACGAGAACTGGAAGGGATGCGTCAGGCAAGGGACACGCGCACTGCGCTACTGGTTTGATCATCCCAGAAATACGAGACACCATTGATAAGCAGTTTATCAAAAGACAAACGGACCTTGTCACCTTCTTTTTTTACTGATTTGGCATACTTCCACAGTTGGCTGCGTTTCTCACGAACCGTTTTCGAGTAATCTCGCGAAATGCTGAAATCGGTATTTTTGAGTTTATAGCCCTTACTCATAAGTGTTTCGACTTCTTTTTCGTTGAACAGCTTTGCAATAATGGGTCTCTTTTTTTCCTGAGAAAAACGGCCTATGCGGTGAGCACGGGCTAAGGAAGACAACGTGATACCAAGTTTGCTAGAACAGAATTCGTTCACAAGACGCTCAGAGTCTTCCCAAGTTTCAGACTCATCAGTGTCCTGAACACCATAAAAAAGAATGTTAGACCGGCGGGAACGATTTTCCAGGTCGTCAAGTTTTACTTGAATGTTGGATACATCGTGTGTACAACTCGTGGCAGATACTGTGGTAGGCACTGACTGTTTTTTAAGTTCCAGTTCCTGCACACGGGTAGCTAAAGACAGTAAGTCACTTTGAAGAACTGGAATAGACTCGATTTTAAGTTCAAGTTCATGCACACGATCGTTTAAAGTCTTCATTTCATTTTGCAAGCCAATATGAATTGTAAGAATCTTGTTAACACTTTCGAGGATATTCGTGTGGTTCATCTCAAGCCTTTGAACAGTTTCATATACCAGTTCGAGCTTTTCTTCTTGGCCCTTCGTCATAGGGCCTGGGTTTGTTTCAACGTCCCCACCCAGGACCAAAATGCGCCAAATGTACACTGCCGCCGAGCGGAAACGTTTCAGAATATGGGGTGGCCACGACACTGCTACAAGACAGACATCATCATCACGGTAACAAGAACACTCGTAATAACCAACCTGGAACAGCAGGAACGGTGAGTGGCGAGGCATTTCGTGAGCAGTGCCGTGGCCCAAGGGGGCGGTGAAATCCGAGTGCTTTATGTAGGTGTCCTCGTCAGCTGATAATGTAGCATGTTGCCAGGCCCGACCGTGGAAAGTGTCCAACATCGGCAGGGGTGCGCACAGATGATCGGATGAGCAGCCGCAGTCGTCCAGAAACCAGCTAGCGCCGCAAGATTGCGGAACCGGTCGGCAAGTCGGTGAAACAGGCAGGTGATAGCCGGTGAGCACCAGCACCTGGAACAGCAGGAACGGTGAGTGGCGAGGCATTTCGTGAGCAGTGCCGTGGCCCCTGCTGGTTCTGCTGCTATCGCGTTGAACCTCTGAGGCGGAGCTTGATTCTCTCCGCGTACAGTTGTTAATGCGACGGCGTTAATGCTCTAGTTGTGCAAAAAACCCGGCGTCAGCGCTGTGAGCGAAACAAAAAAACCGGGAGAAGTAACCATGTGAGCCACATACGTCACTTTAGTATGTGGTGCTATCACAACCTGCCCATCGGATTGTGAGCGAACTGACCACAGTGACGGGTGGCAGCTAAATTAATGAATGCGCACTGGAGAAGAGCAACCTGAGTCGCACACGGCCCACCGGTGACAACACCTGCCATCGCGGGGCAGTGGTGCATCGGTTAACTGCTGCACACCTGTGCCAGGAGTGGTTTGACGATTCCGAGGGATCTAGAATGTACGTATATTCGAGATTCATCTATTCCGCATATACAGGCATTAATTAACCCAGTAACGCTACCGCCTCGTACCCTTAAGCCGGAGCTTGAGCGCCCCTTTCAATTTTCGTTGTTATATTTGTTTGTTTAGGTCTATTAGGGTTTAACGCCCCAAAGTGACTCGGGCTATGAGGGACGCCGTAGTGAAGGGCTCCGGAAATTTCGACCGCCTGGGGTCCTTTAACGTGCACTGACAACGCATAGCACACGGGCCTTTAGAATTTCGCCTCCATTGGAATTTGGCCGCCGCGGCAGGGATCGAACCCGCGTCTTTCGGGCCAGCAGCCGAGCGCCGTAAGCACTGAGCCACCGCGGCGGGTTATTGTTGTGTTGACATGGACGGTCTGAATCATTTTCGCGTCGTCTGTGTGTTTATGCTTTTTATCGCGAAAATAAATGCTTCACTTGAGAGCACTGTGTTCGCTCTCATTCTTCACCCTCTGTGCGTGTATCTCAGATTGCGCCGTTCATTTCATGATTTTTCACACTCAAACAGCGCTCTAAAACGTCTTACAGCAATTCGTCTCTTGTTCATCGGGGCTTCCTGCGGGCTGTCTTCTTTATCATCAGCAACCTGCAATGATCATTACTTCGGTTTTTTGCAAGCGGCGCAATTGCATATCTCCTGTGCGAGTGCCCTGCTTTGGCGACCGAGAAACGTAGGCTGTGCTGTGCCCTGGACCGCCTTTAACAGATGATGGGGCCCTGGGACCATGGCCACAGCAACTGACTGCCGTGGGGGCAATCAATTGCTGTCAAAGGGCAGTCAATTGCAGGCAAAAACAGCCGCTCCTGAGAGCGGCTGTGTTCGGAGACCAGGTGTTACTGTGCCCTCCGCCCCTTCTCTCTTTCTCTCTATGTCCTGTCGGTCCTGTTCTCAAATGCAGGATAGCCAATCAGAACACCCTTGTGGTTAACATCCCTGCCTTCCCTCTCTCGTTACCTCTCCTTTTCTCTCTTTAACCGGTCCAAAGTGATTCTTCCAGAGGTGGTGGCCTTCTATGACTACTTTCAGCCTTCAGTTGGCCATGACAGAAGAATATGCAGGATTCTGCGTTCCGAACTGCGTTTCTGAGTTCCGAATGCAGGATTCTGGGTTCCGAGTACTGGTCAAACGCCAGTATTGCACGTACGCCAGTGCAAATGTGTCCTTGGAGAAGGTAATAAACCGTGCAAAACAGCTGTGTAGTGATTACAACCTTACGAAGGTGGCTTTAGACTTTAGGGGTAACAGTACTCTTTGTCTCAACGTGTGTTTCTCTGCCAAGACACACAAGAGTGCCTGTCAGCTGCGCGTAACTGTGTCTTGGCCTGGTACTTGGCAGAAGTGCGTCACTGAATTTATTCAAAGGCAACTCGCCCTAACCTCTGTCGACATTCCTTTTGCAGGTAAAAAAAAAAAATGCCGCGCAAGTTACCGGCTGCATAGAGTGAAAGTTTGCAAACATGCTCAAAAAAATTTCTGTGCTTTTCGGAAATTATGTAAAGCCATTGGGACGACCTTACAAGTTTGCTAGTTGTAAACACTACATACCCGAAAATTCTGGGCAAAAGCATTTGTGAGTGAGAAACCATTTATGTCCGCAATTTTTCATATAATGTAAGATTTCACTACAACAATCAATATCAATAGGTTAGTTATCTTGAAACTAAGTGTTATCGTGACAATAATGTTTGACTATTTGCGGTGTCGTGGCCACCTGATGTAGTGGATTATGTGAAGCATGTTTGTGCTGCTGCGTCGTACTATCGCGCTCAGTATGAGCTACACCGCGCGAGCGCGTGGCCGGGCGCTCGGCACGGTTGTACAGTGGCGCCGATCGTGCCGTTTTTTAGAACTATCTGGAGAGGGTGGAGCTGTTCCAGCAACCTCGCATCACCCCCACTTGCTTATTTTCCCCTTCACCCTCATTTATTTTTGTTTTGACGTCAGTTTCGAAAATGATAACGGTAGCCGTCCGTCAACGCCCAGACTCCGTGATCGGGCCCGTCTCGGTCCGCCCAATCGCTCTTATCTGGTATGCCGCTTTTCGTTTCATCATTTTACAGAACAGACAAATGTGGGCGGAAGCGCCGCGGACTAATATGCTGGAAAGTGGCTGTGTGTAGAGCCGAGAATAAACATCAATACGTTTGTCAGCTCGCAAGATGTCCCGGTTGCCCAACAGTGAGCGTTTGCGGATAGTCGAACTCTCGTTGAAACAGTATACCCAACGCCAAATAGCGGATATTACTGGGAGATCAAATAAGACTGTGAACCGCATCATCCAGGCTTATAGGGATGAAGGCCGCATCGGCGACGCTCCACATAAACGGCACCCTCGAGCGACGACTGCAGCTCAGGACAAGAGCATTCTTGAGGCCGCGCGGGAGAGCCCCCTTCAGCACCGCCAAGCAGATAGGTGCTGCTGCTGGTGTGTCGGCGAGTGTGTCTACAGTCAAACGCAGGCTGGCGGAAGGAGGTCTGAAGAGCCATGTGGCGGCTCAGAAGCCGCTCCTGACAGACGCGAACAAGACGGCACGACTGAAGTTCGCAAGTGAACACGTCGACTGCACCACCGACGACTGGAAAACAGTAATATTTTCCGACGAATCAACGTTCACAACACGCTGGGACCAAAAACAGAGAGTTTGGCGCCCTGTCTATGCCCGCCACGACCCCCGTTACGTCCAGGAAGTGGCATCAAGTGGCCGCACGACGGTCAATGTGTGGGGAGCTGTGTCCCGAGATGGACTTGGTGTCTCCTGTCGTATTGACGGACATTTGACATCGGCAAGGTATTGTGACATACTTGATTATGTCATGATTCCCTACGCGTTGGACGGCCCTTTTCCTGAAGGAGATTTCCTCTTCCAGCATGATCTCGCACCTGTGCACACCGCAAAAATTGTCGAGGAACTTCTTAACGAGCGAGGAGTGCGACGTCTACAGTGGGTGCCCAAAGGAGCCGACCTCAACATCATTGAAAATGTATGGGGAAGGATGAAAGTCGGGCTCTCCAAAAGAGGACTGCACCAATCATCCGCTGATGAGCTATGGAAGGCAGTAGAAGAGGAATGGATGCGCATCCAAAATGAAGCAGATTTTATGGAGAATCTGTACGCGTCGCTTCCGTCGAGGATGCAGGAAGTGGTCGCCGTTCAAGTGGCGATGACGCGATACTGAAGAGTGACGACCGCATTTTTTTTCTTTCTGGGTGTTTGTGATTTTGTAGTTTCTGATTTCATTTTCAAAGTGCAGTTATCGGCGCCAATAGATCGCTGTATTGTATTTGCTACATCGCTTTACATTGGTTGCAGTTCTTGTCTACTTGCTTGTATAATCAAATACTTCTTTACAATTCGTTAGCTATTATTTTGGTGCATAACTCGTTAGTTTCTTCCTTATTCTATTGTGATATTAAAGCAAATGGTATGCAGTATTCGCTCTGTATAATATATTCGCTCTAGGGAGAATTTTTACTTTATGGTAGTTTGCTTTCTATTTCAGTGAAGAAATATTACAGTTGTCAATGCTATATCTTTAATAACTTCTTTGACTACGCCATCTCTGAGTGTAGCTGTAATCTTCAGTTGCACAAAAATAAAAGAAACAAAAAGTCATGGAGCTTCGGTGTTCACTCATACCAAAAATCTATTTTAAGGTGAAAGCCTTATTTTCCCTAATTGTCAACAGAAGCTGTCAGCATCGCCGGGGTTGTCCAGGAAAGCTGCTGCCCGGAAATTGGTGTGATTTCAACGGTTATTGGTCACAAGTTACAAGGCAGTATATACGCCAAAATACACTACTGATCCAGTTTAACCTCCTGATAAACCTCTTATTCCACAATAATAGACACCTTAATTCATCTCAGGATTTCGCATTCACAACAAGCAAGCTGTCCTAGTGCACACCAAAACTTTTTCATTCAGACTGATCGGTTCGGTTTATGGGGTTTAACGTCCCAAAGCGACTGAGGCTATGAGAGACGCCGTAGTGGAGGGCTTCGGAAATTTCGACCACCTGGGGTTCTTTAACGTGCACTGCCATCGCACAGTACACGGGCCTCTAGAATTTCTCCTCCAAAGAAATTCCAGCCGCCGCGGCCGGGATCGAACCCGCGTCTTTTGGGTCAGCAGCCGAGCACCATAACCACTGAGCCACCGCGGCGGCCATTCAGACTGAATATATAGCTCAGTGATCACACGACCCTTCGAAAGGCCAGTTAAGTACCAAGTAAAAAATACCCTGCACAAGGCCTTGCGACCACGCATCTTGGAAAAGTATTTGCTGGTGCTACTTTGCATGACATGACTGGGCACAAATGTATTCAAGTAATGCCTGTAATAATCGGCAAAATCGGGGCTTGGGGCCTTATTTATAAAGCGCAATAAAATTTCGATACCATTTAACACACCTTAAGAAGGCGCTGTGTGTTCTGGAGCAATTACACATGAGGGAAGTTTGTGAAGGCCACCAGACGCGTGGTCCCAGGGATGGCCGCAAGTGAAGAAAGTAGGCTGCTGTGGCCAAATACGAAATGTTGTTACAACGGGGAACGGCGGTGGTAGCAACGGCAACGCTTTGTCGCATTAGTATACCCGGACCATGCAAACGCCATGTTGAAAACTATGCGTTGCCCACGTCGCGGCCGCTTCTGCCTTTGCGCCAGACGCTAACGCGTTCCACCAGGGCTGATATCATGTCTAGACACACAACTATTGTCGATGATGGAAGCACTCAGTCTGTGCTAACCAACTTTCGCACGCCGTGCCTCGTCGGTGGAAAAGGCGCTGCATAATCTTGCAGTTTTTCCCCCAGTGAAAACAAAGTGAACAAGAAGAAAATTACTTGCCATTCAGATGAACGGGGCTAAGGGGTTACAGAGCGCTTGCTGGAACAGCTCCACCCTCTCCAGATAGTTCGGAAAAACGGCGGGATCGGCGCCACTGTACAACCGTGCGGAGCGCCCGGCCACGCGCTCGCGCGGTGTAGCTCATACTGAGCGCGATATACATTTGGCGCCTTTTGGTTCTTGGCGATGACGTGGAGGTAAACCCAGGCCTTATGACTAAAGCGCAAGAAGACAAGCTTGACGCTGTAGCTTTAGCCGTCCAACGTCTTGATGCGAGCAACTCAAGCCTTCTTGAATCGATAAATCAAGTCTTGAACCTCCACGTCACCCTTAGGAACGACTTGGAACAGTTGACTAAAAGAGTTAATGAATTAGAATGCAAAATTGAATCTCTACCCTCCAGTCAATCTGTTTCAAATGCGGATATCTCTTAGAAAATTCAGGACAAAGTTGATGACTTGGAAAATCGCTCAAGGCGGTCGAACCTGCTGTTTTTTGGCATCGATGATTCTGATCCATCTGAGCCTTGGGAAGACTCAAAGCGGTATGTGAGAGAATTTTGCACGGATAAACTTGGCATTACTGTCACTTCAGTTGCCAGAGCACACCGCTTACGGCGTCTTTCGACTGACAAGAAACGTCCTATTATTGCCAAATTTTATAATGATAAAAAAGTAGAATCTGTCATTAGTCTTGGCTACAAACTAAAGAATACCAATTTTAGCATATCACGCGACTACTCTGAGGCTGTTCGTGATAAGCGCCGTAAACTGTGGCAGTTATCGAAGATGATAAAGAAAGAGGGGGATCGGATTCGTTTGTATTTTAATAAACTTCATGTAAACGACGACGTTTATCTCTGGGACACTACTGGCAACCGGGCTGTGCGTCTAAGTGAGCCTTCTACCAATTGACAACATTCAAATCATCATGGTGCTTCCGATCGTGCACTGCCAATCTTACCGGGACCGAAGTGTTTATATAACATTTGCTTCCTATATACTAACATCAGAAGCGTTGCAGCGAAAAGTGATGCCCTCTCCTCCCTCATCGACTCCTCTGGAACCTCGTTAATAGCACTAACTGAAACGTGGCTAACCGATTATATCTCAGATGACGACATCCTTTCATGCGAATCATGCTTTAAATTTTTTCGGTGCGACAGAAAGAACAGAAGAGGAGGTGGTGTGCTTCTTGCGATTAAGCAACAGCTGATGTCTATACCAATCGTTGCTTCTACTTTTCTCGAGTGTGTATTCGTATCCTTGGAATGTTCTACTACGAACATTATTGCTGGTGTGTTGTATCGTCCACCTGACCTGTGTGATGGCTTTGCAGATGAATTTTGTCGCTTACTGGCCGATGTGTGTACGCGCCTTCCAAATTCTGTTCTAATTATGTTTGGCGACTTTAATTTCCCTCGTATCAATTGGGAAACACTATCTGTTTCTGCAAGTGATAAGGATGCGCACGCTTTCCTACAGACTTGTCTTGATTTTCACCTAACTCAGCTCATTAGAAAGCTCACGCGACCATCAGGTACCACTGCAAACATTCTCGACTTGATTCCAACCAATAATCCCGATGCTTGTTCTAAAATATTTCACCTTAATGGTCTTTCTGACCATGATATTATTACTGGGTGCATCAATGGCAGAATTATCGAAAGAAAAACTACCGCCAAGATAATCAGGTGTTACAGCAGAGCTAATTTTATAAATATGAACCATGAATTAACCTCTTTTTCTGGGCGGTTCTTGGCTGAATCTTCCTTCCGTTCCATTGAGCAGAACTGGATAGTGTTTAAAACTACTCTAATTAACCTCATTACAAAATACATTCCGGTTATCACAATTAAGTGAAGCAAAAGTGCGCCCTGGTTCAGTGGGCGGCTGCGAAGAGCAAATAATAAGAAAAAACGTTTGTATAGGCAGGCAGTTGCTAACAACCAATTAAACACATGGTAAAAATACAAACAAAGTGATAAAAATTACCAAAAAATGCTTAAACTACCCGTCGCCAGTTTTATAGTGGTGTTTTGGCCACCATGCTATCAATTTACCACCGTAGGTTTTGGAGCGTAATTAACCCTCATTCGCGTGCTGATTCTTTTTTGACAAATTCTAATGGTGACCAGCTGGACGATGTCCATTCTGCTCAGCTCTTCAACAATGCCTTCTCATCTGTTTTCACTCAAGAAGTCATCCCTACCTCTCCAGTTCTCGACCCATTTCATGATTATTCTATGCCCCCAATAGTCATTAGAGAAGATGGTATTCTTTCTTTGTTAAATAATCTTAAAATTACCACAAGCACGGATTCAATGGGCTTTAACAATATAATAGACCCATTTCATTGACTTGCACCTTCTCCAAGCTCCTTGAACACGTCCTACACACTCAGATCATTCATTATCTTGAATATCATAACATCATATTTAAATATCAGCACGGTTTTCGCAAGGGCTTTTCTTGCGACACTCAGCTCGCCGGATTTACTAACGGCTTATTTACTTCTTTGGATGCAGCAATTCAAGTCGATGCTTTGTTTTTAGATTTTTCAAAGGCATTTGATCGGGTTCCACACCATCGACTACTTCTCAAGCTATCGCATCTTAATATTCACCCTCAGGTACTAGCATGGATTAAAGACTTCATTTCATCTCGCGTTCAGTTCACTTCTGTTAATGGTTCTAACTCTACATTGGCGCATGTCACATCTGGTGTGCCCCAGGGAAGTGTTCTTGGTCCCCTTCTCTTTCTAATATTTATTAATGACTTACCAAATTGCATTTCTTCACAAATTAGACTGTTTGCTGACGACTGTGTTGTGTACCGAACCATTACAAACGACTCTGACCGACAATCTTTACAAACTGACCTCGATTATATTAACACTTGGTGCCAGCAGTGGCTTATGACCCTAATCCCTCTAAGACAAAGCTCGTCTCCTTTACTAGAAATTCTTATCGCATCCCAACCACATACTCTCTTAATGACATAACAGTTGAAACAACTTCCACTTACAAGTATCTAGGAGTTTACCTTCAATCAGACTTAACCTCGAACTATCATATTAACTTGATTCTAGCAGCTGCTAACCGTTCTCTTGGCCTTTTAAAACGTAACCTTCGAAATGCTCCGGCACACGTGCGTAAACTTGCTTATATTACACTAATTCGACCTAAAATTGAGTACGCTTCCGCCATATGGGACCCAGATCAAGCCTACATCAAAGATAACATAGAATCCCTGCAAAACCGTGCTGCTCGTTTCATTTATTCCGACTACTCACGTTTTACTAGCGTCACGGCGTTAAAAGCTCGTGCTGGTCTTGACAGCCTTTCCCATCGTCGTAAACTCTCCCGATTAACTCTTTTTCACAAAATTTACCATCATCCTTTGCTTCACGACGATTTCTTTCACTTACCCACAGCAGTGTTTCCACGCCGTGACCATCCTTTCAAGATCAAACGTATCACATGTCACACTTCAAGTTTTGCCAAATCATTCATACCCAAAACCATTATTGATTGGAACCGGCTGCCTTCCACAATCGCAACTGAAACTAACGCGACATCATTTCATGAACTTTTAAAAACTCAAAGCGATGTGTAGTTTTCTTCTAGTTCTGTTCTGTTCACCGTAATGTGTTTGAGTTTCGCTTTTCGTTCTGTTTATTCCCATGTTTTTATTTTTTATTTTTGGTTTTTTTTGCGTCTTGTTGTTCCGCCACATTTCGATTGTTGCTGACTACCAGTTATTGCTATTTTCTTACTTCTTTTTTGCGCTGTTACTCATGTTAAATGTTCCTTTTATGGATACAATTTGTAATTTTTACCACCCCCTATGTAATACCCTCGTGAAGAGGGCCTTTAGGGGTATCTTGAAGTAAATAAATAAATATCCACAGATCAGCCGACGGCAGTCTTGCATTTTTTTTGTTAACATTTTGCCTATTTTCAAATACGTTCCCCGTATGTTTTTATGGAACTCTTAACTGATCGATGGAAACACTTTAAAACAAAGATTTTGCTACATGTAAGAAGAATGGGAAATCACCATCAATATTAACGTAACAGTATCTTAAAATCTTCCAATTTTCAAAATTTTTTTTAAGAATGCTGGGTATCAAACAAACAAACAGCTAGCTTAAAATAAAACGCAGTTCTGAGAATAGGGTGAAGTATTTCAGACCTGGGCGAGACTTGGTGTTCATTATAGAAGGCCCCTGTATCGAGCCTTTTGTCAGATTCTCCTTTCCAGCAATTTACTTGTTCTAACTGTTTCAGTGCTTCCCTGGAGACGCAGCTTTGTATCTGCTGTACAGAAACTACGAATACGACCCTTACTACGGAGGCACGTCGAAGTGCGTCTATGCAGCTCAAAACGACCCTGTTATAGACGACTCGACATTCATTACGATTGGCCATGGCAACACAGAGCGGTAAGTGGACGATTGGAACCTGTCTAATGCTTCACCTAATATCTCTTCTCTTGAGTGGAACCTAACGTAAACTAAAAATCAACAGTTCCAGAAAATGGCGTCCTCGCCAGTCAAAACGAGCCAGTCATACTGAACCCCTCTTTGAGCGTTCGTATCAGTATCGGAAGCCACAAATGCTCATGATTTCCGATTGCTTCATAGGCTAAAACTATTTGCACCTTCATGAGGCGTAGCAGGGAAGAGTATACACATAAACCAAGGAAGTCTTAGTAGAATTAAGCGAAGAGTTCTGACTTTTGTCTGACGCCGAGGAGGGTGCTGTTGCTCTAGCGGTGACCGAGGGTAACAGGCCCAGGCTTTCACTAGTAATTTTCAGAGTTCTTTTCAGAGCACACAAAGACGACACAGTAAAAGACGAGGAAGACAGGACAGGGCGCTACATGCAACAGTCTTATGTAGAAAAAAAGCAGATGACTTGTACACCGAAAAAGGGGAACGGATGATCAGATACATTAGCAGGTGCAGGGCCAAAAACCCCGAAAAGGTACAAATGAAGAGGACAGGTGCCATCTCTTACCTCTAATATTTAGTAAAGCAAGAGCTGCATCATATAATATCACAGACGGCATACTGACAAAAGCACTCTCACACTTCGTAATATGGTAGGCCTGAACCATTTCCCGCACAAGCGTCTCAGTGCTCCTCCATAGGATGCTAGTGTCTTGCAGCCTTGCATCACAAGTTGTTTTTTTTGTTTTTTGTCTTACGTCATTCTCTTTTTTACGTTCATTAATATGTACCGGCAGTAGTCAGCCGGTACCGTTCCGCAGAGACAAATTGTGTTCTCTGAGGCGCTCATTGACACATCGTACCGATTGCCCAATGTACACTTCATATTTCAGCTGAATTTTATACACTACACCTTTTTCACCCTGCACAAATTGTTTCACACATTAAATTATGCACTCTGAGTAGCTGCCACTGTCGTATAAAGCCAGACGACACAGTAAAAAGTGTCCTTGGGGCCGAAGAATACACGGTTACCTTGAACGTGCTTTGCACGCGCTGTACGTTATGTGCAACTTCATGCTAATAGGGGCGACTACTGGTTTTACTTTCTTTTGAGGTACTGTGACTATTGAATACTTCATTTTCCTTTTCGTTTAATCTTCATAAGCAAAGTTTTTGCAACCGAACTTATCAATAACAAGAGAAAACCTGCCTGTTTTATCTTCATGATCTGATCGTCTAAGGTTTCCTGCGCCCTGAGAAAACAAAAACTCCTAAGGGCTGTCTCAAGGTACGCATATATCAGAGCGATAGTACGTTACAACGTTTCTGAGTGCTTGGAATCAAGCGGCAACAATTCTTTCTCTGCACGCGGCTGCTCGTACTTCCAGCAAAAGCCTTCATCCTCAAGCGTTACTTGCAAGCGTTACTTGCAAGACTAGGTTCTGCAAGGTGTCCCTTTCACTGATTAGGCACTTGAACGAAACACTTTTTTTATGGGCATACGGGAACTCTGAGCAGACGCCTTCCCCTCCCCTCTCGTCAAACACCGCGTGTGCACTAAGCAATGTGCAGCCCACTGCCCCTTATGCAGCGACACCACGTCCATGTCTACAGCCTTGCAATGCCGAAGACTTTCGGGGGATCAACGCCATTTATGCGAGGATGGTGCGTCAGTATGTTTGCTCAGATTTCGTGAGTGCACTGACTCCTGGTGGCCACTATGCGTTACACACAAACTAGCGCCTGCGCCGCTGATTTCTGGTGACCTCTGTGCGCTGCTCCGGAAACTAGTGCCAGAACGGTGTGCAGTTTGAGACGCGGGGTAGGAGTTGAAGTTTGTTTGTCGCTCTTAGTGGTACAGGTATCACTGGGAGAGAGAGGACTCAGGGAAAAAAGCTGCTTGAATGCAGCTTGAGAGGCACCCTGCGCCCACACTGCTGAGGCAACGTATTGCCGCAGTTGCTTGTTTACAAGGCAGCTACAGGTGAGCAAGCCGAAAAAAAAGTATCAACATGAATGGAATATTTACAGTGGCTTTTCAAAAGTAGTATCACAATCACAACAAATAAATACTCAAGACCCAAAGCATCACATCATCCAGGTGTACAACATAAACAGAATTCCCTCGTTCAGAACAAGTTCCAGTTAAACGTCTTCAAAAAGGTACAAAATTAAAAGCTCTTCGGCATATTCTGCAACTGCTTGAAACCGTTTGGGATATCTTCCAGTTAGTTCAAGTTCATTGCTCGCTTTATCGAAGAATATAGCACGAGTGTGTAGTACCTAGAACGAAGCATTTGGCAAATGTTTGCTCTATGCTGCGTAATGCGCGCACTCAGTGATAGATGTTACGCTTCGCTACCTGAACGGTGTTGCTTTATTTTAGTGTGAGTGTCGATTTTTTTCTTCCTCTCTGACTCCTTTGAACTGTTGTGTTTTAAAGCAATCCCATTAAATGAGTCTGTGCAATCGGAAATGGCTACCGCCATCACGCCTGGCGTGTGGCATAATGAACCCTAGTATGCCACCTCTAATGTAACAAATTTCAGTGCGTTAAGCTCGGGTATAAGGATCCTAAGAATTTTTCTCGGGTATAGCGAGTTCTTGTTTGTAAACCTCGGTTAAAACGAACTTTAGTGTGTTAACCTCGGATGTAACGAACTTCAGTGTGTCAAACTCGGTTATGCTTAAGCGTTCAAACAATGCACTGAAGGACGCCTGAGAGTTTTATTCGCATGCAAATGCCCCCTGAGTTTCTGCGTTGATGTTCGTATTCTAGTCTCTAACCACCGAGAAATATCTTAGCACTGGCCCGTCCTTGGCAGTTTCTTAAAGGGAGACTAAGGAACTATAGAAACTACCTTGTATAGGGTATCGGGTTCTAATCAGACCCCTCTGAACAAAAACGGAGCTTTCGGAAGCTGCAACAGCCAGAAATTCGTTATAGGGGTGTAGCCATCCCCGACGGAACTCTCAGGTAAGTACAGGCGCGGACAAAAGTAAACGGAGCATGCAACTGTCTTCGAATATTTTTCACTCGTCACCTTTTCCAACAGTGGTACGTGCATGCTGGTAGCGGAGGTTGGTGGGTTTTCTTGTAGACAAACAACCCTTGTTCATTTACAATGGAGAAGGCGTGATTGCACCTGGTACGGAATAGCGTGCTCCGTTTGCTTATGTCCGCGCCTGTACGTACTATCAGGGACAAAAGTGGTATACTCCACGCGACCGGAGCTGGAGCAACGGGAAACTAGGGTGCCTCGATGCCAACGCCGCATCGAGGCACCCTACGGGAAACTGCATTGCAACGCCATCTGCAGGCGGCATCTCGGACCCAGACAGCCAATCTGTGACCTTTATTATCAGCAGGCATGTTGCTTGACTCCTTTCAATATTTTTTTATTCATTTGGAGATACGTCAATCCTTTTAGGGATTTTTACAGGAATGGATTAAGTGCCCGTATACATTTGCTCATACAGCCATACACACGTTTGTACACAAGAGTATGCTAAGACCACTACAACAAAAAAGAGGCAACCACATAAAAAAACACTTAGGATACCGTCATTCATGCACTGGCGTTATCAAAGATTTACATTTATACATAAAAAGCAAAAGAAAGACACATTAGTGATGACATCACATCCTCGTTGTTGATAGTACAGAACTGCCAGCAAGTTCAACAAATTTGTCAATTGAAGACTGCGAGACCACACTCTCATCTAAAGAATTCCACTCACGCACAGCTCGCGGGAAGAACGAAAAACTGCAGGTATTATTTGCACAAAAATATTCTTGGAGTGTGAATTGATGCTTATGAAGGGTTTCTCTGCAAATATTGAAAGAAATGTAGGTATCAGGATTTACTTTAATCATGTTATGCAAGATAAGGTACAAAAATTTCAGACGTTGTAGCAGCGCACGGCTGGTTAGTGTATGAAGCCGAATCTCGGTCAGCATCTGCGTGGGTGAGTCGGTGCGCTGGTATCTGTTGCAGATAAAACGTGCGGCCTTCCGCTGTTCAGCTTCGAGCGTAGATATTTGATTTTGGACCACCGGAAACCATGCCACGTTCGCATATTCCAAGATCTGGCGAATACACATCACATAAGCCAAAAGGTTGGCTTGCCTCGTAGAGTACTGCAGGGCCCGTTTCAGATACATTAACTTCCGCATCGCTTTGTTTGCCACATATTAAGGCGGAAGCCTTTAATGTCTCATCGTTGTAAGCAGCAGTTGTCGACAGAAAATGTTACACTTTTCAATTGGTGGAAACGGTCGTGACGTCACAGTGCGCGAATTTCAAACGGGGCCAATTGTACTTTGGCTAGTAACCATGCAACCACTTGAAGGGATCGTATAGTGATGCTCCAATTAAGTGGGACTGAGCTTAGTTAATTGCTTAATTACCTAATTAGCCTAATTAGCTTTACTAGTCAGGCCATATAAATAAATAAAACCGATTAAGAAATTGGTCGAGCTCAGGAATCGAACCCCGGTCTCCGGCGTGAGAGACGAGCATGCTATCCACTCCGCCATGCCAGCTCGATGGTTTGGAATGAACAAAGGCGCGTCTAGTGAATACGGTGTCTTCACTCACTCTCATCCTCCTCCATTCCCTTCCCGCGAGGTTTAGGTGTCCACCGACAAATGAGAGACAGATATGTTTACGCAAAAGGCGTACTGGCGCTAAAAAACGAAGACAACACACACAACAGGACAGGACTGGCGCCTGTTGTGTGTGTTGTCTTCGTTTTTTAGCGCCAGTACGCCTTTTGCGTAAACATGTCAAGCTACAACCAACTAGCTCAAATCAAAGTATTGCTGGAGAGACAGATACATTTCCTTTCCTCAAAAACCAATTTACTGACGAGCGAGGCGTAGAACCGAATGGGCGATGGCGTTCTATGGACTCCTTGGCAGCGTTGCAAGACGCTGTCGTGTTCCACTCTTAGGGGCATCAGTGACCACACTTTAGGTAAAAAAGTGCCCCCCCCCCCCCCCCCCGAATTTTGTAAGACAGTTACTGCGTAATTTCCTTTCCTCAAATACAATTTTCATTTTCTTCATTACGGCTCCTCTTTATCTATCTTCTTTCACTCCCACTTTCTCCCTTCCTCTACGGTGCGGTTCAGGTGTCCACCGAGATGACAGAGAATTACTGCGCCATTTCCTTTCCTCAAAAAGCGTTGCGTTCAAAGGGCAAGGCATCGCGCTGAACGGGTGGTGTTCCGTGGACTCCATGGCAGCGCTACAACGCGCTGTCGCGTTCTACTCCTAAAGGCGAAGCTTAAGCGTAATTAATTAGCAGTTAATTAGTATTCAGGCATTAATCAGTAATTAACCATTAATTAGTGATTTGTCATCACTTAGTAATTAGTAGTGACGCCACCGGTGCCACAGAAACAGCGAAGGTGGTGCGGAAAACGCTTCCGCCTCTACCCACTTTAGACAGTCAAAGTGCCCCCGGAATTTTCTACATGAGCTGACCAACCCATATCTGATGAGACCACGACGCCCAAGTACTTATACTCAGTGACTGCTTTGAGGATCGTACTGTCACATCCGTACGAAAAACAAAGCTTAGATCTCTTTTTTGTTATAGACATTGACACTGTTTTGCTAAGGTATATGGCCATTTGCCAGTCCGTACACCATTGGGCTATCAAACCAAAATCCTTCTTGAGAGCAATTTGGTCTTGCCGGTTCAGAACTTCTTATACAGGACGCAGTCATCTACGAATAGTCTTATCTTGGAATCCACCTGACTAGTTATGCCGTTTACAAACAAGAGGAACAGGATAGGCGCTAAAACGGAGCCCTGTGGTACACCCGAGAGTACTGGCATTGTTCGGGAAGTATAGGCGCCGAACTGAACGAACTGGCGGCGGTCAGAAAAGTAGCAGCGGACCCATTGCACAACTGGCCCATCCCCTAGAACATATTTGAGTTTAAGAAGCAATTTTGGATGGCAGACACGGTCAAAGGCTTTTGAAAAGTCCAGGTAAATTACGTCTATTTGTGTTTGGTCATTAATTGCTTTAGCGAAATCATGTAGTATCTCAAAAAGTTTGATGACAGTAGACAGACCTCTTCTGAAGCCATGCTGGTGAGGGTAAAGAATGTTATTTTCTTCGACAAACTGCGTAATAAATTTTAAAATGATATGTTCTAACATTTTGCAGCAAGTACACGTCAGAGAAATGGGCCGATAATTTGACTGGCAAGAAATATCTCTGGATTTGAAAATAGGCACTATTTTTGCAATTTTCCAATCCGCTGGGAGGCATTGTTAACTGATGGATTTATTGTAAATTAGACATATATATTGGCTTATAGGCTCCGCATAACGTTTAAGAAAGCAATTAGGGATACCGTCTGGGCCATTACACTTTTTGTCATCTAGATTTAACAGCAGCGAGAACACTCCTGCTTCAGTTATAGCTGGTGCTCCTAATGCATCGTTTCGCTGCCTAATTTCTGGCTTGTAATCATGCATCGTGCCATTATCAGGAGTAAATACGGAATGGAAGAAGACATTGAACGCTTCAGCTTGCTTCCTTCCTTCCGTCGGTGACAACGGTTATCGGGGGTTTTGTGGCTAATACAGGGTCTGTTCTGAA
Source organism: Amblyomma mixtum (assembly GCF_055824585.1). Lineage (NCBI taxonomy): Eukaryota > Metazoa > Arthropoda > Arachnida > Ixodida > Ixodidae > Amblyomma > Amblyomma mixtum. The sequence goes on along the minus strand of NC_143015.1, from coordinate 7,712,900 downwards.
AGTAGTAGGACTGATTTTTTTTCCTAAATTTTATTCATGATAATACTACAAATGATTAGCATTTTTCAAAGGAGCACCCTTCCGCATCTGCACACTGCTGCCAATGAGTTTTCCAGTTTTCGTACGCCTCCAGGAACGCCTGGACCGGAGTGCTGTTTAGCTCCCTCGTCACGGCCTGTTGAACCGCTTCTACCGGTCCGTGATGCTTCTCCTTGAGCGTCGACTTTATTCTCGGGAATAGAAAGAAGTCTGGCGGGGTCAAGTCTGAGCTCTAGGGGGGCGAGGCAGCGTTGCCACCTTGTGCTGGGCAAGATACTCCATTGCGAGGAAGCCTGTGTGGCTCGGCGCGTTGTCATGGCGCAGCCGCCATTTGTTGGCGACACGCCATGGCTGGGCGGACACGAACAATGCGTTTTCGCAGTGTTGTGAGGACTTCCACGTAAAAACCTCTATTAACTGCTTGTCCGGGTGGTACGAACTCTTTGGAGGTGACTCCAAGTCGATCAAAAAAGCAAATGAGCATGGACTTTTCCTTGGATTTGCTCTTTCGCGCTTTCTTGGGGCGGGCGGAAGAAGGGGTGGGCCATTCTGAGCTCTGCCGGTTGCTCTCCGTGTAGTATTCAAACACCCACGTCGCATCACAGGTCACTACGTTATCCGAAAAATTGGGGTACTCATTCACGTGATGAAGAAGATCCTGGCAGATCACTTTCAGGCTGGCCTTTTGCTCCTCTGACAACACTCGTGGCACCAAATGCGCTCACACTTTCCTCATGGCTAAGTTTTCTGTCACGATCTCAAAAACTTGGGTTTGAGGAATGCTAAAGTCATCAGCAATCATTGTGATACTCATCCTGCGATCACTGTTAAGTAAATTTTTCATCGCGACACATTTTCGTTGGTCTTGCTGGTCGATGAGCGTCCGGAGCGGTCGTCGTCTTCCACTCTTTCCCTACCTTCTCTGAACAGCTTGTGCCACTCAAAAATACCTGACCTACCCATGGCAGCATCACCGTAGGCCTCCTTAATCATGTCGTGAGTCTCTTTGCCCGTTTAACCAAGCTTTACACAAAATTTGATCGCGTATCGGTGATCCAGTAAACACTCCACGATTCTGCGTGACGAGGCGTTTCGACAGGGGTCCACAGTACAAGCGGCCTGATCGCTTCAACGACCGAGAGCAGACTGCCGATTTTCCCCAGCGTTCCCAATATCCCCCTTCACCAATCCTCCGCGCGCAGACAACCTTTCGTCCGCCTGTTCGCCTAGGAAAAAACCAGTCCTACTACTTCCAGAACAGACCCTGTATAACGCCAGAATTTCTGGGGCGAATCTTTGATAAAATTGCTCAGCGTTGTACTGCAAAAGCGTTGTTTGGCTGCTCCTGTTTGTTCCTTTATTTATCAGTTTAATGAATGTACTTTTTTGTGGTTGTCTGAAACTGAGCGTAATTTCTTATATTTCCTTAACCTTTTAATTCTGCGTTTTAAATGGATCACTTCACGTGTATTCCAAGGATTGTGTTTATTTATAGTCTTTATTCCCTGCGGTAGAAATTGCCTCAAACACTGCATTACATGGGCTTTGAACTGTAACCAGATTTCATCTATGCTAGCAGAGCCCTCTGTAAATAGTTCATAGAAATCGTAGTACTCGTGGGCAAGGTAAGTAATAATGGCATCATTATCTGCTTTGTTAAATGCGTACACGCGCTTTCTAGTGCTGGGTTGGCGAATTTGATTTGTAATTGATAGCGTGCACAGAACCGTATCATTGTCGGATAAACCTTCAAGTATATCGACAAAAAACCTTCCTTTTAAGAAGTAGTCACTGACGAAAATAAGATCTAATATGGAACTTGAAGTGCCCTGCACACGAGTAGGCTTGGAAACTATTTGGGTCAGGTTGAAGATAAACAGAAAACTGAGCAAGATGTTGTTCGTAACGTTCGATGGGCTCAAAGAGCTCCGGTTCACCTCCGGCAAGTTAAAAGTCTCCTGCCATTATTATGGCACTTCCCACCATATGTGTGCGCATATAGTCTAGAAGCTGTTCAAGATAAGATACCTCAGCCTGGGGGGGTCTGTACACGGCACCGACGCAGACATGGCCCCGGCCGGCCTGGATCTTACAGCAGACCGCTTCTACACCTGGGACATCTGGCATTACTGAGTAGCTTATGCCTTGTTTCAGGAGCAAAGCAACACCGCCGCCTCTAGATGCTCTGTCTTTTCGCACAATGGTATAGCCTGAGGGAACCAGTCTGTGGTTTTCAATGTCAGCGTGCAGCCATGTCTCAGTCAGGCAGATAATATCAGGCGCGTGGGCGATAAGGATCGCCTCTAACTGTTCAATTTTGTTCACAAGGCTGCGCGCGTTAACATTGAGAACAGTTACGGCCGACGGCGGTTTCGAGTCCGCTTGGCTGGTCCCTCGTCCATGTCTTCGTTTTTTGCAGCTTCCACTATGTCATTGGTTTGTTCGTCCCAGATGTACATACAAGCGGTTATTTATTTTGACTTTGACGTAAGACAGAAATACCTTCTCTTTCCGGTCCCGATGAACTTTCGTTCTTTCCCATATCTTCTTTCTGACGTCTCTTACTGTTCGCGAAAAGTCCTCACTTACTGAGTATTCGGAGCCTTTGAGCTTCTTACAATTGTTAAGTATGTTGGCTTTATCGCGATAGTCGAGTAACTTCATAATGACATGTCTGGGCTTGGGATTATCAGTCTCTTGCTTTCGGCCAAGGCGGTGTATTCTTTCGAAACCAGCCGTTTTTATTCCGAACTTATCTTCAAAGATTGTTTTCTCGACAGCATTCAGCAGATCTTCATGAGTTTCATTTTCGTGTTTTGTAATACTCCCCCTTCTTTCATTGGCACATGTAGCGTTGATAGGTGATAGTCAATACAAGCACATCCACAATCACTTTCCTCCCGGAGAACATGCACCATACATTAGGTTTCAGAGCGGCGCCAAAACCAATGACATAAGGAAACTGATAGCCGCTGCACCACAGAACATCACGCACTTCGTCATTCACTGCGGGACTAATGACCTGAAACACAGCAGTGCGGAACAGACCATTGAGGCTATGAATACACTGGTACACGAGGTCCATGCCAACAGACCAAACACGAAACTGCACTTGACAACCGTGCTTCCTAGGGTAGTCAACTTGCACCACAGACACATGCCACAATTTCGCCAACTCGCAGCTCACGCACAGGACTCGTTTAAGCTCAACAATTTTTTGCTGGACATGGAACATTACCAAAAAGACGTTGAAATCATCCACCACGCTCAGATCCATCATGACCCCGAGGCACTCCTGGCCAGAGATGGACTTCACCCTAATTTTTTTGGCGTCCAAGTAATGGCAGACAACATAAAGTACCGGCTGAGAAACACATTTAGGCGGACGCTACAGCCCACTCATGCTCCCTCTCCCACTCTGGCCAACACTCAACAACAGACCACCCACAAAAGCGACAACACCCCTGAACGAACACAGCCTGCCCCCGCTAGGACCCAGGACACCTCCACACAGTTCACTCCAGAGACTCGCGACGCTGGCACACAGACGGTAACCGTGGATCCCACACCAGCGGAACAGCACGTAGGAATCACACCGAAAGTAGCCACTAAACAACAAAGCGACCACTTCACACAGACACCTAAGCGATTAGTGACGCACACTAGCACCCAGATTGCCACCGACGCCGACCTCGACACCGATACCACCCCCAAACAGAAGTCCCCTAAACACACAACACCCGTCAAGAGGTCCACTAGGCACAAGCGCAGATGACTCACATCTGGCAGCACCAATCGCCCCGAACCCAAAAGACGAATTTTCCTGGTCGCCAGAAAACTAGCCACTAAACAAACTAACCACCGATTCCACCTACACACTTACAAATCCTACTCGCAGCACAGGACAATACCCAAAGGACTTCGAGTTAATGTTAGGTGCTCCCTCGGTGCGCTCAGGCCTGAACTCCTCGCTCGATGGGAAAAGGTTTCAAATGACGCATCCCTTTCATTCATAGCTATTTTAAAAGAACATTGTCAAGAGCAGTTAAATTCCCTCGATGACCAACTTAGTAGGATAGAACTAAATTCGGGCGAAATCCAGGCACTAGCAGATTTTGTAGCCAGAAAGGAACGCAAGCTGCACGATAAACAACAGCATAAACAAATTAGAGATAAATTTCCGCTAGATACGAATACATCTGGACAGTTTAACAACCGCCCTCCAATTTCGATACAGACAAAAGCTACGCATTTTCCGCCGCAGGACACTGACAGCAACATTGTCGATATTTCCAAATCCCTAAGTGATAGCGACAAACGGATTCTGAAGCATGGCCTTACATTTTGTCCAACTAACAATAATTTTAACGAGTATGAACTTCACAGAGACCTCACAGAATTTGCGCGAAGATTGCGAATTATGGAATTCTTTGCCGAAAAAGCAAACACCCCAATTACTAACCTAGCTCTTTCCTGTAACACGTGGTCAACAAGTGCTCACCCTACTGCAGTAACCAGCCTTAATCCCATCCCTCTCAAAGCCGAAAGCACGTGGACGCCGGAAGCGCAGCAGAGTCCCGAATTAGATTTGTACACTAAATCTGTCTGGAAAGAAATTATAGACCAAACAAAGCTAGCTCGAAAACGCAGAAACGTTACCCCAACGAAACAGGCTACTCTGAACCACTTAGCTTCTAGAACCGATATAGTCATTAAACCTGCAGACAAAGGAGGTAGCATAGTTATCCTGCCAGCCGAAAAATACAAAAAAGAAGCTTTTAGGCAACTTAACAACCCTTGTCATTATAGGAAATTAGATTCAGATCCCACTTCAGAGTTCTGCAAATTGATTCTGAACAAACTGGCAAACTTACTATCAAGAGAACTAATCACGCAGTCCGATTACCACTTCTTAAATCCGCTAAACAAACAGGCAGGACGCTTTTACCTACTTCCCAAAATCCATAAGGTTTCCGCAGAAGACTTGTTTACCGCAGATATCCCTGGCAGACCTATCGTTTCAAACAATAACACGCCCACAGAGAACTTATCAATTTTCCTGAACAACTATCTTGCAGATATTCCCACCCACCTCCCTTCCTTTGTCGAGGATACACCGCACTTTCTCCGCATAATAGAGTCTCTGAATGACGCTTCCATTATCCCAGCAGATAGCATACTTGTCACACTTGACGTCGCCGCTTTGTACACAAATATTCCCATTAATGAAGGTATCGACGCACTCTTAAAAATTCTAACTCAAAGTCCTCACCCGCACGAAACTGAAGTGTACCTCACGCTACTTGAATTGGTACTAACACTCAACTACTTTGAATTCAATTCTTCTTACTACCTTCAAGTATTTGGAACAAGCATGGGCACTCCCTTCGCACCCACCTACGCGAACATTTTTATGGGGCTACTAAAATCTAAACTTCTAAATTCATTTCTAAAAAAACCACTCATATACCTGCGGTACATAGACGATATTTTCATGATATGGGAGCATGGGGCTGAGACCCTGAAGGCCTTCTTCACACATTTCAATTCATTCCACTCCAGCATTAAATTCACCTTCAACTCCTCGAAAACGCAAGTCAATTTCCTTGACACCACTGTTCATTTAGAAAATAGCAAGCTCAAAACCACACTTTACAGGAAGCCTACTGACCGACAACAATACCTAGATTTCACTAGCCATCATCCAAGACACTGCAAACAAGGTATATTCGTAGGACAGGCAACGAGACTAAGAAGAATATGTAGCGACGACGATGACTACCTGAAACACCTCCACTCGCTAAAAAACACACTAATCACCAGAAACCATCCACAGACAACCCTTAATAATGCATTCCAACGAGCAACCACTTTGAAACGAGATGTAGTTCTTAAAAAACGAACAAAAGCTAACAGTCAACGACCTCCTGCACTTATAACGAAATACTCAAACGCGCTTCCAAACATAAACAATATCCTGCGGAAATACCACCCCATTTTAACTGGTAACGACCGTCTCAAGAAAATATTTCCCGACGCACCAAGGGTAACATACAGACGCAACACAAACCTGAGGGACATCCTGGTGCATGCTAGGCTCGGTAAGAAACCACCACCGACAGTAACTTCATGCTCTCGGCCTAGATGCAAGACATGCAAACATTTACAAAGGGACACTACGGTTAAAAGTACGGCAAGCGATTTCAGTTTCGATATAAAGACCAGTTTTGACTGCACATCGTCCAATATTATCTACATGCTCCAGTGCTCCTACTGCCAAAAACAATATATCGGAGAAACCGGACAAACAATGAGTGCCACATTAAACGGGCACCGGGCTGACACAACACGGAATGAACAGAAGGCAGTGTCGACCCATTTTAATCAACGCCATCACAAATTCGACGAACTCAAATTGTTCATTCTTCAGTCAGGCTTCAAATCGACTAGGGACAGAAAATACAGAGAAGCATTCCTAATCCACAAATTTAAAACACTGCAACCAACAGGGATTAACATGTCCAGAGGAAACCTGGAATCTCTCAGGTACATTCCAGGGTCAGCATAATTTTAAATTAACAAATGTCTTGTACGTGGTCAGACTATTTCCTAGAACCTCACATAAGTATATTGTCGCTCCTTGCACCCTTCCCACGTCATATCTTCCACCACATTTCCGGCCTTGTCACCCTCTCCCTTTGTTCACCTTTTTCTTTTTTTCTTTTTTTCTCTTCTTTTTCTCCTAATCCCCTGCTACCAGTTCTCGGAAACCATGACACTCCTGTTACCCCCTCCGCCCCCACTTTTTGACTTTCTCTGAACACGAGCCATTCCCCCCCCCCCCCCCCTGCCTTGTCCTTCCTTGGAAATGCCCCCTTCCTTTCTCCTTCCGGTGCCAGCCCTTTTTTTTTCTCATTTCCCTGTACCACGCTGACTAATCCTTTTATCTGAGTTTTGCAGGTTCACCCAGCGCCCCCCCCCCCCCCGTCGCAGCCCCTTCAAAGCCTTTTGTTCATTACACACCCCCCAGATATAAGTTGTTCCACTATTGCAGCCTAAGGAATCATGATTCACCTCCCTCCCCTTCCTGACACGCATCCCCTCCCACACCACTTTCCTTCCCCACCCCCGGGGCCTTCCTCCTCGGAGCGAAGGCCCTATTTAATCCCTGCCGATGATGAACGCTTTGCCCAGACGAAGACAAGTCCCCTAGTCGAAACGTTGGCTCTAGCAACCTGAGGTTTTCCCCTCCCTTGTTCATTTTGTGATCGCCAAGGACCATCTACCGCACCCTCTCTCTACCATACACGATAAGGTTAGATCTGCGGCTTCTGTTTTCTAATTCGTCGACTTTTTTAGTCAAGGACAGAACCAGTTGTTCGAGGTTGTCAACTCTATCTACGCATTCTGATAGCTGTTTTTCTATTTTTCCTAATTTTTCTAGCTTTTTGTCTATCGCGCCTAGGTTTTGATTGGTGACCGCTTTTTCATTCTTTATCTCTCGGATGTCTTTCGCAATTGCTTTAAGTTGATCGATGAGTGTTGAATCGTCGGGCCCAGGGTTAGTCTCGACATCCCCTGCTAGCACCAACAGAAATCGCAAAGAAACAAGCAGATCACAAAACCAATCAAGCAAAAGGTGTGGGCACGGCAGCACAAGAAGGCAGACATTGTTGCTGCGAAATAATTCGCCAAAGCGCTTCGTGGTTTTTCTCGCGAAAATTCTGAGCGGTGCTGCAGCAGTAGCAATCTGGCGGCCCTCTTTTCGCTTTGTGTCTTTTTTTTTTCAACGCGCGTTCGAGATATGGCTTCAGAGCCGCCGCTCGCACCGTCATGATGCGATCAAATGCCCGCGCGCGCGCGCGGCTAACTTGTCGTAGAAGCAGCGCATTTTTGAAACATTGAAACGAGCCAAGCGACAGGCCTGCTGATAATAGAGGTCACAGATTGGCTATCTGGGTCCGAGATGGCGCCTGTAGATGGCGTTGCAACGCAGTTTCCCGTTGCTCCTGATCCCGCCGCGTGGAGTAAACCACTTTTGTCCCCGATAGTATGTAGAACAGAATCTTTCGGCGCAGTTCAGAGTACGCTACATCACCGTTCACTTAAAAACGATAACAACTCGTCCATTCCGGTAACGGAGTTCAGAATTTCAGTCGATTAGCAGGGATGCTTTTAATCACATTTTCTCAGCGATAAATGAGTCTTCTGCTGCCGGACATACCTCAAAAATAACAGGACACAAAGTTGGGCACGCTAGCGCGGAAGACGAGGGCAAGCGAAAAACAAGCGCCCGTGCTGTTTGATTTTTGTTTTATTCTCGTCTTCCACTCTGTTAAACTATGGGTCTCAATATAGCCTGAAAGAGCAAGACAACCAATGTTTAGTTAGAGCAGTGATTGGATTTTGTTCTAATTAACCGCGTCACCTATCGATCGCCTTCATTCTCCGTGCAGCTGCATCTAATCTTGTCCTTCCTTCTCCGTTTTGGTTGCAAACCATCATCGCGCACTGCGCCTTTGTATTCCCTCTGACGCTCACCGCCCGACGCCGCTGCTTCCACATCCTTCGCCCGCCGAGCTGCAACTTTAATGTACCCTGCTGTATGTTAGCCATCATATATAATGGGTCCAAAGTCTCCTCTATTCTCATTGCCTGTCACCTGAACTATTTTACAATTCGAGAAGCACGGAGCCCCGTTCACCACTCATCCACTATGCGGCGCGCTCTAGATGCAATCCCTAGAGTAAATGCGAAAAATTCTAGGACCCCGCGCTATTTCAATTAAGCTCCAACGCAGCGCGTCTCTTTCTGTAGCCTCGGTGAAGAGGCACGGTCTGGTGACACTTCACATGACAAGACTGAGTTGAGGCAGGTAGGAAAACTTGTAAATGGGAAAACGCACCACTGTGGGACACCACAGAGATTAATCCTCCTATTTTGTCTGATTTTAGAGGCATTAACGTATGCTGGAGGCTTCGGCCTGGATCGTTTAATGCTCACGCGTAGCCTCGTTGATATCAGAAGGAACGACCGCAAAGTGCTGCCCAGTAGTTTACGCTACAGAAACGTTTTGAAGGCAATGCTGTACGCAAACGGCCCAATGCATCCTGAAAAAATAGTGTTCCAAGGGCCTTTCTAAACCTGCATGGACAATATCGTTGAGGTTGCGAAGGATCTCAAGGGAACCCCTTATTTCGAAAGGAAATTGATTTAGACAAGAAAATTAGGATATTGGTTTCTTCGAGAATGGATGTTAATAATGAGCGACAAGCTGCGATGCTGAAAGATCCTAAGCGTTACCGAATAAGGTTTTATTCCAAGACTCTACAGCTTGATCCTGCTGGATGCATTGGGCTTGTGTGCAAGAGATGCATGCCGGCCGTATTGTTTTACGTTCTTGTTAGGGCAGGGCTAATCTACCATATGTGTCATCGAGCCTGGATTGTTAGGCGGGAGTATGGTACTCTATCCCTCGCAATGGGTACATTGCAAAAACAAGACATTTGCTACCGCAATGCACACTTTAGTAATTTTTTCCAGGAACTTCTCAGCAATAGCAGGAGGCGCGTCTTACAAGCCTCACAGCTATAACTACTACCATTCACTTCAATCAATATCTGCCCGACTACGCCTACAGCAGGGCAAAAGGCCTCTCCAATATCTTTGGATTTTAATTTGAATTTATTTCTAACAAACATGCTTACATACATGCTTAAGGTCTATGAGATTAAAGCCGCTCAAGAGCAGCTTGACAAAGCTCCCATAACCCTTCTATACTCCGCAATGCAGGACAGAAAACACAAATTACACTAAAAAAGTAACAGATAACAAAAATCAGCCAGAATCAGTGCAGTACAACAAAAATTGTGCACATACAACAATACGAGGCAGTACTGTATGTTCACTTTAAAATGGTACTCTTGCAATCAATAAACAGGTGCATTAGAAAATAGTTCCTTTATGCTTTTGAAAGAAAAAGAAGAGCTGGTAATATTTTGCTGTGTAACTTTATTTAATGTGTGTGGCAAAGTATAGTTAAGTGTCTGAAAGTCATAGTTAGTGCTGGGATATCTCTCCAATTAACCCTTCTCCTGCGCCAGCTGCGGCCACCCTAACACCGCAAACTTCTCCATTCTCTTTATTTTTGCTTAAAAGCCAATAGTAGTGATGTTATCTCAAAGTCTATATGTAGATAATAGGCTCGTATTAGTGTTACGACTGTGTGGCTTTCCTTTGTTACAAAGATAAACCTGTGCACTGGGAAAAAATCAATTCGTTCTTAATGCCAAACATTTGTAATGCTTTTAACAGGCGCCTCAGGTTGACTTTTCACTCGGGGCCCGGCTACACCGTGAAGAGGAACGCCCACTTCGAAGCTCTCGATGGTAAGCATACCCAGTGCCGAGCGCTTCGTATTTACCTTTTCGTCTTAGTTTTCTAAGAGTCAGCTTGTAAAAAGGTGCTAGTACACGAGAGTAATAACCAAGTCGTGTAGTGAACTGCAGTCACCAACCTTTCCAAGCACTTTCAGACAGCAAATTTTTTTCTGCGTTTTTGTCGTTGTTATCGTATTATTCAAGGTGTGAGCCACATAAAGGCGGCCAGCATCTACCCTGGACACATGGTACCCTGGAGTGACGTTGTCCAGCAAAGTACCACTCTCAGTGGGCCCAAGAAGCAAACATTGACAGACCGAAGCAAATGCGAGGAACAGACAGAGAATGGCCTTCGTCACGCGGAGCGGCTTTTAGGAGTGTTGGGTTGTGCCACTGAGGCTTTCCACAGCACAATCAACATTTCATCCAACTCTGAACTTGGTGTTTGGGGGTCTATCTAAATGGTAAACGTCTGTCGTTTACCTGGACGACGTCCTAGCCATCTCGAAAAATACTATGGTCAACAAAACTGGCTCAAAACAGTGTCCTGGCCAATGCACACTCCAGGACTAACTCTGAAGTCTCAGATGGATTCCTTGGCCTTCAAGGTACACCCGTTTCTACGTCATTTCGACTGCAAGAGAGGAGTATCCCTGGACCCGCAGAAGACAACTACTATCAGGCCATTCCTGCATCCTGCCGACCAGAAAGCTCGTCGCAGGTTTTTGGGACTGTGCGCCTAGTACCGGAAGCTGTTGAACAACTCATGTTTTGAAGATTCGTCGATATGAGATGAATGCAAACGTTCAGTTTGCATCTGAAGACTGGATTTCTTTAAAAAGCCGCTTGAAAGCACTGCAACTTCTCGATAACTGCGATAAAAATGTCTGCTGGTTTATCATTGCTAAGCACGAAATATTGCGCGAAAGCACAGTTTCTATGAGTGGACATCACCGCCACGTACCTGAAAGCGTGATTGAGGTATGCATTGACCCAGGGAGCCAGTTATGCGCGTCTTCAACATTTTAAATTTCAATGTCAATTTACACAATTCGCGCCGGTGACCGATGCGTCAGTGCCGCGTCTCTGCAGCAATGTTGTAAACTATAACACGCATTTCTGTATTAACGTGTTTCTACGACAGTCAACGCATGAAGCGCGCATCTCTCTCTCTGTCACAACTCTGGCAGATGTCCGCCACTACCAACACATAGCCCAAAATGGGATGGTTGGTTTCATAGTAATACTATTTGATGAAAAATACGATGCGCAATGTACAGTGCCAGAGTGTGATGTAGTCTTACACAAGGCGTGTTCGGCAGCGGCGATAGCTTAGTGCCCTCGAGCAGTGACCAGCGAAGCTGATCTGTTGGCGCCACCGCAGTTTCGAATCCCAGCGGCGGAAATTTATTTCATTTATTTTTACTTACTTGTGTAACAAGGCACAAGCCAAGAAACACCGCAAGCACACAAACATCGCAAGCTCTTGCTCTTTGTTTACCCTTCGGAAGACTGCTTTCGTTATATAATCACCGAAACGAACACTTCGACTGGTCGCAGAAACCTCGGAACAGGTCAACACTCGTTGATCGGAGGATAGGCCACTTCTCTTGCAATTGTGGAAGTGAAGTACACCATAAAGCAAATTAATGTTTTACACCCGCTGAGGCTGCGTCGACATTGCACCCCAACAATTATTGCAGACCATTCAAGCATGGCAGCGAAAATTTCGCGCTCGGCTCGCTTGCGACCTTGAAAGGTCCATCGCGCCTCGTCGCTTGCTGGTCCACCACTTCGATGTCATCGTTCTGGAATGCTTGAAGAGGGAAACTCTGACGGCGACTGCTCCCAGCTAAACTTCCTCGATACACCTCCCAAGAGTTAATGGGATGAAAACTTTCGGTGCTCAGCCAAGGGAACAACTTTTTCTTTGCCACAACTCTACGATCGGAGTTGTCAGTGCTTCACAGAATATTATTTTCAATTAAATTTACGTACCTATGCCCGTATCTTCTTTTCTGGACATTATTGTAATATGGTGTCACGCGGTGGTAACCGCGCCGGGCGCAACGGACTAGCAGACAAAAGGGACGGTTAAGTGAATTCTTTGTTCGGCTGACTTGCGCCCGCAAAGAAATGAACAAATCGTGGCGGCCATAAATACAAATGCACTCGGTGATCATCGATGAAAACAATCATCGCTGATCCCGACCATGCTCAGGTTAAAACAGGCAAAGAAATATTGGGAGAAGCAATGAATAGTATCTATGACACTCTCGTACAACCTAAAAGCAGTTACGCATTGTTGCGATCATTCCAGGTAAACCTTGTTTGATCTCACATGAGAAACGAAGTGATAAAGCGGCATGCCAGTGGCTTTGAGCATAAACAACGAAACGCTGCAAAGTTTCGCACCAAGAAAATAAAGCAACAAATTTCATATGTTTAAAACCTGCAGAGATTCAGTCGCTCCAGATGCTTTGCAAGCAACCCCGCTGTAAATTCTCGAGTGCACGCTTGCATTCTTTCTACAAAATGAAAGCCCCGCAAAGGACATCACACCTTACACGCCCCTTACATCTTGTTGTTCTTACAAGCCTTCGAAAACGAATGCCTCCGCCTTGAAACTACGAAGTGATGGCTGGGTACCTCACATCAACTTGCTCCAAACAAACACTTACCAGCAAAATTACTTACCGGCACTCACATATGAGGCAGGAACGTGAAGTATGTCAATAAACTTAAATTTGGGACAACCCAGCGAGTATTATAAAGGAAAATGACAGGTGTTGAAGAGAGAGGAAAAGGGCAGAGTTGGTCAGGGAACACACCCTGAATAATGAGATCCTGGTCAAAATCTAAACGCAGAAATTGGATTGCGCAGGGCATGTAGTGCGAAGACAAAAGAAGCGATAGTCTTTAAGGTTGACGCAATGATGCCAAGAGGAGGCAGGCGTAACAGAGAGCGGCGGAAAATTGGGTGGACAAATGAGATTAAAAATTTGCGTGGTCATGGTGGCTGCAGCTGACACAGGACAGGGGTAATTGGAAAAATATGGGAGAGCCCTCTTTTTGCATTGGGCATAGTAAGGCGAATGATGATGATGATGGTCAAATTTGAAAACTTTAAAAGGGCGCAAACACACACGACCACAAAGTACAAGAGACGAGACACAAGCGCCGCTTGTGTCTCGTCTCTTGTACTTTGTGGTCGTGTGTGTTTGCGCCCTTTTAAAGTTTTCAAATATGAACCAACTTGCCCAAAAAGAAGTGTTAATGATGGTCAAATGTTTAGGGGAATCCCCCAAGGTGGAGTAGATTTGTAATAAGGGTAATAAGGGTAATTGTAATTTGTAATAATGTGATGAATCACTGAGGCAGACGCCAACCTGGCCCGCTAATCAGAAGCAAGAGCCCAAATCCACGTTGATCCAGGGCAGGGAAAAGGCAATCACGGCAGAGGTTAGGCAAAATATCTCCACTATAGCCACAAGTCGAACGCTATACCTTGGAACGCTACACTTCGCCCGTTGTAATTTTCGCCTACAAACAGTGATGTGCTGTAGGCAACCCGGTTGAAGTGTGAAGCTTGCGCGGAGAAATGACGACCATTATCAACACTTTGCTACCAAACATGACCGAAGAAGCTGACCTCGATGTCGTGACTAACTGCAGCATGCTATCGAAGCTCGCCAGCTACACAAGCTAAGCAGTAAAAACCAATACTCGGCGATAAAATCTGCACCTATGCAACCAGCAATACAAGCCAGGTGATGACAAGAATGCTGAACTGGGCAAGTTGGAGAAGATGCATGTTTGGAAAAAATTTGCTGGGGTTAAGCTTTGGTTAAACCTGGTAGGTTTCGTAAGCATCCATAGCGTTACATTCGGTATCATCACCGGTTGTAGACGATTCGGTTTCGATAGAGGCGCGGTGCGCCCGTCTAGCCGCGTCTTGAGTGCGCCGCTTAGCAAGGCGCTGTTCGCGTTCTTCATCTGCATCCGAAGCCCGTTGTCGTTTCCTGGCTTCGTCAAGCCGACGTAGCCTCCCTTTCTGTTTATTAGGCGGCATACCGACGGAGCCGGCAAGCGAGCGAACGCATTTTATACCACATTTCTATAACAATAATCGAAGCACACTGATGTCATAAAAATGCATTATAACAATTTTGTTTAAAATTACGAACATATTTATTCACTAAAGCGGCGGCAAGGTCCCAGTTGTTTAACTGAACATGAGCGTTCTTAAGAAATAAAGTTTTATTATTGTCTTTTATTGCGCCCTAAAAACTTAATTGGGATCAAGTCCTTCCGTTCGTGACCTATGCATATATAACACCGCATCCCAGGCAACCACCGGCTTTTCCCCATTCTTTCTTTTATTTGGGCGCGAGCCTTCCTGTCTGCTGGACACAATCCTTCCCTACAACCCCGACAGCTCAGAATATACTTCCATTTCTGACATTACCCGCCATGCTGAGCAGTGCCGCCAGTTGGCTCGCTCCTTCACCGCCGAACGTCAAGGGCTCCGGAAGCATGTGTCGGACCAAGACACGCCCGCTACACACTTCTCCACTGGATCATAGGTCTGGCTCTCTGTTCGGCTCCGTCCAAATTTTCGGCCAAGCACATTGGTCCTTACCGCATCTTAGAGCGTACGTCACCAGTGAACTATATCATCGAACCGGTGACACCTTCTTTGGACCATCGCCGCCGTGGTCGCGACGTCGTTCATGTCAGCCGCTTGAAGCCTTATTACAGCCCTCTCGTCGTCTCCTCGCCTTGAGTCGCCAGGATGGCTCCCTCTTTCCGCCGGGGCAGTTGGAATGAAGATGATGATTCAGCACCGCCACCAACGACGACGAAGCGCTAGCGCCGCCCGTAACAGGCTCGTGCTGGAGAACGGCCGCTTGTGTGCCGGGCTCTCACCTCGCTGGTTCCTAGACGTCTTGCGCCCGGGTCTTCGTTGCCGGCGCTTCAACGTGCCAATAAACCACTCTTCACTAGTTAAATATTCGCTTTATTACCTCAAAATATTAATTTCTTTACTATTGAAAACCTGTTAAAAGCCATACAACTGCTTCATTAAGTGTATGACATATAGTAAAATCTATATGCCACATATGCAATAGCACATTTTTTATGCATGTAGCAAATAGGGAAATTAGGGAAAAAATATAGAGTGGTTTATTGCTAACGGGGGAAATGTTCTTCAGACACATAAAACTGTGTATTCGGATATTGCGATCACAATCCCAAAGAACGATTCGTGCGGAGTCGACCACGGCATTGTATTGAACTGCCTTATTAAACGTCTCTTGGCACATAACTTCATTCTCCATGTCTTCGTACTTTCGAGAGAGTAACGAAAGTCTTCTGTTCATGCCAGAGCTTTGTTCAGGTAGTTCAGTGCCACATTACAATAAACACCTCTTATTCCACACTAAATTTTTGTTAAACGCACGCTTCGTTCGCAGATTCGTGGAGAAACAAATCATAGCTGTCTTCTCTACCTGTTCGAACCGTGTGAAGAACCTACCAATTTCGCGAACTCTAAAAGCTAGTTTGCGCGGCCAGTAAAGCTTATATCCCAGTCCAATATTAGCAAACAGCGCACAGCACCCGCAAGAGAATTTTTATGACCAGAAACGTTTTTAAGCAAGTTCTTTCATGTTTTCATGTTCTGTCAAGTTTTAAGGATTTTCTCTCTCAAACGAAAAAAAGACAAGTTTACGAACGTATGATAGCTTCAAAATATTTTTTCTTAGCAGTGAGGGAAATGACTTTTTTGACAAAGCTACACAGATTACTTCTCCTGGCTTGGTGCATCCGTAGCTGTAACTGGGCGATCTGTTTTCAATACCAGTTTCAGTTGTTACACCAACCCGCTCCCTGTGTTATTCTCTGGTGTTTACGTCTTTTGTGGCTGGTAGTAGCCCTTTGAACACGCATTACAAACTCACTCTCCAATCAGTGTTGCTTCAGTTTCATCAAAGCCTAATCAAAAATGCTCTTATCCCTTCAGGGTCTAACGACAAGTACAACCTCACCGTCGCTTACGTCGACTGCCCCAAGTGCCACATTCTTCGCAGTGACTACATTGACGCAGGTGAAGTATACAGCCTTAAAGGGACCCTCAAATGATTTTGATGCATATCCTATAGCGCGACAGATCTTTAGAGGTGCTCTTTATGGTTACACGCACGGACGCTATGAAGCTCTGCGTGGACGCTATAATTTAGAAGTGATTTTTAAAAATCGCCGCTAACAGTACCTCGCAACCTATTAGGGCGACACACCTCACCGCGCGTCCGCTAAACCGATGACATCAGCAGTCAGACCGGGCAAGCTTGAAGGCTGGCTCTTCTGCCCACTGACTTCATCGGGGTAGAGGATGCGCGGTGAGCTGAGTCTCCCTAATCGGTTCCGAGCTACTGCGAGCAGAGATTTTAAAAATTATTTCCAAATAGGTTTGGAGAAGGTCTGCTCTTGAGCTAGTTGGTTCATAGAAATTTGAATGGCTTAAGGCAACGAAAGCAGGAATACAGGAAGAGCTCCTACTACCAACTGAGTTTATTGCGGAAAACACCACGTTTATACGTCCGCACATTATCGTTATCAGCCGCCGCGGTGGCTCAGTGGCTATGGTGCTCGGCTGCTGACCCAAAAGACGCGGGTTCGATCCCGGCCGCGGCGGCTGGAATTTCTTTGGAGGAGAAATTCTAGAGGCCCGTGTACTGTGCGATGTCAGTGCACGTTAAAGAACCCCAGGTGGTCGAAATTTCCGGAGCCCTCCACTACGGCGTCTCTCATAGCCTTAGTCGCTTTGGGACGTTAAACCCCATAAACCATAAACCAAACCATTATCGTTGTCACTACAGAGGCAGAACAAGCCAACGGGAAAAAAAAAGAAAACATACAGAATCAAGATCATATTTGTACATAAACGCCAGTGCATTAGTTCTCCCAGAAAAAGGCATGAAACAAATTTCGGAAAGACGATAACATGACCGAATAACAATATACGTCAGCACATTTATACGTCAGCACACTATCATTATCACTACAGAGGCAGAACAAGCCAACGAAAAAGAAAACATACAGAATCAAGATCATATTTATACATAAACGCCAGTGCATATCGAAAAAATCCAGCTCCCGGCAGTTCAGTGTAACTGACGAATTACTTATGCATGTCGGTCCATATATCTGTATATGAAATTCCTCGATTACTTCTCTTTCAACTCTGCTCTCAGCCTTTGCCAATAGATTTTACGCCTTCCAGCAGAGGTTGCCCTTTCCATCCCAACCACTGCAGAGATTGTGAAGACTGCGACCCGATTCGGGCGACCGATTTCGACATTCAGGCAGCGGTCGCCGACATTCAGACACAGTGTGTAGATCACAATGCAAATTCACAGTTCTTCCCTATTACAAAAGTACTAGAAGATGAGAGAACGAAATCCTCACTGGTCGGCTAATATGCACGCGCATTTGCGTTCCAACTGTGCCCTTATTTATGTCATTCTAACACAGGAGCAGGCTGCCAACTCTTTGTCCCCGAGGACGCACTCCAGGAGGACAACACCTGCTGCCATTTCGTCTTCGACCTCCTCTGCGGCACGTCGCCCAAGTACCAGATCTACGAAGGCTGCCACTAAAGAGCGGCCCTGCGCTGACATGGTGCCCGTCGTGGACATACTATGCGATCGTTCCAGAGCATTTCAATAAATGAGAGCAAATATTCTGTGTTCCGCTTAATGTTTTATATGCTTGGTCTCACACGGCCACTCTACACCGTATATAATGCAGTATTCTTAGAACTTAACGGATTCTAACCAGACCTTCAAGAGTGGAATTAATGAGGCCGTTATTTTGGAGGGTAAGGTGAAAAAGTCGGAATGAATAAATCATTCAAATTATTTTTAAGAGGGCCAGTCAATGAAGAGGACAGTAGACTGTTTATTGCGCAGAAATACAAATTCTAGCCTCCTTCACAGGTGCCGGAGCAGAGTAATGCAGGAGCGCATGCGCATTTCGTTTACCTCCGCCCTCCAAACGCCAAGCGCGATAGAGCTAGAATGCCTCAGTGCGCAGTTTGAGCTCTGCGTGGCAGGTACGGTGCCTATCTGCTCAGTATTGTTTTCATGACTGCAGATGTTAACGGCACTCCCGGAGTATGAATACAGCACCTTCCGCGCAGCAAGGTGCTCGGCTGGAAAGCTAACTGGCACTATAGAGTAAGAATGGCGCAGGGGACCGACACAGTGACAGCAGAACACAAACACTAGCATTTTTTGTATCGCGAAAGCACCAGTATATGGGAGGTATGGTGCATATCAGTACAGTCAAGGCCACGCTGGGCAGTATGGAGCATATTAGAGGTCAAGGTCACGCTATAAAGTTGCCCTAAATGCCAATAAAGCGAAATTACTTGCACAATATCAAGGATTAAAATGTATAAGAATTAAATCCTAGGAGGCAGACCGAAAAAATAAATGATATTTCAAAGTTAATAACGATAAACATTAGTTCATTGGATGGTAAAGAGCGAGTAACGCAATTCATGAAAAAAATGCGAACAGACGGTGAACGAAGCAAAGAACAGAACCCACAGGTTTGTTCTTGACGATAGATTTCTTTCTTTCGTCGGTGGTCTGCTTCCGCTGTTAAATTCGATGATGTATGACCAACTTGCTTAATTGTCGGTTTTACATCCGTAACACGAATTTTCAGCGTGAGATGGCGTGCGGGGAAAGCGGCATAAAAGACCACACATCATTTCCAATAGACCACTGCGTGCTATGCTTCCCCTTCGCCGTGCCGCCAGCCCCAAGAAGGCAGAAGGAAGTCATCCATGTGCGTACGCAGAGGGGTGAAGAACCCACAAGAATCATCTCAAGCCTGGCGGCATAGTTTGGAAAGGTTAAAGTCATGGAGGCAAAACGCAAAAGGCGCCCTTATGCTGACCCGGCGCGGTGGCTCAGTGGTAAGGCACTCGTCTACCGAGCCGGAGTACCTGGGTTCGAACCCGGCCGCGCCGGCCGCGTTTCACTGGAGGCGAAACGCAAGAGGCGCCCGTGTTGTGTGCGATGTCAGTGCATGTTAAAGATCCCCAGGTGGTCGAAATTATTCCGCAGACCTCCACTACGGCACATCTTTCTCTCTTTCTTCTTTTACACCCACCTGCCTCCCTTCCTTGCGGCACGGTTCAGGTGTCCGCCGGTATACGTGAGATACTGCTCCATTTCCTTTCCTCAAAAACCAATTTACCTTATGCTGTGCGACGTCCCGACACCTTAATGGTCCCCAGGCGGTCGCAATTAGTCCGAAGCCGGCCACTACGGCTCCTCTCTCTCTCTTCCTTGTCCTCTATTCCTGCTTCATTTCTTCCCTCACGTAAGGCTGCGGTGTCCAAGCATAAGTGAGACAGTTACTCCGCCTTTCATTTCCACAAATCCAAAATTTTTGGCGGGAAGCTGGTAGAGGGAACTGCCAATGAAGACAGTATTAAGCTGCGCCTCTGACTCCGGACTCTCCAGATCTTGCTACAACTTTTCAATTCAATTCAATTCAGTTTATTGCGAATCTCTTTTACAGAATATACAAAACACTTTTTGGACCCATAGCCAACGGCTAGTTCGGGTCCAAGTACAAAAAATATGTAAAAGCGAATTAAAAAACGGCGGACTTCAACAGAATAGCGAAATGTAGTACATGATTAAAAGCAAAATATTCTAAATAACACTGGTAGATAACATTCGGCAAGACAAAAAAAGAAAGAAAATAGCTTTGAAAACATGACATGCAAAGAGAAGTTTAAGACAACGAGTGTTAGTACAGACTGTCGTGTTACACGCAAAGTCCATAATAACGAAAAACTATGACGAAAAAAGAAGTTCAGGTTAAATCAATTATTTCAGTCGTGTTTTTTAAACATGCCAGCAAAATTTCGCTTCTCGCAGGGATGCCAAGGTGACCGGGAGAGACGGGCCACGGCCGCGTGTCGGTACGCTGAAGCACCCGCCTTTGAGAGCATCGGAGTACTAGCTGTCTCTGAAGAGCCAGTAAGAGCTAGTGCTCTGAAATCAGGCAAACTAAATTTTCAGCAAACCCAAAGAAATTGTTATGGAAAGGAACTCATCACATGTCTTGGTGTGCACTACACCTTGCGTTTTGTTACAGGCAGAAATAAAAACAAATGCTTTTAACGTGACAACGTTAGAACTGACGTGCGGAGAAAGAGGCCGGCGTGTTCTGACACTAATTCAGGATTGCTCAGCAGAGGTCGTGACGTCGCACCACGGTAAACCAATCAGATTACTAGATTAGCACCAGAAGTTGAGCTATGTTGCTGCCTTCTGGTTTATGGTGAAAGCTTAACAAATTTGCGGCCTACATGATTTACCTTGTCATGAAATAGTCTGGAGTCCACTCTCAACGCATGCCCGACTTGGCTAGGTTGCAAGCGTGGCTGCGCGGGCTAACTGTAATTTATGACAGCTAAAAACGAAACAGAGCTCAATTTTAAGACAGGCACGAAGAAAAGACGGGACACCGCAGTGTTCACTTAAAAATAGTTTTGCAACAAAAACTAGCTGAAGCCAGAGCTGTGGTGTTCTGCGTTTTCTTCGCCCCTCACCGAAAGTTGCGCTTTATTGCATTTTTAGTTGCTAGGCTAGCTTACTATTTGTGTAGAATGTCAATAAGGATACGTGCTGGTGCAGCCATTCACTGAGGCAAAACCTTGTCTCTCTTATACTGACATTACCGCGCGGAAAAAGGTAGAAGAGGCAGTTTCGGACATCAATATGTCGGGTAGCATGCTACTTGTCGCAGGCGGCTAAATTTGGAGGTTACTTTCTGGAACAGGGGGGCCAAACGTAATCCCAGAAGAGCGCAGTAGGCGAAGGCCTGCTCTCTCTCACCCCCTTAAACACCCTCCCCCCCATATGGGGCTAGAAGGTAAACTTGATGCATTTGTACAGCAATAAATTTGTCGTCTAATCTCTGCTATGCCTGGACTGCCCCACCAGCAGGATGCATACCCATCAATGTTTTGACGACTTGCACAAGCAAGGAAAAGGCAAGGATGGTTGTCACTGAAGAAAAAATTATCCACTAATTATGGCGTAGCGAGTACATATAAATACCAGCGCAAACCAGCAAGACACAGGACGAAGAACGAGGACACAGAAGCGCTTGTGTGTCCTCGTTCTTCGTCCTGTGTCTTGCTGGTTTGCGCTGGTATTTATATGTTATAGATCGCCAACTAGCCCTACTGTAGTGGGTACGATACGTCGTCTTGGAATTTTCACCTTTTACCGGAGTCTCGATGCAAACAGTTGTTCCTAGTTTCATGTTGTTTATGCACTCGAGGAGCGGACAAGACGCACCAAAAATTATCCCCCTCCAAGAGAGAAGCGCCTTCACTACAAGTACGTGTAAGCGCAGGCAAGGTCCCATGCGAAGTAGGCTACGAATATGTGACATGTTCTCAATTTTAACTGAGAACGTGTCAGAAAGAGAGAAACAGCGTGTTCCAGAAGCATAACAAGCTGTAGTGTTTTCAAAGGGTTTCTCTTCGCCGACCTCTTAAAAATATTGCGCATACAAAAGTGGACAACATATACTTTTCGGACGGTGTCTTTGATATAAATATTTGGTTTCCTTCTTCTGCTTCGCCCCTGTAAAAATGAGAGATGTTTTTCAGGAACGCTGTTGTTGTTAGTGTAACCACTGATTCTAAGCTAATACATGAGCAAGTGCTCTTTGCGTAATCTTCTACGACTTCCATGGCAGTTGAAAGAGAGGGAGCGTATAGGAGATCCGTTGGTGCAGCAATCCATTCGGCGGTTGTTACTGCGATGCGCCTACTCCTTCAATCTTTTCCTTCGCAGCTATTTATTTCAATCTCATTTTGTCTGTACGTGCCAGGAATAGCGACTGCGTCGGCGATAAGAACTTTCCCGCGTTTTCCCGTGGTCTGGTCGGACAGCAACCATCTGCGGAGAAGAAGAGGTCCAAATGCAGCCGCTGAACGCATTTCTGCATTAAAGGAGAACTTCATAAGCAGTACCTAAGTACAGTCACAACGCAGCAAGGGCTTTCCTCACGCGCTATAGTTGCTTCCTCATCTTTGAGGCTCAGCGTCGAGGTCGCGAGGGGCGTGCAACGACCTGGCCATGCCAGACGCAGGACCGTCGGGTCAGAATGGATGTGCTCTTGAGCATGAGAAGTGCGGCCTACTGGAAAATCCAGGCACACGTGAGGCGAAACGACAAGTAGGTGGGTTTCGCGATCAAATGGGGCATAGGTCCCGAGCCGAAACAAGGCCTTAGTGAGGTGTAGGGGAGGGCTTCAGATTATTAGGCGTCAACTTTTTTTAGAACCCGTTGCCGGCGTGCCGCAGGTCGAATGGAAGGAGAACATCGAGGCGAGCTTAAAAAAACTTTAGTGAAAGTTATGTATTTTGACTGACACGGAATAGAAAACTGAGGCCGATATTTACTTGGTGTGGGTTCGCCAGGCCTGAAGCCAACGAGAATTTGGCACCTGGTATCAGCGGGCGTCCTGCCGAACAATCCGTACTATTTTTTTACTTGGCCACGGGGGCCACATCACCGTGCCCTCCTTTCCTTCATTAAAAAGACCCACCTTTCCTTATTCATAAAACAGCACTTTTTTTTTCTTTTACCTTCACAACTTTCTTCATGCCCTTAGGCGATAAATAACGTTATAAAACACAGGCAAACGCACCCATTGGCTATGCGATATCAGTGCACAGGGTCCCAATCAAACTGCAGCCCTCGACTGCAGCGTCCTTTGTACACATGTGTCGCTCCAGGACGGTAAGCAAAGTAATATATCTACTAAACGAATATCTCGCGACATTTAAGCATTGCTTTAGCACAGGACGCTCGTGTGTAGTAAAACCTTTATGATTTGCTCATCACATTTTCTCCACGTTTGACGGCCGTCAACAGGTGAAATGTGTGTTTTGAATTTTATGAAGACTGGATCCAGAGCCTAAGTCACTTTTGCACAACAACTTGTCTTCTATGACCACAGAGAAAAGAGAAAAAAAATACTGTGCAACAAACACATGGACAATATAATATAATACAATATTAATATTATATTATAATATTATAATATGTCAATATTATAATTATGTCACACCAAGCGGAGCGAAAACTGGAGACCAGCTCGGCTCGTCGGCGCGGTCCCAGGGTAACCACGGCGCGCCGCGCACCTGCTGAGCGCCGCAGCCGCGAGGAGGCGATCGTTGTGGTGACGTCACACCAAGCGGAGAGAAAACTGGAGACCAGCTCGGCTCGTGAGCGCGGTCCCAGGGTAACCACGGCGTGCCGCGCACCTGCTGTGCGCCGCAGCCGCGAGGAGGTGAACGCTGTGGTGACGTCACACCAAGCGGAGAGAAAACTGGAGACCAGCTCGGCTGGTCGGCGCGGTCCCAGGGTAACCACGGCGCACCGCGCACCTACTTCGCGCCGCAGCCGCGAGCAGGCGATCGCTGTGGTGACGTCACACCAAGCGGAGAGAAAACTGGAGACCAGCTCGGGTCGCCGCCGCGGTCCCAGGGTAACCACGCCGCTGCTGCTCTCTCTCTCTCTCTCCTTCCCTTCCTCTCTCTGAGAGAAGATTACGTGTGGTTGCGTATATATTAGGTGTTTCGACCAAGGCCTCGTTTGCCTTCACAACCTACCAGGCTTAACCAAGCTAAGCCTGTGCCATTTTTTTTTTTTTCAAGATTGTGGGAAACCTGGTGCTGAAGTTATTTTCTCGGCCCCCCACCAGTCTTTGCTGCCGGGTCAATGGTTCAGGTGAAAAAGACACCTGTCGTTAGCACACAGTCAGTTGCCCTCTCAGAAAAAGTGCTTTGCTTCCTATCTGCTTGAATCGATTCTGCGCCTCGTTTGGTTCTTGCCTTTGACTTCTAGACCACTTTTATGCTCGCCTTTTAAATTCTCGCGCTCATATTCTTTGTCGCTGCATTTCTTATCCAATGTATGCCTTTAGCGTTCTGGTTCTCAGACTCCATTGCCTTCTTTTTTCCCATAACCGTGTTCTGCTAGCGGCCACACACCTAAGGATCATCGTGTTTTTATTGTTTCTCCTGTGTTTTCATTTCGTTTTGCTTCTAAAGGCTTTTCTTGTTCTTTCTACTTTTTTAACCTTTTTAGCTCTTTGCCATGTAAAGGTGCGTCCACGGTACTTTAGGTTTCTATACTTTTAAACTTTTAGCCTTTCCACATTTCATGGTTTTCGGTGGTACGTTGATTGTACATGACTTTCGCCACGTCGTTGTTTTTAATTGTTTTTTATGGTTTTCCTCTTTCTTATTCATTTTTTTAGCCGTGTTGTTCGTTGGCATTCATCAGCATCTTTTTTAGGCATGTTTTACTTGCGCGTCACTTTGTTAATTTGTTTTTTCCGTGTTCGTTCGTGCACGTGCTCCCATTCTTCATGATTAAACTGCGCGAAAAAAACACGTACACACGTAGAGCGCAGAACTTCCAACTTTTATTCGAAAAACGCATCGAGCATTACCTTTTATACGCTCTAAACAATCACCACATGACACAGCCGGGATCCAAAACATAAGCATTGACAGTTACGTGAACATGATGCGCGGACTCGCCAGAGCGCCAAACTAAACTACACCAGTGTGTGCAAGCTTACGCACCATTGATACTTTGATAAAAGGATAAAAGGAGACGGGAAGATAAAGATCCTGAAAGTGAGGATAATACCAATACCACGAAAGAGAGCATCAAAAAACGCTGTATTACTAGCGAAACTTACTCAGCAAAATGGGATGAGACGCGGAACCGGCAGTAATAACAGTAAACTATGAAGGTGCAAAGCCACTAAAAAACGTAAGCTGAAAAGAACTAAGAAAAAAAAACAACGAGGCTAAAACTGTGAAACTGAGAGTGAAAGATGGAGACAACAAAAAACAATGGTAAAGGCGACGCGACCAACGAAAAGGCAATAACCAGGCTAAAATCTATGAAGGATCGAAAAAACAAGTAACAAGACTACAGGTACGGGGTTAAAATGGACGGTTTAAAGTGTTCATTTCTAAAAAGATTTCTTTATCAGAAAGCATAATGGGCAGTGTGCTCAGACAATTCTTCAAATTCTTTGCGATTAGGAAGGCCTCAGTTATCTCCCTTTCAGTTTTGGTTCTATCCATGCCGAAGAACTCGTTGCTTTCGAGAAACGGGTGACAATTAGTTTTTTCGCACTTCTTACAATGTAATGCTAAATTCCTGCTGAGTTGGTAGAAAGATTGCGACCATGTTCAGCCGCCCTCTCATTAAAACATCGCCCTGTTTGATCGATGTACATCTTTTCGCAGGGTAATGGCACCTGATAAATAACTTCTCTGGCACATTCAGTGTACTCAAGGCTGTGATTTGAGGCGCATCTTTGCTGTCTATCAACTCGGTTCATGATTCCACACAGTTTAGCGAGCTTACACGGCGCCGCAAGCACGAGTTGGACGCCGTATTTTCCTGCAACTTTATTCATATTGTGAGACACTCGGTGCAGGTAAGGAATTGACAAACACTGGTTTTCAGTCCTCGTTCGTATCGCGGTTCGTATTCTTTTGCGTACTTCGTATTTATTTTGTAATTCGGCGGATCGTATTTTTTTATTTATTTATTTATTTATACATACTGTAGCGCAATTTATATGCGCTATGGCAGGAGTGGGAAAAAACACAAAATGCAAGGAAACAAAATGCAGCAAAATGTACAAAGTGATAAATACAAAAAGTTAAAATCACAAATGAAATATCAATCAAAAAAGGAACTGTTAACAACAGGGTAAGAATACAGTCCCGGAAGGTAGCGCCGCTTCAGCAACGCCAGTTGTCGACACCAACGGCGATCCCGGCAGAGGGCTACAAGCATCGGCTACGCAGCTATAAAGGACGGCGTAGCCAACGCCTCTCCGCTGTTTCGCAGGAGCGCACCGTCGGGGCCACATCGCGTATCTTATCTGCCTTTTGTAGGTGAGGCATTATTGTTAATTCTTGCGCCTGTGTATTTATGCGGAAATTGTGCGCTCCTGCCAAACAATCCTGACTGATCGGTTGAATGTGGTGTATTTAAAAAAAAACGCTGTAAAATGGGAAAAGACGACCGCGATACTGCAATTACAATCGAAGACCTTCGGCGTGGGCTAAGAGCTGAATTGAGAGGTATAAAGGATAGCCTACAAGGAATGACAGAGCTTAAAAATGAAATTCAGCAAGTGCTGAAAGAGAACTGCGAACTGAAAGCAGAAAATGACAAACTCATACGCAGGCTTGATGAGCTCGAGCAGTATCAGCGCTCCAACAACCTTGAGATCAAGGGAATTCTACTGGATGGGGAACCATTATCTATTGTGCAAAAAATAGGTGTCATTGTTGGAGAGGAAATTACTGAACAGGACATTGACATATGCCATCGTGTACCCACTGCACGCCATTATGAATCAAACATTGTTGTTCGGCTTGTCCGCAGAACTAAGAGGAACGCAATACTTAGTTAGGCCAAGAAAGTCAAGATGGACGCAAAAGAACTTGGTTTTGAAACCTCCTCTCCTGTCTACGTAAACGAGCACCTGACAAGGCTTGGTAAACAGTTCCTTGGTGAGCCGCCGCGGTGGCTTAGTGGTTATGGTGCTCGGCTGCTGACCCGAAAGACGCGGGTTCGATCCCGGCCGCGGCAGTTGAATTTCTTTGGAGGAGAAATTCTAGAGGCCAGTGTACTGTGCGATGTCAGTGCACGCTAAAGAACCCCAGGTGGTCGAAATTTCCGGAGCCCTCCACTACGGCGTCTCTCA
Organism: Amblyomma mixtum; assembly: GCF_055824585.1. Classification (NCBI taxonomy): domain Eukaryota; kingdom Metazoa; phylum Arthropoda; class Arachnida; order Ixodida; family Ixodidae; genus Amblyomma; species Amblyomma mixtum. The sequence goes on along the minus strand of NC_143015.1, from coordinate 7,685,619 downwards.
TAGCCTTAGTCGCTTTGGGACGTTAAACCCCATAAACCAAACCAAACCAGTTGCTTGGTGCGGCGATTAAGAGGAAGAAGGAGGTGCGATGGAAGTTTGTCTGGACCGCAGGATGCAAGGTTTTCGCGCCAAAAGATGAGGGCTCTTCGGTCGTTAGGATCAGTTGCATGAATGATCTTGAGAAGATGACAGCAGACGAAGAGTAGACAGACTGTCCTACATTTCTGCCTGGCACGCACCAAAGATGGACACAGACAAACTGCGAATACCATAATCTTGACTGTTTTAACACATTCCTACACAGCCCGCAAAATCGCCTGACAGTATGACATATAAATGCTCGCAGTATCCGCATTAACTAACTAACTGTATTGAACTTGCCCAAAATCGCGCCGTTCGATTCATCTACTAAAACTACTCATACTCCACCAGTGTTACTTCCTTCAAAAATAATCCATGCTTACCTAACCTCAAGCAACGTCGCACAGTTGCAAGGCTGTGCTTGTATCACAAAATGTATCATAACTTTTCTTACAATTGTCCTATCCAGCCTGCTTATCGTTCTTCAGCCCGCACAAGCCACCAAAATGCCGTTTGCCCACCTCCTGCTCGCACCGTTACCCATCTTCATTCCTTCTTCATCCAAACAGCGCGTGACTGGAACAGTTTTCCCACAAGTACCATCCTTCATACAAACCCGGACCATTTTAAGAAAGCCATCGAAAAAATGTTATTAACACCAGGTTGCTAGCCCAGCCCTCATGAAAAGCCCTCACCCGAGGGCTCTTGAGGTATTTGTAATAAATAAAAAAAGTACGAGGAACTTTAGCGGCTAAAGTGCTGAAAGGCGAAAGCCTGAGTGCTGCATTCTGCTACGCGATTGTTCACTTCACATTTTGTTGGTACATTAATTAACTGCCAATTAATGACGCTTAAGCTTCGCCTTTAGGAGTGGAACGCGACAGCGTGTTGTAGCGCTGCCACTGAGTCCATTGAACGCCACCACCCGTTCGGCGCGACGCCTTGCCCTTTGAACGCAACGCTTTTTAAGGAAAGTAAATGGCGCAGTAATTCTCTGTCGTCTCGGTGACACCTGAGCCGCACTGTACAGGAAGGAGGAAGTGGAGTGAAAGAAGAAAGAGGAGCCGTAGTGAAGAAAATGAAAATTGTATTTGAGGAAAGGAAATTACGCATTAACTGTCTCGCATATCTCAGTAGACACTAGTCGAAAATTGTATTTTACGAAAGAAAGTTGCGCAGTAACTGTCTCACATATTTCGGTGGACACCCGTCAAAATTCGCGCGTGGTGACATCACGACAATTTGGACCAATCTGAAACGCGGACAAATACGCCTTGCTCGTCAGTAAATTGATTTTTGAGGAAAGGAAATGTATCTGTCTCGCATATCTCGGTGCACTCCTGAACCTCGCCGTAACGGGAAGGGAGGAAGATGGGAGTGAACGAAGACACCGTATTCACTAGACGCACCTTTGTTCATTCCAAACCATCGAGCTGGCATGGCCGAGTGGTAGCGTGCTCGACTCGCACTCCGGAGACCGGGGTTCGATTCCCAAGCTCGGCCAATGTCTTACTCGGTTTTATTTATTTATCAGGTCTGACTAGAAAGGTTAATTGGACTAATTGGTGGAGTAAGCAATTAACTAAACTCAAACTTACTTGGAGCATCACTATACGATCCCTTTAATTGGTTGCAGGGTTAGTAGCCAAAGTACAATTGGCTCCGTTTGAAATTCGCGCACTGTGACGTTACGAACGTTTCGACCAACTGAAAATTAGGAGTCACTTTGGCGACTAAAGTGGTGCAAGGCGAAAGCCTTAGTACAGCATTCTGTCACGAATGTGGTTGTGAATGATGATTCAAGTGCTGCCAGCGAATGACGCGTCCATTGGCTGTCTGCGTATGTTACTGATGTGTGGTTAACATGTTAAGCTTCGCCTGTAAGAGTGGAACGCGACAGCGTCTTGCAACGCTGCCAGGGAGTCCACAGAACGCCATCGCCAATTCGGCTGTACGCCTTGCTGGACGGTAAATTTATTTTTTGAGGAAAGGAAATGTATCTCTCTCGCATATCTGGGTGGACACCTGTACCTCGCCGTAAGGGAAAGGGGAATATGGGAGTGAACGAAGACGCCGTATTAGCTAGACGCGCCTTTGTTCATTCCAAACCATTCAGCTGGCATTACGGAGTGGCTAGCGTGCTCGTATCGCACTCCGGAGACCCTGGTTCGATTCCCCAACTCGACCAATTTCGTTCTCGGTTTTATTGATTTATGCGGTCTAACTAGAAAGGTTAATTAGGCTATTTCATATTTATATTATTATATTTCTATCCATCGTGTTCTGTCATTCACCTGTCAATTGTTGGAACTGTCTAGGATGTTCGACACAACGTATATGAAACGAGCAACGTCGAACTGAGTGGGGAAGTGTGTGGTGGTGGAGCGAACGCGGCTTCGTACTTATCTGTTTTTTTCAGCAGCGTCTTCTTCCGCGGACGCTGTTGTCGCTGCGGCGCGCGTCTTTTCTTTTTCTCTTTCTTCTGACCTCTTCATTCTCTGCTATCTTAATTAGGTTAATTGATTAATTAAGCAATTAACTAAACTCAGTCCAACTTAGTTGGAGCATCACTATACGATCCCTTTGATTGGTTGCATGGTTACTAGCCAAAGTACAATTGGCTCCATTTGAAATTCGCGCACTGTGACGTCACGAGCATTTCGACCAATTGAAAAGCGTGACATTTTCTGTCGACAACTCCTGCTTACAACGATGAGGCATTAAAGGCTTCCGCCTTAAAAGCGTGACATTTCTTGTCGACAGCTCCTGCTTACAACGATGAGGCATTAAAGGCTTCCGCCTTAATAAACTGTATGATCTGTTATCATCCTTCTCATTTCCACTAGATGTTCTACTTTTCTCTGAAACCTGGCTTTCATTGGGTGAGTCTCCACCGTAATTTGAACAATACAGGTGTAACGGCTTAGTTCGTTCGAAAAATAATGAAGGGGGTGTGGCCGTGTACGTGCTGCAATCACAAAAACATGAGGTCATATCGCAGTTTTCAATCGTCACAAATGATGCTGAATGCCTAACGGTGCGCTTAGATAAAGCTGTGATTGTAGTAGTCTATAGGTCAAGAGCAGGGAACAAATTGCACTTTTTTGAGCACATTGAAGCTGTTCTTCATTATCTCAGTACTGCAGGGCTTCCCTTTGCAATCATGGGTGATGTGAATATACATGCTTTCTGACAACCCACCGTCAAGGCAACTGAACGAACTGATACATTCTTCTGCGTGTGTGAACCTTATTACAAAAGCCACGCGACTCACGACAGACTCGGCCATGCTACTAGATATCTGTTATCAGTAATATGCACCCCCCCCCCCCCCCCCGGCAGTCTTTCTGGGTTATTATCAGTGGATATAAGCGACCACCTACCAACGTTTTGTTCCATTCCACTTGAGCACTTTAAAAATAAAGAAAGAGAAATTAAAGAGTCACGTATTATAAATGAAAGTGCTCTGCAAAATCTTTCGCTGTCTTATCACTACCACCGACTGGCAACCTGTTCTATGTGAAAAAGACCCGAACAAAGCGTACGACGTGTTTTCAATAAACTTACATGGTGCTACGATCAGTCTTTTCCAGTAAAGACACAGAAGCGGCACAGTAAAAAAATAAGAAAACTATGGATCAGCAAAGCTATATTGAAAATGATAAATAGAAAGAACAAGATGTACCACGCCTTCGTTAAAAGTTGTGACCCGACAGAGTTTACTGACTACAAGAAATATAGAAATATGGACAACTCGCTGGTAAAACAAGCAAGAACTCAGTATTATGAGCAGCTATATTCTGAAATAAGAAGCAATCCCCGAAAAATATGGAATGAAGTTAGAAATCTAACCAATCAACAGAAATCAACAGTCAGTGGGCTCGGCAGCACATCTACGATGGGCATCACTAACCTGCCTCGCTTCTTCGCTGTGCAGTGCCTTGGCATCTGGTGGCTTCAGTCCCTGGGCTCCTTCGGCGGGCAGGTCTCCGGTCCTGCCCTTGTGACCGGTGCGCTACCAAGCGTTCCGCCTGGCCCGTGGTCGATGCCCCGTTGCGTCGCTCGTTCCGAGCCTGTGGACTACAACTTCAACTTCACGCCCAAGCCATCGATGTACCCGGAGAAACTGCGTCTCTCGGAAGCCGCTGCATCATTTGACGGCTGCGCATCCCAGTGTGCGCAGCCCCACCTCCCTTCTCTGGATCAAAGGCCGTGGCTATCTTCTCATCTGGTCACCGGAACTTCAGTCATGCTATCGCCATCACGGACAGCCAATATATTCCCTTCGCACATCGGCGCACCCTTCAGTGGGCTCGGCAGCACATCTACGATGGGCATCACTAACCTGCCTCGCTTCTTCGCTGTGCAGGTAACGAATTGTTATTGCCTCTATGCTAAGCGTACTAGCAACCGTTGTCTATTCGTGCTGCCGGGCCCACGCAGCTCTTGTCTCATTATGTACGACTGTGCCTGCATGCTATTGAAGTTACTGTTATTAGCTGGTGATGTAGAGACTAATCCTGGACCTCCTCATGATGATTTTGCCCAACTGCTAGAAGGGATACGTGAAATCAAGTCCGGGCAGGCAGCTATGCTTGGAGAATTGAAAACCATTCGCTCCACTTTAACCGAACATGAATTAACTTTTAATGAACTGAAAACGCGACTGACGAAAATTGAAACCGATTGCGCGTGCTTCTCTGATGTCAAAAATGAAGTAGAGAGCATCAGGGCAACGACTAAGGAGTGTAAGGATTTCGTCTTGACATTGTCTGCCCGGATTGACGAAGCGGAAAACAGGTCACGTCGATGTAATTTAATATTTTACGGTCTGGAAGACAAAGGCAAGGAATCATGGGATGTTTCCGAGAAACATGTCATCGACCTTTGTGCGGAGCAGCTGGAAGAATCTGTTGAACCACGAGATATTGAGCGCGCTCATCGGTTAGGTGGCTTTCAAAACGGCAAGACTAGGCCAATAATTGTTAAGTTTGCTCATTTCAAGGATAAGCAGCGCATAATCTCTGCAAGTGGCAAGCTGAAAAACAGTGGCTTCAGTATTGCTGAGGATTTCTCGCCCCGAACACGACTTGCTCGTAAACGCCTCGTCGAATTCGGCCTTAGTCTAAATCTCAGCACAAAATTTAAACTGCGATACGACAGGCTGCTCGTGGGAAACAAGATTTACGTGTTTGACCATTATTCCAACAAAGTTATTGAACTAACAAAATAGCAACCAGTCACAACAAAGCGCAAAACCAGCCATCATGACCCATATCCTTTATCATTTTTGTTAGCCAATATTCGAAGTGTCATCCCTAAACGAGATCGCTTATGCAGCCTAATTTCTTCGTCTTCTTCCAATATCGTTTTACTAACAGAAACGTGGCTTAGTTCAAACATTCGTGACTCTGAGATTCTGCATTCACTATCAGGTTTTGACGTTTTTCGCAAAGACAGAGATGACAGCATGCGCGGTGGTGGTGTCCTTATAGCCACGAAATCGGAACTGCGTTGTTCCCGCTTAGCTATCTCATCCCCGCTTGAAATGATTTGGCTCATTTGCACTGAAATTTTTCCAAACGTCATCTTTGGTGTCTGCTACCGCCCGCCCAGTTATGATAGTTCCTTTGTACCTCTCTTCCATGACGCGCTGAGCACTATCACCACCACACACCAAAACACTCCTATCATGCTCTTTGGCGATTTCAACTTTCCGTCAATAAACTGGTCTGATACAGCGTCCATGCTAACCAAATGTACACTACCAAGCGAATTCCTAAACACGTGCCTTACGTTCGGTTTAACACAGTTAGTTACCACTCCTACGCGTGTAACAGATCACTCCGCCAACATTTTGGACCTTGTTCTAACGACTCATCCAGAGAATTTTTCCTCCATAACTTGTATGCATGGCCTGAGTGATCATTTGGCAGTTCACACTACCTTCTCTTGCAGCATGAATAATCACAAAAGAATTAAAAAGACAATTACACTTTATGATAAAGGCAATTACGTAAGCATAAATCGCGACTTAACAGCCTTCTTAGATAAGTTTACACCTGGGTTTCCTTCTCGCTCCGTCGAATCAAACTGGATACTTTTCAAATCGGAATTTCAGCGTCTCTTAAAGCTATATATACCAACCATAGAAATAACCGAGCGGGCTGGTTCCCCATGGTTTAACGTATCGCTAAAACGACTAAATAACAAGAAAAAACGCTTATTTCGAAAGGCTAAGCTCACTAACTCTCCCCTAGCATGGACGAAGTATTACAGCGCCGAAAAACACTACAACACTCAAACAGCGCAAGCAAAACGTACCTTCTTCTCCAACACTTTACCATCAATGCTACAAAATAACCCCAAGCGATTTTGGAAAACCATTATGCCTCATGAACCTTCTGTCATTACGCTCTGTGATAATTCCGGATTTCCGATTAATGATTCTGATGTGGCGAGTGTCCTTAACTCTGCGTTTTCTTCTGTGTTCACCAATGAACCTGCCGATAACCTTCCCGATATCCCATTTTTGGATCATCCAGTCATGGAAAGCATATCATTTGAACCTCAAGGCATTGCAAAAATTATTGACTCGCTAACCAATACTTCGTCCTCAGGTATCGACGCCATAAATTCAAAAGTTCTGAAGAATACTAAAGATATTAGCAGTGTGATCTTGTCGCTCATTTTTCAGCAATCGCTATCATCAGTATCTTTACCACGTGACTGGCGTATCGGCAAAATCATTCCAGTGTTCAAAAAAGGTAACCGTTCATCCCCGTTAAATTATCGCCCGATTTCACTCACCTGCGTTTGCTGCAAAATCATGGAGCATATTTTGTACTCGCATGTTGCTGCCTTTTTAACTTCTGTAAATTTCTTCCATCCTAATCAACATGGATTCCTTAAAGGTCGCTCATGTGAGACACAGCTTGCCCTTTTCCTACACAATTTACACTCGTACTTAGACCGTAATATTCATTGTGACGCTGTGTTCCTTGATTTCGAAAAGGCGTTCGATAAAGTTTCTCATCCCTTATAAAAATTTCTATAGACAGTCCATAGACTGTCTATAGACTTTAGTCTATGAAGTCTATAGACTGTCTATAGACAAATCCTTTAGACTGGTCTATAGACCGTCTATAGATTTATGGCCATACACTTTTAGTAGACTTTTGTCTATAGACAGTCTATAGACAAATGTCTACTGAAAGTCTATGGGTCTATAGGAAGTTATAGACACAGGTCTATAGACAGTCTATAGACGATCTATAGACTTATGTCATACATTTCCTATAGAGGTGTCTATAGACCGTCTATAGACACTTGTCTATAGACGGACTATAGACGACCTATAGACTTATGGCCATAGACTTCCTGTAGATTACCGTCTATAGACAGTCTACAGACAAGTCTACTGGTCCAGTAGACATATGTCTATAGACTGTCTACAGACATTCCATAGGTGTGTGGCCTGGCAGTGCTATAGACCTTTGTCTATAGACAGTCTATAGACCTCTGTCTACTAAACTGTTAGTAGACCATTATCTATAGACTGCATATAGACTGTCTACAATCATTGAAAAAGGTCACCAGACAGAGTTCACACATGAAACAATCAATATACTTACAAATTTAGTTTATTTCCAAGCTATCCAAGCTGGGAATATGCAATACGTGCACCATAAGAATGCACCACAGTTACATAAAAGTTGAAAGTAACAGTCCGGCTAGTTTCCTCAGAAGCATTCTTGTGGCCTGTTGTCTGCAGTAAATCGTCCGGGCACGTTTACCTGAACAGCACAAAGGAAAAAAATAATATAAGAGGAACCGAAAAAAAAAATTCCCATTCCATCTCTACACATGTGCTTTACAATGCAAGCTGGCTATGCCATTCTAGAAAGGCAATCTTGATCTTTTGGTTTGGGTTTATGGGGTTCAAAAACCCAAGGCGACACAGGCTACGAGACGCTGAAGTGAAAGGCCGGGGAATAATTTCGGCCACCTGCGCAGAGTACACAGGCCTTTAGCATTTTGCCTCTATTAAAATGCGACCGCCTAGGCCGGAATCGAACCTGCATCTTTCAGGTCGCCATACGAACATGATAGCCACTGAGCTATCACGCCGGCTCAATAATATCAGTAAATACACGAAAGATTATATGCGTCGTCACAAAACATTGTAACAAAGAACCCTAAGCCCTGGAGCACTCTACTCTGAATCCAGTACTGATACTGATTTCTGTATGGCAATACTGTTACAGCCAATACTGACCTCTTTATGGCAATCCTTTTACTTTATTTGTAACGGAAGACTTCGAACAATTGTGCCACATATCTGCATTGTCTCGCAAGGAGCTGTTAAGAATGCCACCTCCATAAAATACAGATTCAGTGCACCTCACACAGGGATCCAAAAAGGAGAATATTGCAGCATTTATTCTTATAACCGCTATAGAAGAAGCGCTTCAAAATACCCTGCGTGAAGCCTGGTACACCCGGCCAAATTTTTAACTGGCTCGGGTGTTGCATCGCTAAATGCACCTTGTAAAAAAGGTGCCTTTCGGCAACACTGCTGGCATATTCATGCTGTAATTTAACGAGTGAAATGTCATTTCGTGCTTCCTTTTTGTTCATATAATGTTTGAGTGCAGTACTTGCGTGTTTAGATCAACGTTATCAGAAACATTCGTCTGCCACTACGAACAGCTGAAACAAGCGGCATACGCAGAAATGGATCTGGTCCATATGGCCTCATTCTCTGGGTAAAGTACCACTCCTTTCATGGCGGACAAGTCGTTTAGCCAGATTAGTGCAAATGCGCCACCAGAACCATTGCTTCGTATTCCGCTTGTTTCGGCTCTTCGTATAGCGGCAGACGATGAATATTTCTGATAACTTTGATCTAAACATGCACGTACTCCACTCAAACATTAAATTAACAAAAAGAAACTCACGCGTAAAATTACAACATGAATATGCCAGCAGTGTAGCCAAAAGGCACCTTTTTACAAGGTGCATTTAGCGATGCAACACCTGAGCCAATTAAAGATTTGGCCGAGTGTACGTAAGCTGATACTCAAACGGGCACCAGCTATACAAAACCAGCAGGCAGAAGCAACCAGTTCACCACAAATTTTCGCCTATAACTTGAAGCACAAAGACGGAACAGCATACTCATACATCTGCGCGCGCTCTTAGAAACAAGCGGGTTGCAGCGCTTCCATGCCGCGCTCATTATTCAGAATACTAATACAGCACACAGAGGCTGCAGCTGCGCCGTTTCAAAAGCAGTCGCGAGGTTGAGACAGCAAATTACTGTCACGATAAAATACCGTCTGAAATTCACTTAGTTTTTCCTTCAAGTGCAGCCCCAACAGCGCAGTAAAGAGGTGTGTTTATTGCATTGAGGTAGCCTAACCCAACGCTGCTAGAAAAATCACCGAAAGCATTGAACGTGCTCAAAGTAGGAAGTATTTCAATGAAACAATTACAGGCGCAGCTATAATAACACGAGAGCTTAATTTAATTTTAGGCGCAAATAAGCGGCGAGTCACATCGGCGCTTTCGTAACGTAGAAGTCTTAAATCAGAAACACATACTTTGGCTCTAGCGCAAATGGTATTCGAGAAATCTGTGCACGTGTGAGCGTGAGTCATGAACGAACCACTCGGAACGAAATGTAAGCCACCTCTTGTCGAGCCGACCTTTACCCAGCTTTCAAAATGAAGTGCCCGCAAGCCAGCGGCGGCGGCCAACGGCTCTGATGACAGACACGGACGAATCCATACGTGTGCAACGAAGGGGAGATGGGATGGAGCTCGTGGGTTCTTCGCGGTGTTTGAGCACGCCGTCCATTCGCACCGGCAACGAATTTTATTCACCCATCACACTACAAGCATTCCTCCAGCGCCGCTTGACTACAACTTTGACAAACGTCTCGCGCTCCAGTCTATAGCGTTACAAGACAACTTTGTTGAAACGTCGGCGTCCATGACGCGCACCGAGCGAGCGTCCATACGTAGCAAGCAATGCACACCTCCAAAAGAACAGCACTCCATGGTCCAGACAGGCGATAACACAAAGATAAGAAAATAAATGTAATCCACCACTGAACGAGACTGTATGTAAGTACGTTTTCGGAGGTGCAAAGTAAATAGAGCTCACACGGCGCTAACTAACACACAGTTCCATTTCGGCCGTCATTCACAGGCTAAACGACATTTCTGGCCGCGCATCTACCTTGAAACACGAAAAATCTAGTAGACAGCTCGCGAGGAGCGGCTTATCATCAAGGGCATCGCACAGACTGCCTTTCCGCGCGTTAGTAAAGACAGCGGCACAGAGATAAGCGGCATTAGTCGAGAGCACGATGGCTTCCGCCTTAGAAACGAAGATAGGACGTTGTAACTGCGCACATAATCTGTTCTGCACACACAGCTCTGCTTAGAGCGGTTTAGGAGACCAAATGAATAAAATATAAACGTGTAGACTTACCGTAAGGGGACGATGAAGCTGGATTTTGAAGAAAACGTAATCCGCGAAAAACACGCCACCGCCATTGATGCAGCCACGCACAGGGTCGTTTGCAGCCCGAATGATTTTCCGCCGTCTCGCGGTAAAATGGGTAAAACGTGAAACAGAAACCCATTTCACGGTCGTATCTTTATCGCTCGCACTCTTGCCGTGTGCAGCTTGATCTGATATCCAAGACCACAGAAGGCAATCGGTTTATAAGCTTAAATTCTTCGCTTACCCCCTAAAAATTTTATTGTTTTCGTGAAAACACAACCGAAATCTAACTTGTTGTCGGTATACGCGCCGCATCTCCCGCCGAATAGTATGTGGTACAATTCTCAAATAATAATTATAAGGTTACATAGCATAACGTCTTTTTTGCGTGTGTTCGTGTTTAGAAAACTGATATGCGCCACATCAGCGTGTCATCGGCTCCGAAGCAACAGGTGCAAGGGTAGGAACGAAAAAATACTGGCTTTGTGATTATTGCGTCGCAGCACTTATTCACGTGAATACAAACTGCAAAGGTAGAAATGGCAGATGTTAATCGCAGAAAGGACCAGGCTCTTTGAGATTAATCTAAGATGTTTCTAAGGCATGGGCGCTTCCTTGAATTCTCACACCCGTATTTCCCCCTTTATTTTCAGGACGTTCTAAAGAGAAATGTAGATCCGTTGATACAATGTTTCTGATTTCAGCACGTTGGACAGTAACGATTGAAAGATGGGATGGAATTTTGTCGAGCGATTCCTTTAAGGGACAGCGTATTCGTTCGATGTAGTACAGTTTGCGGGTGCCCTTACTTCAAGAACGGCTGCTTTTCCTCGGCTTAGTTGTTAGGATTAAATATTTAATTGTATTGACAATATACGTCACGGTATAACGAAAAGGAGCTTGTCAAGGCTCCTGAAAACAATATACAGGAGGGTGTTGTAATGGCCTTACGCAATACATTTTAATTTGCGTAATAGCGAAGGAGGTGGGGGAATCCCGACATAGTTGCGGTCACTAGATGCAGGTCCCCTCAACATACAGTGCAAAAAGAAATTGACATTGTTCTGGACTTAGTCGAAGGTCAGTGTATCGAACATTGTTAGATAAATTACGATTGTTATAGACTGGTCTATAGGCAGTAGACTATCTATAGTGTACAGTCTATAGACGAAAGCAAATTGAGGTAGTTGTAGACTGTAGTCTGTAGAGACCGTCTATAGACGAAAGGAAATTGAAGCAGCTATAGACCGTCTATAGACGAAAGTAAATTGTGACAGCTATAGACCTTAGTCTATAGACCGTCTATAGACGAAAGGAAATTGAAGCAGTTATAGACTTAAGTCTATAGACAGTCTATAGACAAAAGGAAATTGAGGCAGCTATAGACCTTAGTCTATAGCGATTCTATAGACCGTATATAGACGAAAGGAAATTGAAGCAGTTATAGACTTTAGTCTATAGACAGTCTATAGACAAAAGGAAATTGAGGCAGCTATAGACCCTAGGCTGTAGCGAGTCTATAGACCGTCTATAGACAAAAAGAAATAGAGGTAGTTATAGACTTCAGTCTATAGAAAGTCTATAGACCGTCTATAGGCAAAAGTAAATTGAGTCAGCTTTAGACTTTAGTCTATAAAGTGTCTATAGACAGTCTATAGACGAAAGGAAATTGAAGCAGCTATAGACCTTAGTCTATAGAGAGTCTATAGAGAGTCTATAGACGAAAGGAAATTCAGGCAGCTATAGACCTTAGTCTATAGAGGGTCTATAGACAGTCTATAGACGAAAGGAAATTGAGGCGGCTATAGACCTTAGTCTATAGAGGGTCTATAGACAGTCTATAGACGAAAGGAAATTGAGGCGGCTATAGACCTTAGTCTATAGAGAGTCTATAGACCGTCTATAGACGAAAGGAAATTGAAGCAGCTATAGACTTTAGTCCATAGATTTTCTATAGACTGTCTATAGACAAAAGGAAAAGTCTATAGGATGGCTATAGAGTCTATAAAAAGTCTATAGAAAGTCTATAGACCACTTTTATAAGGGATGGTCGCTTAATACACAAACTCTATCGTCTGAATCTGCACCCCTTCATCGTTAATTGGATTCGTGCCTTTTTAACTGACCGTCATCAGTTCGTATATGCTAATAGTCACTCATCATCTCTTTCACCTGTGAAGTCTGGCGTCCCACAGGGAAGTGTACTAGGTCCCCTTCTTTTCCTAATATATATTAATGATCTTCCACTTAGTCTTTCTTCCAACGTCCGACTGTTTGCTGATGATTGTGTCATATATCGCCCCATAACAAATTCTTCAGATATCGTCACTCTTCAAAAAGACCTTTCAAAAGTGCAACATTGGTGTAACACGTGGCTCATGTCTCTTAATATTTCAAAGACCTCACTGATTTCTTTTCACCGTCGCCCCAACTTCATCGCGCCAGTGTACACTATTAATAACTGCCCAATTTCTTCCGTCAGTCATTACAAATACTTAGGCGTCCATATCTCTCGTGATCTAACTTGGACTCTCCATATCACCAACATAACTAACTCCGCAAACAGTGTCCTTGGGTATCTTCGGCGCAACCTTGCTCTAGCACCAAGTTCTCTCAAATCGCTCGCTTACAAGACTTTCGTCAGACCTAAACTTGAATATGCTAACTCTGTCTGGGATCCCCATCATACTAACCTAATTAATACCATTGAGTCTGTTCAGAATCGTGCCGCGAGGTTCATCTCATCTGACTAGTCCTATCATACCAGCATCTCAGGTCTGAAATCACGATTGCAATTGCCTACACTAGTCACCCGTCGGAACACAGCACGTCTCTGCTTATTTCATAAATTCTTCCACAACTTTACAGAAGCCAACCAATTAATTCCACGTGTCCATCGCATTTCCCGCCATAACCACCCGAACGCTGTTTACCCTGAACGTGCCCATACCACCACATTCCAGCAATCATTTTTCTTAAAGACTGCCCGTGACTGGAATAACCTCCCTGCTGAAGTGGCCACCATCATGATTCACCGACTTTTCAAGACCACCATCGAGGAAGCCCATTCATCAATGTAATATTTGTCCATTTCTTATTAATGTATAATATTTTTGTTTTGCCGTGTTATCCCCACCCCTCATGTAATGTCCCGAAAGGGACCTTTGAGGAATAATAAATAAATAAATAAATAAATAAATAAAAAAACCATGTGTAGACTTTCATATTACAAAGCCTAATGGCATTTTTTCTGGTTGTGCAGCTGCAATCGCCATGAATAACTGCTTTGTTTCTTGCTCTGAAAGTCCGGATTCTAACACAAAAGAAAAAAATAACCCTGCTACTTGTTGCGCTGACCTTGCAAATTCGATCATGCTAACTCCCGTGACGCCCCCTGAAGTGAAAGGAATAATTAATTCTCTAAAAAAACAATACAGCTGCTGGCTATGACGGCATTTCAGGTGGACCGATAAAATATGTAGCTCATTTAATATCTATTCCTCTGGCCCATATTATTAATTGTATGTTCGAGATCGGTGTGCTTCCAGATCGATTACAGATAGCTCGCGTACATCCGATTTTTAAGGGTGGGAACACCTGTGCTTTGACTAACTACCGACCAATTTCAGTCCTGCCGATCCTGTCCAAACTTTTTGAAAATGCAATCAACGTCAGGATACAAAACTTTTTCTGTAATTATCACGTTATCAGTCTTATGCAGTACGGATTTCAAAAAAAAAACAAATCTACAGAATCAGCCCTGCTTAACATAAAGAATGAGATAATAACAAATTTTGAACGAAGACAATATACGCTTGGAATATTTCTAGATCTACGCAAAGCATTTGATTCTGTGTGTCACGATGTCCTCCTAGTTAAACTGAACAGGTATGGGATCCGCGGAATACCACTAGAATTAATAAAAAGCTATCTGTCAAACCGCTATCAATATGTCAGTTTTAATAAATATACATCTCCAGTTCTGCCAGTTAAAAGAGGCTTTCCACAGGGATCTATTCTCGGGCCCTTGCTGTTAAAAACATACATAAATGATTTATGCTCTATTCCTATTACCCCAAAACTAATCATGTACGCAGATGATACCAACGTCTTTTTCTCTGGCCACTCACTCCCGGAAATTGAACATGCTGTCAATAACTATTTGCTCCACCTGTCAACTTGGTTAAACACAAATAAATTATGCTTGAACATCGAGAAAACCAAATACATATTGTTTGCACCACTAAACAAGCCTAGAAATTCTGCCATAAATATTTTGTTTGATGGCAAAGGAATAGCTCAAGGCAAAGCCCAAAAATTTTTAGGTGTGTGGTTTGACGAAAGCCTATCATGGAATTCTCATGTCAAGAGCCTCATAGCTGACCTTAGTAAAACAATTGGCTGCCTCTTTAAGATTTGCCCACTCATCCCTCAATGGTTACGGACTGTTCTTTATTACTCACTCTTTTATTCCAAGCTTTCCTACTGCACTTTAGTTTGGGGTACCACTACAAGTCACAACTACACAAGATTAATTAGCCTCCAAAAAAAGTGTTAAGAATATTTGAGCAATATCACGGCCCACCGCAATTACTGCGTACAAGACCGCTTTTATTAAAATATCAAATGTTAAAGGCCAATCAAGTTTATTATTTCAAATTACTTCAGTACATAAAGAAAGCGCCGCTTTACAGAGTACAAAACTCCAATGCAGCTCCTGCATACACTCTCCGTAGGGACACTTTACGGCCACCCAAAGTAAGAACGAATTATGGAAGACAACTTATTGAATATCAAACAGCTAACCTTCTGAACAAAATACAAGAATTAACAGATCTCAGTGCTAATGTCTCTAAGAACACTCTTAAAGCTCTGCTGCTCGAAAATAACTTGGACTTCACTTAATCTGCCATGTTTCTGTTCATAGTTTGTATTTTCTGAAAGTGCATTATCGTTTTGAACCCTGCTGTTGTGTGTTGCTATTATGATGTTGCTATCATGTTGCTAAACTTGCAACAATCATGCTCAGAAATGTGAAAAATTGCTTCTTATTCTGTGTTGGCATGTACGCTCTATTGTTTGCTACATACGCGTTTTTTTCCGCTGAATAATTTATTTACCTTTTTTCCCTCAGTGCTGTGGCATTTTCTTATTTCCCCCCGAAGGTTTTGGTGTGGGACTTTTAGCATAAATCTATGTTAAATGTTTGTTTGTGCCAAACTGTATGCGGGGCAAGAGCCATCGTCAGACGTTTCGCCTTTTGCTCTTGCTCCTCTTTCTGTATCAGAAAGGAAACAAATAAATCAAATCAAATCAAATCAAATCAAAATGTTCACGTAACAGTCAATAATTATCTGTTTTGGATCACGGCTGTGTTTTGCGGTGGTGGTTTAGAGCGTATAAAAGGTAATGCTCCAAGCGTTTTTCGAATAAAAGTTGGAAGTTCTGCGCTCTATGTGTGTACTATCGCGCTCAGTATGAGCTACCACACGCGAGCGCGTGGCCGGGCGCTCGGCACGGTTGTACAGTGGCGCCGATCGCGCCGTTTTTTCGAACTATCTGGAGAGGGTGGAGCTCTTGCAGCAAGCGCGCTGTAACCCCTTAGCCCCGTTCATCTGAACGGCACGTCATTTTTTTCTTGTTCACTTTGTTTTCACTGGGGAAGAAACTGCAAGATTATGCAGCGCCTTTTCCACCGACGAGGCATGACGTGCGAAAGTTGGTTATCACAGACTGAGTGCTTCCATCATCAAGAATGGCTGTGCGTTTAGACATGATGTCAGCACTGACAGAACGTGTTAGCGTCTGGCGCAAAGGCAGAAGCGGCCGCGACGTGGGCAACGCATAGTTTTCAACAGAGCGTTTGCATGGTCCGGGTATACTAATGCGACAAAGCGTTGCCATTGCTACCACCGCTGTTCTCCGTTGTAGCAACATTTCGCATTTGGCCACAGCAGCCTACTTTGTTCACTTGCTGCCATTCCTGGGACCACGCTTCTGGTCGCCTTCACAAACTTCCCTCATGTGTAATTGCTCCAGAACACACCGCGCCTTCTTAAGGTGTGTTAAATGGTATCGAAATTTTATTGTGCTCTATAAATAAAGCCCCAAGCCCCGATTTTGCCGATGATTACAGGCATTACGGGTATACATTTGTCCCCAGTCAGGTCATGCAGAGTAGCACCATCAAAATACTTTTCCAAGATACGTGATCGCAAGGCCTTGTGCAGGGTATTTTTTACTATGGTACTTAAATTGGCGTTTCGAAGGGTCGTGTGATCACTGAGATATATATTCAGTCTGAATGAAAAAGTTTTGGTTGGCACTAGGACAGCTTGCTTGCTGTGAATGCGAAAGCCTGAGATGAATTAAGGTGTCGATTATTGTGGATTAAGAGGTGTACCAGGAGGTTAAACTGGATCACTGGTATATTTTGGCGTATATACTGCCCTGTAACTTGTGACCAATAACCGTTGACATCACGCCAATTTTCGGGGAGCACTTTTCCTGGACAACCCCGCTGATGCTGACAGCTTCTGTTGACAATTAGGGAAAATAGGGCTTTCTCCTTAAAATAGATTTTTGGTATTTGAGTGAACACCGAAGCTCCATGACTTTTTGTTTCTTTTATTTTTTTGCGAGTGAAGATTATAGCTACAGTCAGAGATGGCGTAGTCAAAGAAGTTATTAAAGATATAGCATTGACAACTGTAATATTTCTTCACTGAAATAGAAAGCAAACTACCATAAAGTAAAAATTCTCCCTAGAGTAAATATATTATACAGTGCGAATACTGCATACCATTTGCTTTAATATCACAATAGAATTGGGAAGAAACTAACGTGTTGTGCACCAAAATAAAAGCTAACAAATTATAAAGAAATATTTTGACTATACAAGCAAGTAGACAAGAACTGCAACGCAAATGTAAAGCAATGTAGCAAATACAATACAGTGAGCTATTGGCGCCGATAACTGCACTTTGAAAATGAAATTAGAAACTACAAAACCACGAACACCCAGAAAGAAGAAAAAATGCGGTCGTTGCTCTTCAGTATCGCGTCATCGCCCCTTGAATGGCGACCACTTCCTGCATCCTCGACGAAGCGACGCGTACAGATTCTCCATAAAATCTGCTTCACTTTGGATGCGCATCCATTCCTCTTCTACTGCCTTCCATAGCTCATCAGCGGATGATCGGTGCAGTCCTCTTTTGCACAGCCCGACTTTCATCCTTCCCCATACATTTTCAATGATGTTGAGGTCGGCTCCTTTGGGCACCGACTGTAGACATCGTACTCCTTGCTCGTTAAGGAGTTCTTCAACAATTTTGGCGGTGTGCGCAGGTTAGAGATCATGCTGGAAGAGGAAATATCCTTCAGGAAAAGGGCCATCCTACGCGTAGGGAATCATGACATAATCAAGTATGCCGATGTCAGGTGTCCGTCAATACGACAGGAGACACCAAGTCCATCTCGGGACACAGCTCCCCACACATTGACCGTATTGCGGCCACTTGATGCCACTTCCTGGACGTAACGGGGGTCGTGGCGGGCATAGACAGGGCGCCAAACTCTCTGTTTTTGGTCCCAGCGTGTTGTGAACGTTGACTCGTCGGAAAATATTACCGTTTTCCAGTCGTCGGTGGTGCAGTCGACGTGTTCACTTGCGAATTTCAGTCGTGCCGTCTTGTTCGCGTCTGTCAGGAGCGGCTTCTGAGCCGCCACATGGCTCTTCAGACCTCCTTCCGCCAGCCTGCGTTTGACTGTAGACACACTCGCCGACACACCAGCAGCAGCACCTATCTGCTTGGCGGTGCTGAAGGGGCTCGCCCGCGCGGCCTCAAGAATGCTCTTGTCCTGAGCTGCAGTCGTCGCTCGAGGGTGCCGTTTATGTGGAGCGTCGCCGATGCGGCCTTCATCCCTATAAGCCTGGATGATGCGGTTCACAGTCTTATTTGATCTTCCAGTAATATCCGCTATTTGGCGTTGGGTATACTGTTTCAACGAGAGTTCAACCATCCGCAATTGCTCACTGTTGGACACCCGGGACATGTTGCGAGCTGAAAAACGTATTGCTGTTTATTCTCGGCTCTACACACAACCACCTTCCGCCATATTAGTCTGCGGCGCTTCCGCCTACATTTGTCTGTTCCGAAAAATGATGAAACGAAAAGCGGCATACCAGATAAGAGAGATTGGGCGGACCGAGACGGCCCGATCACGAAGTTTGGGCGTCGACGTACGGCTACAGTTATCATTTTCGAAACTGACGTGAAAATAAAAATAAACGAGGGTGAAGGGGAAAGTGAGCAAGTGGGGGTGATGCGAGGTTTTTGGAACAGCTCCACCCTCTCCAGATAGTTCGAAAAAACAGCGCAATCGGCGCCACTGTACAACCGTGCCGAGCGCCCGGCCACGCGCTCGTGCGGTGCAGCTCATACTGAGCGCGATAGTACGTGTTTTCGGTCTCTGTCCACGTTTTTTTCGTGCAGTTTAATCATGAACGATAAGCACCAACTAGCCCGGCAGAAAACCCTTCTCCAATTCTTCAGTCTCCCGGTTTTTCCAACCCTGTGGGTGATGATTAGAAGAACGCCTGCCATCTTCGGGGGAGTGTCACGGGTTCTTCATGCGCATGCGCACCACTCCCTTCCTTCCTCTTCCCCATATGAGGCGCGGATCGGCCGTCTGACAATAAAAGTTGATAGTCAGCGCATTGTGTGTCTTCTGTGTGTCTTCATTCTCGTCCGTTGTCCGCCAGCGCTGTGTTTCAAAAGAATGCTCTGCCAACTCGCCCAGCATCATACCTTGCTCAACTGTCAAGTGGCCAGCCCATTGGCGACATTCGATGAAACTCATTGTCTCCCAGAAAAAGAGGAGCAGGTCACGGCTGCGATGGAAAGGGGATTAGATACGGCTGCAGTCTGCATTGCTGCAAGATTTTCACACTAAACAACACAGGTTGGTGTAGGAGTCTCCAGCCGGCTTGCCAAAGAAAGGGACAATAAAAAGCGGATAGAACGGCTTCGACATACATTTCACTACTACAAAAAAGGAGCTTAAGGGAATTAAAAATATTGCCATTTTGGTGACCTGGGGTACAATTGCCATCAAGAAAATCACAAGCATATTCCGGCAGTCAACTTGGCGCCAGGACCGAGTGGGTTCGTATGCCCTTCTGATAAGCTGCTTCATATCTTGGAGACCCTGCGGGAATTTGTACACACAGCTCTTGAAAAAAATAACAACGCTTCAGGAGCCCCTCAAGACACTCCTAGAAGCGGCTGTTCCTGCTGTTTCAGAGTCTGGCCTCTTTCGCTGCCCCAACGTTGAACACTATCAGGGTCTACCTGAGTTGGTCTGCACAGAGTTCTTTAAGCCACTCCTTGTCAACGGTGCCTTTTCAGAAGCAGATGAAAGTGATATCTACAAAGCGTTTTCTGAGAAGCGCTTTTCGAGAAAGTATGTTAAACTATAAAAAGTGGCTCCACTTGTGATATTTTCTTTTCGCTGTAAATAAATTATCATCGCGTCCTTTACCATGGGTGTGAAAAAAGTAATTTTCTTTCCAACGGGGCGCAATAGCCGCACGTGCAGTCTCCCAGCAAGCGAGTGCTTAATTCATTTCACACCTTTCTCCTGTCCCTGATGAAAAGGAGGTTCTATTTTTTAAATTTTTTTATTTATCGTACCCCTCCGGGCCAGAAGCATTACAGAGGGGGAGTGGCAAAAACACAACAATCAGATTAGAAAAATGCAGCAAAGAGACAAATTTAAATAACTCCTGAGCATACAGTGCTAGCTACAACTTCGCAGAACATCTCGTAATTATTGATGTCGGTGATATATACGGGTAGGTCATTCCATTCATACGAGGTACGCGGCAAGAATGACTGAGAAAAATGGTTGGTGTTAGAAGAATCGAAACCGAGTTTATGATTACGGTCAGTACAATGGGGTGCATAAAAATTAGCTGCGGTTCAAGTGCTGCTGAACCTGGTTACAGAGCGAAAGCTATGGCTCATCGGGCAACTATAAAGGGCTTGGCGTCTGCAACGTTGAGTGCGTTCCGGACAATGGATAGGCATCGCTCCCACCCTACCTCCCTGGGAGGTGGCATTTTATCGCTGGTCGCGAGAGTTTGCTTACCCAGCGAACGCTGAGGCCTATTTCAGCAGTGCTGCGTGTCTGCCACAACGTTGTCAGCACTAACGCATGTAGCCCATATCTCTCTCTCATCACCTCACGTAGCTATAAGCGCGATTGAGGCGTCCCTTGACCCAGGGAGCCAGTTATGCGCACTTCCTTTCCTTAAAATCATCGGAGTGTAAAACGTTGTCAACGCCAACGCCAATGAACACAACGAACGCCGACGGCCTACGGCTTTACTGCCGCGTTTCCGGCGCAACGTTGTCGATGCCAACACATTCAGCGCACATCTGCCACTACCTACACGTAGCTTAAAGCACGACAAGTGTCCACTGTTCCAAGAGGGCAGCTATGCGCCTGTCCTTTGCTTTCGAAGCTCAAGGCCATTTGAAGGTGAAAACTATAGGCACACGGCGATCGAAGCACGAGGTCCCGTAGTGAAGCTTTCGTTTCAAAATGGCTGTCGGGTAAGGCGATGGCGCCGAAGAAGATGATAATACAACTTGCGAAAAAATGCGGTACGAGACACTTTTCGACGAAATAACAGTAATGGGATTTGTAATCTCAAAAGTTGTAGTATGACTGCCATAAGGAGGATCCCAGACTGATGATGTATACTTCAGTTTGAAACGAATTATTGTTTTACATAGCAAATGTTTCACAGAAGGAACGTTGAAAAAATTGCGACGTAAATAACCTACCATGCGATTAGCGTTGTTGATTATGTGCTCGATATGAAGACACCAGCTTAGGTTAGTAGTGATATGAACGCCAATGTATTTATAAGATGTTACAGACTCTAAAGACATGTTATCAATATATTACGAAAGCGAGGCAGTAGATTTTCTTGAAACACGCATGACTTTGGATTTGTTAATGTTTATTTGCATTGACCAATTATTGCCCCAGTTAACTACAGTGGTAAGGTTAGACTGAAGTAGGCAGCTGTCGTTAGTATCGGTTATTTCTCTGAAAATAACGCAATCGTCCGCACAAAGGAGGACATGAGAGTTAACAAGAGTCGGAAGATCGTTGATGTAGATTAAGAATAATAGAGGGCCAAGGACTGAGCCTTGGGGAACGCCTGAATGCACTCCTGTAAAACCGGAATTAAAACCATTGGCGGTTACAAACTGTGAGCGATTAAGAAGAAAACACTCAATCCGTTTCAGTAGATTAGGGTCAATATTAAGTTTATTTAGCTTTAAGAATAGGAGTCTGTGACATACCTTGTCGGAAGCTTTACTAAAATATAAGAATATACAATCAGCTAGTGATGATTGGTCAAGGATAGAGTGTAATGCATGTGTAAAACATACTAGTTGTGTCTCGCATGAATACAATTTCTGATAACCAGATTGTGCCGATAGGAAGAATGCGTTTGGCTCAAGAAAATTAAGGAGATTAGTAAAAATTATATGTTGATACATTTTGTGACATGTGCTACTTAGGGAGATGGCACGATAGTTGAGGGGAGATATTTTGCTACCCGACTTGTACTATGGAATCACCTTCCCAGTATTCCACTGTTTCGGTAGGATAGATTGGTCGTAAGACTGTTGGAAAATTGTCGTTGGCATAATGGAAACATAGGCCGAAGTGTTTAGCATTAATAAGAAAAGTCAGCATTACTTAGCATTAGTAAGATCACAACCTGGAGCGGAATGAAGATTTGGATTATCAATAAGTATAGTGGCACGAAAAGTATCAAATAATATTGGTGACATAGTTTCATAGTGGTAATTATGAGTTGTAGGTAGGTATGTGTGCATCTAGTATGACAGAAAAGTTCTCAGCAAATGAATGGTTAAGAATTGTAGCAACAAAATCGTAAGCAATGGGATCAGCAGATGAGTTCATTAAGGCGATATTTTCATCAGTCCAGGGATTAATAACGCGCCAGAATTTTCTGACACTTGTGAGCACAGACGGAAGGATCTGCGAATGGAAGTGTTTCTTTGCGTCTTTAATTCCCTCCCTTAAGCCTTGGATGCAGCCGAGTACGAAGTCCAATTTTCCCTGGTCGTGGAAAGCTTAGCGATGCAAAAAAGTCGCTTCTTTTTATTATATAAGCTCTTGATATGACTGCCACACCAGGGAGCATTAATGTGGTTGATGATGGTGCGTTCAGGAACGAACCGTTCTGTGAGCTGCTTTACATTGGCTGAAAACATTTTCCAGTTGGTTTTAACAGCACGATTGTCAAAGCCATCAAGAAAAATGTCAATAAAAGAAGAGAGTTCAGTGCTTATTGCCTGAAAATTGGCTCGCTTATAATCGCGTACCACTGTTACCCTTTTGTTAGATATTGGACAGGTTAACTTAGTGGAAAAGTTGAGAAGATCGTGATCGCTAAGACCTGGCAGATAATTTATAGGTGAAACTACTTCGGGTCGACTAGTGAGGATTAAGTCTAATGTGTTGGCAACATTAGCTGTTAGTCTTCTTGCTTGCGTGCACATTTTCTGTAATGAGAATACTGAGGATATATTCAAAAATCCACTGGCTAGAGACGAGTAGGGTGACAAGATGGGAATGTCGGAGCTCCATTCGATGTTGGGGAAATGAAAATCACCGAGAAAAAATATCGGATATGCGGGAAAACGTTTAGTAACAGAATTCATGACAGCGTGAAGCTCATTGCCGAAGTTGGGAGAGGAAGATGGTGGGCCATAGCAAACTGTTATTAAGGTTTTCTGGTGATTAAGTGATATTGCTGTCCATGCCATTTCTAAGTCAGTCTGAACATGTACACATGATGAAGTGATGTCGTTTGAAATCGCCAACAGCAAGCCTCAACCTCTCTGTTTTCCATAATCACAACGAACGAATGCAAAACGATGAGCGTATAAGAAAGGTATAATCACTGACACGCGTGGTTAGCCAGGTTTCTTTTAAAGCAATAAATTTTGCAGAGCATGTTTCGATGGCAGATGATAACGAGTTATGTTTGTTAAGAACACTTCTGATGTTAGTGAAAAGAAGAAAAGAAATGGGCAAATGCAAGCATTTGCCCATTTCTCGTCTAATACACCCTCTATCTACTGCATTAATGGCGTCACTCTTGAAACGGCGTCGTCTTATAAATATCTGGATGTTCACGTCTCTTCTAACCTGTCTTGGAAAACTCATGTTGACTACATTACAAATAACGGCAACCGCATGCTTGGATACCTTCGCAGAAATTTTTCATGTGCACCGAGTTCATTAAAACTATAACTTTACAAAACATTGGTCCTCTCTAAATTGGAATATGCTTCATCGGTGTGGAACCCTGGGGTCGAATCTCTCATTTATGACTTAGAATCAATTCAAAAACGGGGTTGTTGCTTCATACTTTCCAACTATCATCGTACTAGTAGTGTAACTGCCATGAAAGCTAACCTTTCCCTGCAGCTTCTTTCCCATCGCAGCTCAATAGCTTCATTATGTACTTTTCACTAAATTTATCATAATCCTCATCTTAAAGAGCAGTTATTAAAAAGACCGCCTGAACAGTGGATTTATTAAGGGGTCACGGCGACCAACGCACGCAGCGGTCGGGTGGTAGCAGGACGGCAGAACCAGCCGAAGGAAGCAGCTCCAGCACGAGACTCGCGGCCGAACAACCCGCGATGGCGACGAAGCGCGGCACTGCTGAGACGTCCTCTTTTTCTTCTTACACACCGTATATTTAAGCATGCATTGATCACCTACACAAAGTTTGGATACCTCCTTGTCGTACAAGATGTTTTCACGATTCATTCATCATGCAGGTTGGTGCCCAGTATTCTTTGCATACAAAACGATCTAGTAACTACTTCCTTATTCAGCTGCCGAGCCCACTGTGTTGCGTTTCCATTGTTGTTGAGTGTAGTAATGTTGTGCGTGCCTTACTTCTTTTAGCAGGCGACATTGAATCTAATCCAGGTCCTAACAACTCCGAAGCGGTGCTTGCCGAACTAACAAACCTTTCCGCCGGTCAGACTAAGCAAATTTCCGAAGTACTGGGCGTTAAGAACCAGATCATTTCAACCGACAACTCTATAGCTAGTCTGCCTAAGCGCATAGCCGATCTGGAAGGACATATACTAGCCTTTTCAACGTTGCAGACTGAATTGAAAACGATTAAAGCTGAAAATGCTGCAATGGCCTCCAAGATTGACCTCTTGGAGGCTCGGATCGATGACGCAGAAAATCGCTCACGTCGTAATAATCTCATATTTTATGGTATTCCCGATACTAACCCGTCCGAAAATTACGCAGACTCATAAGAAATAGTTATACAACATTGCCTCGCTAACATCAGCTTAACAATCAGTCCAGACAGCATTGAACGCGCTCATCGCCTTGGGCGTTACACACCTAAACGCACTCGTCCAAACATTGTCAAGTTTAATTCACAGAAAATTAAAAGCACTATACTTTCGAATGGCCGTAAATTTAAAGACATCAATTTTAGCGTCGGTGAAGATTTTTCGAAGAAAGTCCAACTCGTTCGAAAGCAGCTAATCGCGTTTGCTAAAGAAAAGTCCGCGAAATTCGCTTTAAATTACAATACTTTACACATCGGTTCAAGACGCTACATGTTTGATGAAAGCTCAGAAACAGTGCAAGAAATAGCTGCCACCCATTCTCAGTCAGTAGCTGCCACCCAGTCTCAGTCAGATTAGCAATCATCTCGCCATGCACCCTCGAACACCCGTTTGAATAATCGTCCCGTATCTAGTACCTCGTTTTTCGTTATATACACTAACATTCGCAGCTTTCCTTCCAAGCGGGAGCTTATCTCTAGTCTCGTTTCATCATCAGGAAGTAATGTACTGATACTAAATGAAACCTGGCTGAACGGTGACGTCTCAGATAATGAAATAGTAGCTGACTTGCCAAATTTTCAGCTTTTTCGAAAAGATCGCCGCGATGGACGCGGAGGGGCGTGCTGATAGCTGTCAGCCAAGACCTTTCATGTTCACTAATAGATGATTCTTCTGATTTAGAAATGTTATGGCTACACTGCAACACTGCACCTAACACAGTCCTACTCGGCGTTTGTTACAGGCCACCTCACAGCATCCCTGATTTTTTCCCCCAAATTAATAACACACTAAGTCGACTGACCACAAAGCACCCTAATTCGCACGTCTTCCTCTTTGGCGATTTTAATTTTCCGAATATTGATTC
This sequence comes from Amblyomma mixtum, assembly GCF_055824585.1. NCBI lineage: Eukaryota > Metazoa > Arthropoda > Arachnida > Ixodida > Ixodidae > Amblyomma > Amblyomma mixtum. Next base: position 7,659,711 of record NC_143015.1, on the reverse strand, counting down.
GCAAAACCATACCATACCCATAGATAATAATAGCGCAGCAAGGGAATTCATAGATTTCTGCAACAACAGGAACCTCACTCAAGTTATACTAGAACCCACCCGCGTAACTGATAATTGCGCGAATATCCTAGATCTCTTATTGACAACTCACCCAGACAGTGTTCAGCCCATTACCTACCTGCCTGAAATCAGCGACCACAAAGTCATTCATGTTAACATTGTCCTCAAACTAACGCGCCGACGAAAACTCAATAAAACTATTCGCCTTTATGACAAAGGAAATTATTACATGATTAATAATGAACTCAATGCGTTTTTTCCAGTTTTTGCTTCACGCTTTCATTCTCAGTCTATTCAAGAAAACTGGTCGTTATTCAAAAATAAACTAGAAATTTTAACCAATCAGTTCATTCCCCTTTTTAGTTTTCAGAAGAATTCCCATAAGCCATGGTTTACTAAAACACTTAAGCGTTTAGAAAACAAGAAGAAGCGTCTTTACCTTTCAGCCAGGTTTCGCAGTACGAATTGCGCATGGGCAAAATACCACCAGGCCGAAAAATCATATCTCTCCGCTAATCGTTACGCTAAATATACGTTTTTCCACTCAGACCTACCCAATCTGTTAAAAAGTAACCCGAGAAAATTTTGGCAAGTCATAAACCAACATCATGCAACTGAGATAACGCTCTCAGATGAGTCAGGTGCAGTCTTCACTGAAGCCGAGTGTGCCGCCATCTTCAATGCTGCCTTCGCATCTGTATTTACTAACGAGACTGAAAGGCCTTTTTCGACACTACATTCCCAAATAGTTTGTGCTATGCCACCAGTCGTTTTCTTGTCATCAGGTATTTCATCCTTAATAGAAAATATGAAGCTTTCATCTTCACCCGGTATTGACAATATTAACTCCAAGCTCCTGAAGAATACCAGGGATATTTCTGCTGAATTTTTATGCTTACTTTTCTCACAGTCACTCTCATCAGGACGAATGCCAGATGACTAGAAAAGTGGTAAGGTCGTTCCAGTCTTCAAATCCGGCAAGAAAGATTCCCCTCTTAATTACCGACCCATTTCTCTTACAAGCGTACCCTGCCAACTCATGGAACACGTCATTTACACAAACATCATGACCTTCCTCGACTTAACTTTTTTCATCCGTTACAACACGGTTTTAGAAAAGGTCACTCATGTGAAACACAGCTCGCTATTTTTCTTCATGATTTGCATGCTAATCTTGACACTAGCCTGCAGAGCGATGCCATCTTCCTAGATTATGCAATAGCGTTCGACAAGGTGCCACACAAACGATTACTACCAAAACTGTCATACTTGAACTTGCCTAACAATATTTTAAAATGGATAGAAGAATTCCTCGCTAATCGCACGCAGTTTATCACTATTAACGATCACAATTCTAACTCCATTCCTGTGACATCTGGTGTCCCTCAAGGCTCTGTACTCGGCGCACTTCTGTTTTTAATTTATATTAATGACTTGTCAGGCAATATCAATTCTAAAATTGGCATGTTTGCAGATGACTGCGTCATTTACCGTTGAGTTACTACCATTAATGACCAAAATTCTCTCCAGGAGGACCTTAACCGCATTCAGGAATGGTGCTACCTTTCGTTAATGGATCTGAACCCACATAAGTGTAAACGCATGTCTTTTCACCGCCACCATAATCCGCTTGATTTCCCATACCTAATTAGTAACGTCCCTGCACAGACTTGTATATCATATAAGTATTTAGGTGTCACCTTGTGTAACGACTTGTCCTGGAGTGCACACATCACTAATATTATCTCATCTCCTAATAGAACACTAGGTTTTTTACGACGTAATCTCCGTCATCTTCGCCATCTCCGATGTCATCTCCGCCACATCATCTCCGTCATCTCCGCCATGTAAAATTACTAGCATACAAAACACTTGTCAGATCAGAATTAGAATGTGCCTCACCTATTTGGAGCCCGCATCATGCTTACCTTATCAACGCACTTGAAGCAGTACAAAACAGAGCAGCCAGATTCATTCATTCTTCATATTCCTACGACATCAGTGTGTCAGGGTTGAAAGATAAATCAGGGTTATCACTCCTCTCAGTTCGTCGTCGCATCGCCAGCCTTTGCTTATTCTACAAATTCTACCACAGTTCACTTTCCTGCGCGCCCTACATCGTCCCGCCAACCCGCATATCTCATCGCACTTCTCATCTTTTCCAAGTTTCTCGACCACGTGCCCGCACGGTTACTTTTGCAGCCTCATTTTAGAGCGCAGCTCTTTGGCGTTCGTTCCTGGGTTTCGCGTCGTCGTCGGCCTCGTAACCAGCTCCGCCCCCAATGTCACGCTTTTCAATTGGTCGAAATGCTCGTGACGTCACAGTGCGCGAATTTCAAATGGGGCCAATTGTACTTTGGCTAGTAACCATGCAACCAATCAAAGGGATCGTATAGTGATGCTGCAACTAAGTTGGACTGAGTTTAGTTAATTGCTTAATCATTCAATTAGCCTAATTAATATAGAGGAGAATGAAGAGGTCAGAAGAAAAGAAAAGAAAGACGCGCGCCGCAGCGACAACAGCGTCCGCGGAAGGAGACGCTGCTGAAAAAAAAAACAGATAAAGAGAAATTTATTGGACCCACAAGTACATAAAAGGGACCACAGTCCCTCGAACAGGCAAATGAACAATACAGCGACATTCGTCGCTCAATAACACGAGTCGCGAAAAAAAAGATACAAAAGGCGACAACCAACACAAACACCAACAAACTCCACGAGAGTCCGGATTGTCCTCAAATGTCCAGAACGCGCGGGGGAAGCACGCACTACGGTACATACCACCAACGCGCACGTCACACACTTAATAGGGCAGGAGCCGCACCGTCACGCGACCCCTGTCGGCGGCGATGAAGCGGGTGCTCCACCGCCGCAAAAACTCCTCTTCTGGTAGTTGGATTCTGTCCAAGCACGCCTGTTGGAACAGGCGCGCTCGTACGCGCTGGAGCAGGGGGAACATCGCGCGCTGAGGCCGACCCTGCAACGAAGCGACGCCACGCTGGCGCCACAAAACAAAGGCGCCCACACAAAGAAGGAGGCGCACAAAAAAGTCGCGCGGCCTAGTGCGCGCGTCTAAAGAAACAAAAAACATGCGAGACATGAGTCTCCAAAAAGTGCGCGCCACGACGCACTCGAACATGGCGTGCTCGAGGGTCTCGGTCGCACCGCACTGGGGACACCGCGAAGAAGGAGCGATGCCCCACGCGGCGATGCGGACCCCCGTCGGTAGGACACTCCAGCCTCGCAGCCAGCCGAAGTCGCGGACGTCGGGTGGTAACGAATGCGACGTCAAGTCCCGCCACCGCACCTGCCTGCTCCGCTGAAGCTGGTCTGGTGTAGCCTCCTGGATGGCAAGGAGCTCGCAAACGCGGGAGGCCTGCGTCTCAGAGACGTCGACCTCGGGCAAGGTGGCGGTGAGGGAGATAGCCGCGTTCCCTCCACCACCACGCACTTCCCCACTCAGTAAGACGTTGCTCGTTTCATATACGTTGTGTCGAACATCCTAGACAGTTCCAACAATTGACAGGTTAATGACAGAGCACGATGGATAGAAATACAATAATATGAATATGAAATAGCCTAATTAACCTTTCTAGTTAGACCGCATAAATCAATAAAACCGAGAACGAAATTGGTCGAGTTGGGGAATCGAACCAGGGTCTCCGGAGTGCGATACGAGCACGCTAGCCACTCCGTAATGCCAGCTGAATGGTTTGGAATGAACAAAGGCGCGTCTAGCTAATACGGCGTCTTCGTTCACTCCCATCTTCCCCCTTTCTCTTACGGCGAGGTGCAGGTGTCCACCCAGATATGCGAGAGAGATACATTTCCTTTCCTCAAAAAATAAATTTACCGTCCAGCAAGGCGTACAGCCGAATTGGCGATGGCGTTCTGTGGACTCCCTGGCAGCGTTGCAAGACGCTGTCGCGTTCTACTCTTACAGGCGAAGCTTAACATGTTAACCACACATCAGTAACACACGCAGACAGCCAATGGACGCGTCATTCGCTGGCAGCACTTGATTCATCATTCACAACCACATTCTTAACGTACGCTCCCTTCCCGCACATGCCAAGGACGTACACCACGATCACATTCTGCGCCATTCCTCTGTACTTTGCTTTGCTGAAACCTGGATGGATCCCGAAGAGCCTCTCGAAATCATACATTTCCTATACTGCTGTGGTGCTCGCAGAGACCACAACAGAGCGGCGGGAGTCGCTATCTACTTGCGCACAGGTCTCTCTGCAATACCAGTCGAAATGTTTGGCACGTCACATGAAGTTGGCGAACTGTGCGCCGCAAAGTTGCCCAACGGCTTGCTGGTAGTAGCTGCCTACTTCGCCCCTACCGCACTCACGAAAGACGTCGTGCACTTCCTGCAACTCGCATTAACCGTCCATCGATCCACACCGATGTTAGTAGTGGGGGACTTTAATGTTGACATAAAGACAAACAGCAATTTCCTAACACCTATGCGGGAGAACATCCCGTTCCTCTCGCTCGTAACGCGTCCCATGGCTGTGACAACCTCGCGAGGCACTTGTATAGATCTCGTCTTTGAGAATCAAGCATTGGTGTACCAAGTCGAACATATATCAGTCTATTTCTCCGACCACAAAGCTTCCTTCATGACTGTCAAGAACTGTTAGTGGAATCTTTGTTAAAGGAATACGTGTGAAAAATAAAAAAAAAAACTCTGTGATAGCGCATACATGTGTTGCTCGATTTCTTTGCCTCAATCTATCGAAAAGGTGAAACAGCTTATTTGCTGCGCTCAAATTTCGCATTAGGAAGTAACGTAATCGTCGGTAATTTTTTTCTTTTTTCCCCTGCACCATTGTGGACTGGAACGACTTTCCCAGCGACATTGCAGCCGTCATGTGCTCCGCGACCTTCGCTGACAATCTTCAGGTTGGTTGGTTGGTTTATGGGGTTTAACGTCCCAAAGCGACTAAGGCTATGAGAGACGCCGTAGTGGAGGGCTCCGGAAATTTCGACCACCTGGGGTTCTTTAACGTGCACTGACATCGCACAGTACACGGGCCTCTAGAATTTCTCCTCCGAAGAAATTCAGCCGCCGCGGCCGGGATCGAACCCGCTTCTTTCGGGCCAGCAGCCGAGCACCATAACCGCTCAGCCACCGCGGCTCATTTGTCATCGTGTTAACACTTGCCGCCAACGAATATTGTACCCACCCCTTACGTAATGCCCCTCACCGGGCCTTTAAGGAAAATAAATGAAATGAAAATACCCAGAACTTGTGTCAGCTGGAATCACCTTCCCCACAATATTGCTGTAATTACTGATATTGCTGCATTTTGTAAAGCTGTTATTAATTTTATATAAGTATGTGTCTATCGCACGCTGTATGTATGTGCGTCTACCCTCATTCGCGTGCTGATTCTTTTTTGACAAATTGTAATGGTGACCAGCTGGACGATGTTCATTCTGCTCAGCTCTTTAACAATGCCTTCTCATCTGTTTTCACTCAAGAAGTCATCACTACCTCTCCAGTTCTCGACCCATTTCATGATTATTCTATGCCCCCAATAGTCATTGGAGAAGATGGTATTCTTTCTTTGTTAAATAATCTTAAAATTACCACAAGCATGGATTCACTGGGCTTTAACAATATAATACTAAAAAACATATCTCACACTATTTTCCAAGTTTTGTCTGCACTTTTTTCTCAGTCTTTATCATCTGGCTCCATCCCTCACGACTGGCGTATAGCCAAAGTAATTCCAATTTTCAAATCTCGCGTCCGCTCGGATACTCTAAACTATAGACCCATTTCATTGACTTGCACCTTCTCCAAGCTCCTTGAACACGTCCTACACACTCAGATCATTCATTATCTTGAAGAACATAACATCATATTTAAATATCAGCACGGTTTTCGCAAGGGCTTTTCTTGCGACAGTCAGCTCGCCGGATTTACTAACGACTTATTTACTTCTTTTGATGCAGCAATTCAAGTCGATGCTTTGTTTTTAGATTTTTCAAAGGCATTTGATCGGGTTCCACACCATCGACTACTTCTCAAGCTATCGCATCTTAATATTCACCCTCAGGTACTAGCGTGGATTAAAGACTTCCTTTCATCTCGCGTTCAGTTCACTTCTGTTAATGGTTCTAACTCTACATTGGCGCATGTCACATCTGGTGAATCCCAGGGAAGTGTCCTTTGCCCCTTCTCTTTCTAATATTTATTAATGACTTACCAAATTGCATTTCTTCACAAATTAGACTGTTTGCTGACGACTGTGTTGTGTACCGAACCATTACAAATGACTCTGACCGACAATCTTTACAAACTGACCTCGATTCTATTAACACTTGGTGCCAGCAGTGGCTTATGACCCTAAATCCCTCTAAGACAAAGCTCGTCTCCTTTACTAGAAATTCTTATCGCATCCCAACCACATACTCTCTTAATGACATAACAGTTGAAACAACTTTCACTTACAAGTATCTAGGAGTTTACCTTCAATCAGACTTGAAACTATCATATTAACTTCATTCTAGCAGCTGCTAACCGTTCTCTTGGCCTTTTAAAACGTAACCTTCGACATCCTCCGGCACACGTGCGTAAACTTGCTTATATTACACTAATTCGACCTAAAATTGAGTACGCTTCCGCCATATGGGACCCAGATCAAGCCTTCATCAAAGATAACATAGAATCCCTGCAAAACCGTGCTGCTCGTTTCATTTATTCCGACTACTCACGTTTTACTAGCGTCACGGCATGAAAAGCTCGTGCTGGTCTTGACAGGTTTTCCCATCGTCGTAAACTCTCCCGATTAACTCTTTTTCACAAAATTTACCATAATCCTTTGCTTCACGACGATTTCTTTCACTTACCCACAGCAGTGTTTCCACGCCGTTACCATCCTTTCAAGATCAAGCGCATCACATGTCACACTTCAAGTTTTGCCAAATCATTCATACCCAAAACCATTATTGATTGGAACCGGCTGCCTTCCACAATCGCAACTGAAACTAACGCGACATCATTTCATGAACTTTTAAAGAATCAAAGCGATGTGTAGTTTTCTTCTAGTTCTGTTCTGTTCACCGTAATGTGTTTGAGTTTCGCTTTTCGTTCTGTTTATTCCGATGTTTTTTTTTTTCTGCGTCTTGTTGTTCCGCCACATTTCGATTGTTGCTGACTACCAGTTATTGTCTTTTCTGGCTTCTTTTTTGCCCTGTTACTCATGTTAAATGTTCTTTTTATGTATACAATTTGTACTTTTTACCACCCCCTATGTAATACCCTCGTGAAAGAGGGCCCTTAGGGGTATCTTGAAATAAATAAATAAATAAATAAATAAATAACTTTGTTTTAATTTATTAGCTGCTGTTTTCTTTTGTGTTTTGTTTTGAGCAATGCTGCGCGCCTTTTGTTAAGGCTGTTATTGATTTTATACCAGTGTGTGCTGTAACTATATTCAATTTTTCTAGTTCCTGTTTTGTTTTATGTACTTATATGTTATTCCCACCCCCCTCTGTAACGCCTAACGGCCCTGAGGGTAACTAAATAAATAAATAAATAATAAACCGATAAAAAGGCTTTAGGTACCCGACCACTACCCTTCACGTGTACTTAGGATGTGCTGAGTTCGCAATCGGCTGCGGAGGAACCAGAGCCTGCCCTGAGTGTCGGACTGTTGACGATTGCGTCCGTCGCCGAGTCATACATGTAGCAGTTTTCACTAATATGCAACTTGTTGCATGTGCAGTCTGTGTTTTTGGGCACCAGCTTGGCTTTTAGTAAATTCAAGAATCTTTTACGAGCGCCTTTTGTTGCAGCTGAAAAGCCTTCAGTAAGGTGATTTTCGTGTCCTTCAGACTATTACGTGTAGCGAGAATGGCATCTTTTGTTTTCCAATTTAAAAACTTACCAATGAAGCGGCGACAATTATTCGGACTGATAACTCCCAACCAATGCACGCCTCCGAGCGCATCTGGAAGAAGGGTATCAGCTGGACAATTGTTAGGAGCAGAAGTTAGTTTTTCTTCTATTTCTTGCCATGCGTGGTCAGAATCTGGAATGCCGTAGAATAATAAGTTGTTACGTTGTGACCTGTTGTCATGTTCGTCTATTCGCGTTTGCAAAGTGCTGACTATCTCAAAGTTCTTCAGTTTGGGTTTGTATGCTGGAAACTTCATAGCTGATTTCTTCTAGCTTTTTGTAATTTTCTTCTACTACTTCTAGACGATTCTGCACTGCCGTAATTTTGGTTTAAATGTTCTTTTGTCCCGTTGTATTAGCTTTAACTTCGGCTACAAGTTCTATGTGGGTTTTAGAACTTTGTACAGACCACGTATGAACACTTTAAGCAATTGAAAAATAACTTTCATTTGATCCCCGGGGTCGGAGGGCAAAGACTCGATGCCAAGAGGCGAATTAGTGCGCAGGGTTGGGGGCCCGGGGTTGCTCCCAATGTCCCTGGCACGTAACAAAAGCAGGGCCATAGAAAAGCATTCGCAAAAAACTTCGCTCAGTACCCGTGGACACGGAAACGGCACCAAACAGGCGTTATTAGTCCTCTTCGCGTACAAAGGAGGTTTTGTACCTACCTGAATTGTGTAATGTATCTTTACATGCCGTAAATACGTCTAGCGGAGGTTTGCGGCGCCTTTCAGCTTAATCTCTTCGTAATACGCGCAGGATAAGCCGCCTGGAGAAGGTCAACTATGCGTGGGCTGTCAGTTCGGGAGAATCACATGTGGGCCCGTCCTCGCAAGTTCTATTGAAAACAAGAAACGCATAGCTCGGAAAACGCCTCCTTAGCAGTTTCGTAATATGTGCGCCGCAAAGCCAGGCAAGGTGCGCAAGAAACTTTCGCAGCCTACGCCGGCCCCGCGTGTCACATGGAGGAGCGCAGGATTTAACCTATGTGAGTGGCGCAAGCACGATGATGAGCGGCGGTGCCGCACATCATCGTTTGATCGGTCATCGATGTAGCGGGCCCAGAAAGTGGAGAGGAGGCCGTGGTCGATAGTAAGACTATTGATAGTAACAATATTGATATTATGCATTTGTTCGCCAACGATATAAACCAAAGCATTTGAGATACCTGATTGGTTACACGGTCTCATAAGGCTTAACGTCCCAAAGAGACCAAAGCTATGAGGGATGCCGTAGTGGAGTTCTCCGAGTAAATTTCGACCAGCTGTGGTTATTTAACGTGACCTGGGACAGTTCGGAAAAATGCCTGCAACTGCATCCGACGAAAGAACAAGCACTGGGACAGTTCGGAAAAATACCTGAAGCTGTATCGGACGGAAGAACAAACAGCACAAGTTGTGCTGGCTTACACAACACTATCGTGCTCTCCAGATGTCGTCTTGCTGACGTAACCGCTGCAGAAATGCTTTTCGCACACATGCTTCTTAACTAGTACATTCGCGCGCTAACATTTTATCCAGCAGCTTTACGTAGGGAACGTCTGCAGACCTCGGTGACGCGTACGAAGCGAAAATGGGCTAGTCCCCTCAGTTACTAATACCATCACCTCCATACCACACCTCACAGGAAACCAAGTTTAGGATGCAGTTAGTACGCGTGGTTGATTTTATGGAATGGATAGTAGTGCCAATAGAAGTATCGATAGTACTATAGATAGTCTTTTTTGCCATCGATAGTTCGACAGTGACTCAACTGTCGATAGTACTAGCGATAGTTTTCCATCACTCTCCTTCGCCCATCACGGGACTAGGAAGACGCCGTTGTTTATGCGTGCGCTGTTGCGGTGGCAGCGCAGTAGGCAGGCATGAGGGCATGACTGACAGTTTCGGCCAAGTTCGTTGTTCGGTTTCGCCGTTTCGTCTCGGTGGTCTCCTTCCGTTCCGGAGAGAAGGTCATCCGCGGCGAACTTAAAGCGGGAGCTAAAACAATTTGATGCTTAAAACTACAAATGAAAGACAGATGGCGCCCGGCCCAGCAGTACTTTGCTAAGCTTAAAGTCATCATCATCATCATCATTAGCCTGACTACACGCACTGCAGGGCAAATGCCTCTCCCATGTCTCGCCAATTAACCTTGACTTTTGCCAGTTGCGGTCACCGTATCCCAGCAAACGTCTTAATCTTATCCGCCCACCTAACTTTCCGCAGCCCCGTGCTACGCTTGCCTTCTCTTGGAATCCACTCCGTTAGCCTTAAAGCCAGTACAAAACAAATTAAAATGGCACTCGTCGCGCTCGTGCTCCCGTGGCTCGCCGTCGACGAGTCTCAGTTGTGCTTACCGCTGAAGAAAAAAAGGATCGGTAACATAGCCATGCCTAAGAACGGCGGTAGACAAAGACCTCGCAGCAGCAAGAGAGGCGCCGGCGACAGTCCGTAGAGCGCGGACCTTCAACTTCCGCATGTAATGTTCAGAGGAGGTTCGTGCTCGGAATGGGGTGCTGGAGCTGGAGCAAAGGCGCAGGATGCGTCAGCGTGAAAAAAGAGCCGCCGCCACCGGCCAGCGGCCAGCTCATGCCGATTATTTCACTGGGTGGTTGCCTAGTAGTACAGCCAATGCTCTACTTTTTTTTCACGCGAAGCGTTAACGATCCCATTCACTGGCGAAATCGCTATAGTGGTGGTGCTGGCGAAGTCACGTCGAGAAAATCGGGTTTCGTCGAGAGAGTCTTGGCACCGCAACCACACTCACACACCAGAAAAATGTCTTCGCGGTGGCTCAGTTGTTATGGTGCTTGGCTGGTGACCTGAAAGCCATGGTTTCAATAGCGGACGTGGCGTTCGCATTTTGAACTAAGCTGAATGCACAAGTAAGCTAAACTGGGCTAGTCAGAGCAATTGCATCTTAGAAAAACGTAGCGCTAAATTCTAAAGGCCCGTGTACTATGCGACCTCACTGCACTTTAAAGAGTACCAGGCGCTTCAATATTTTCGCAGTCCGGCACTACGGCGTCCTTGGTAGCCTCAGTTGCTTTGGGACGTTAAACTTTAGAAAACCAAACCAAAAGTCGGAAAAGGATCATGCTGTACAACAATAATGACGCCAGTACGCAGTGCCGCATTGTTGTGCATATATAAAAAAACGATAACTAAAGAAGTTGGTTGGTTGGTTTATGGGGTTTAACGTCCCAAAGCGACTAAGGCTATGAGAGACGCCGTAGTGGAGGGCTCCGGAAATTTCGACCACCTGGGGTTCTTTAACGTGCACTGACATCGCACAGTACACGGGCCTCTAGAATTTCTCCTCCAAAGAAATTCAACCGCCGCGGCCGGGATCGAACCCGCGTCTTTCGGGTCAGCAGCCGAGCACTATAACCACTGAGCCACCGCGGCGGGTCGATAACTAAAGAAGTAGAACCATCAACAAAAATGAATGAAATAAAATAAAGAACAATGTCTATGTCTGCGAAGTCATATGAAAAGAGGACGACACCAGGCAGCTGAAGGGACCAATTAATGCTATCTCCTAATACCCTCAAGGCGAGACAATGTCCGCCGTATTTTCTGCACTTCTTTCGTTCCGTTTTCAGTGAAGCCAACACCACGATTCACTGCATATTGCAGTCTGTTTCTATATCATATTAGAACAAACCCTGCCAAGACATTGAACTTCACCCGCGAAGTACACCCCTTGACCGAGAGTGATTTTCCGTGCATTCAGAGCCCTTCGCTACCGCATCTCACTGTCACTTTATTCTTTTACTCCTATCTTTATCCCTTCCCCCCTGGCTCCATTCAGGCCTCCACCAAGAACTGCGATAGTTACTGTGCCATTTCTTATCATCATCAAAAACCAATCAATCAATGCCTATACCCGGTCTCCCTTGGAACGCGTTCCCAGTCGGCATCTCCTGTGGAGGTGCAGCTTCCCCTCGCCACTCGACGGTAACTGGCCCAGGTAGGAATGCCTCTATAAATTGATTGGAATGACAGACACGGCAACTGTTCCTCCCTTGGGTATGCGGGAAGAATATTATTCATAACAATTTCTCTTCAATTGCTTTCAACCTCCATGCCTGGGTCTCATAATACGGAAGCAAGGCCTTCTTGTTGATATGTGTTCAGTGTTGCCAGCCACTTTTGCTTGATTAACTAAAGTCAATAAGCCATAGTCGCCGCTTTGACCTTTGCCTGTCGAGTATCCTTTCTGGTTTCCGGAAAGTATGCCCTACAGTGAGGCAACTGGTATCTATAGTGTACGCCATTGCCTCAGTTCTTGATAATAACAACCAAGTGACGCAATCTTTTTAGATTTTAACAAACCTATGCTGTTATTCCTCGTAATAGGCTGATAAAGAAATTAAAGCAAATTTTATCCAATATATTCATGTTTTTTGGATAAGTGGCTACCTGAGTAACCGAATGCTATACCTCGCTCTTGGCGGTAAATAATGCAGCTTTCGTCTCGTCACGTCCGATGTACTACTCCTTTTGTACTATGTACTACTACTACCATTACTACTTTTGTTATATACTAATGACATTTTCATGTATGTTTATCGTGGTGTCCAGACCCGATTGTACGCTGATGATTGCATATCACGTAATAAAACTGGTAATAACAAACACTAAACAGCATCAATGCTGGCCGTAGTAACATTGTTAACTGGTGCAGCCGTTGGGGCATGCATCTTATTCCGGAGAAGACTGTTTCCCTCTGCTTTCCACGTAAAAAGAATCCCATAAAATATAGCTACATCGTGGGGTCTTCTGAGCTAAAGGCAGTCACTGCTGTCACGCACTTAGACGCGACAACTACAGGTTATCTGTCTTGGAAGCCTCATGATCACAATGTCTGTACTGCAACATTCAGAAAACTGCATTTCGGGAGGCGCAAGGTCCAAAGTTCTCACTCTAACGCAAAACTTCTTAGTTACATTTTCTTTAGTTAGGCCTTGAAAAAGAAGCTTGAAAAAGTGCAAAAGAAAGCTGTCAGGTTTGTGTACTAAAAATTCTTGAAATTCTATTCTCCTTCTGAGTTGAAGAAGAAGGCAGAACACCGACCAAAATAACAATGAACACTTTAAACGACGTTTCGGCTCCCACACGGGAGCCTTGTTCACAAAAAGGTACAGACGTGAAAGGCTGGCTATTTATGCTTTAAAATGTGCCCTAGGCAGCGGGCGTATGCACTAGGAAGTGCCCCGTCAGTGCGATTAAGAGTGTGGTCGGTTGTCTGAATGATTAATGATTACAGATATAGGCGGCTTTTGAGATTCTTTTCGGTTTTTAAAATGCGCGCATTGCTCCAATCTATGTCATGCTGCCTGCTTTCGGAATGTTCGGCGAGTGCATTTGACGAAGCTTTCTTGTTTTCAACATCATACTGGTGTTGTTTCAATCTTTTAACAAAGTTTACACTTTCACCCACATACACATGGTGACAGTCTCTACATGGTATACTGTACACTACGCCCGGAAACTTTTCCTTTGGCAGGCAGTCTTTCACGTTCACGAGAGTTTGCCGCAACTTTTTCGCCGGCACATGTGACACCTCGACGTCGTAAGAACGCAGGATGCGCGCCAAGGTTTCGCTGATCCCGGGCACATATGGCACTGGTGCACGTCTTTTGGCGGCTGGGCCACTGTCAGATCGCGGGGGTCGCAACAGTTTGCGTTCCACAGCGTTGACGAAAGGCAACGGGTAGCCACATTCGGAGAGGTCCTTGCGAACTCTTTGACGGTCGGCTTTGGCGTCCTCTGGCTCTGTGCAGATGCGGTCTGCTCGACGAAAAAACGAGGCAACCACTGATCTCTTGTGATAGGCTGGGTGAAGGGAGTTAAAGTGAAGATAGCGGCCAGTATGAGTGCTCTTTCTGTACACTTTGAATGAGAGTGCGGTTTGGCTTCGTTTCACTAAGACGTCCAAAAATGGAAGCTGTCCATTCTCTTCTTGTTCGACTGTGAACTGGATGGCTCCTTCGATGCTGTTAAGATGCGCTGTGAAATCAAGTAAAGCGATGTCACATGTGCCGGCGAAGAAGTTGCGGCAAACTCTCGTGAACGTGAAAGACTGCCTGCCAAAGGAAAAGTTTCCGGGCGTAGTGTACAGTATACCGTGCAGAGACTGTCACCATGTGTATGTGGGTGAAAGTGGAAACTTTGTTAAAAGATTGAAACAACACCAGTATGATGTTGAAAACAAGAAAGCTTCGTCAAATGCACTCGCCGAACATTCCGAAAGCAGGCAGCATGACATAGATTGGAGCAATGCGCGCATTTTAAAAACCGAAAAGAATCTCAAAAGCCGCCTATATCTGGAATCATTAATCATTCAGACAACCGACCACACTCTTAATCGCACTGACGGGGCACTTCCTAGTGCATACGCCCGCTGCCTAGGGCACATTTTAAAGCATAAATAGCCAGCCTTTCACGTCTGTACCTTTTTGTGAACAAGGCTCCCGTGTGGGAGCCGAAACGTCGTTTAAAGTGTTCATTGTTATTTTGGTCGGTGTTCTGCCTTCTTCTTCATGTACACCCCCGACCAGACGGGTTTCCGTCCAACCCTCGACTCCTTCTGAGTTGATGCAAGCTCACGATATCCCGCGCCTATAATATCAGCAAAAAAAAACTTCCGTTTAGGGGTTCTTTCCTTGTTACTAAATATTAACTAAGGCTTCATCCGTTCTACTATTTTATTACGCAGTCTACTAGAAGCCCTCGCCACTTTTATATTGATTTAATATCTCCATATTCTGCGTAGCCGTTTACAGGTCAGTCTGAATAATTTCGCGGAATAAGCACATTTTGCAGACGAAAACAAAGCTGAATCTCTATTAAGTCTTGTTTTATTCTTATATCATGCTGCTTCCTCACCTGGGGAATAACTACAGCATCCACCAGCAGCGTCTAATTTTATAGAAAAAATACTTCATGCATTCGCCGACGTGCCATTATGACGCACCGTCACATCCCTTATATCTACAATATAAAACAATACCCGCAAACACTATATTCGACGGCAGTATGCATCCTGAAAGAATATCAGCCGAAAATGACGAATTTTTTTCTAACATTGGGATACTTTCACGCCCTCAGTTTTGTAAAGAAAACTGGAATAAACTGAAGTCGAAATTAAAATATTTTGCACGAACAAACTTTCATAAGTTTCATTTTTTCTTCAACCCGTAGGTGACTGGAATTGTTTGCTGCACTTCTATTTGTCCCTGTATGAATTAGCGCTTGAGTTGCTGAACTGTGCTACGCCTCGTAGCTTCTCAGGACTCTGAAGTTTTTATTGAGTTGCATGCTCCTCGCTAGTTTCGAGCCTCTTGTGTTTTAAAAGTTGCCGTGTAATTTTCTGCGTATTTTTGCGTTTGATCTCAAAGCTGCTGGTATCTTTCAAGGTTTTCTTATGCTGCAAAAGATGTTACTAAGTGCCGCATATATTGTGAAGTGCTCTCTTATTCTCTATAATTCTGTTAATTCTTTTTATTGTTCTATAAAGTGCCCTTCCTGCTTGTACCTATCTTCCGCAGTATGAGCGTAAATAAATAAAAAATAAATACACAGCGTTCATGTTTGTCGCCTTCTCTGTGCTTCTCGCTGTCTCTTTCCCATCACATCATTGAGCCCCTCTCCTCTTGTTTTACCCTTGCAGGCAAACAAGATTTTTCATGATTACCATCTTTGTCAGAATGCGGTGATGTAGGCTAGCCGTGTGAATATAACATCGTTAGTTTTCGTTTCTGTGCTACTTCGTATTTCTTTCTCTGTGCTTTCTGCTGTACGCTATATGCAGATTCACAGTCAGGTTTTTGCCACAACTACTTCTCGGTACTCCAAATCATGGCAGCGCATATATATAGGGCATACGGGTCATCATATGTGTTTTTGTTTTTTTAGGGAAGGTGGGGGGGGGGGGTGGCACTTCAACGTGTCACTTTCCCGCTGCTCGCAGATTAGCTGCCGCTACACCATTGTGCAGATACGCGCCGTTTCGTTCTTGTTTGCCTCCCTTAGAACTAGTGCAAAAACCAGCTGTGTCCTGTTGTTAGCGGCCGTAAGGCGTCCGGGGCACAACCCCAATCGTAACACGTGCGCAAAAACATTGGCGGCGGAAGGATGCTTGAGTTCAAAGGCCTGTGTAAAAGGGACATGCCCCGCTAGCAATATCCGCGGGAAGATGTGAATTGTTTTGTAGGGACATTTTTAGCGGGACATCTGGGTATAATAAAAACCTTCGGCGAACTGGAACACAGAGCAAACAACATTTCAGAGCTCTAAAAAAGTGGCTTGGATACAGTGAGAACGGAGGAATCGGCCCCCTTTCTGCGCACACTCGACCCTGTCTATCGAAATGCACAAAATTCTCTTAGAATGTGCCCTAGCAACGATTATCTGGCCTTCTGCTCTCTATGGAAGTCAGAGCTTCATTGATTACAACCCCGCTCTCGGCGCCTACCAGGACACCAGAGAGGTAAGGATTTCTGCGCAATGTTAGAAACAAGAGCCAGATGTTTAGACTTGAGAAGATATGTTGGAGGCCCATGGGTGGTTTCACATTTGTGGTCGAGAGTGGAAAGAAAACAGCGGCAGACTCATTTCAAATGTAGCTTGGTGGGAAATAGGGATGAAGCTTAGTGACCAGGTTTTTGTCAAACTGCTGATTTTTAGGAACTGATAATATTTAGGATCCTGCGCCGCATTCTAAAGGTGATGGAGAAAAGAATAAGCCCTCCTTTCATTCTTTTGCACCGTTCATTTTTTTCACTTGCGAAGCCTGCCCCAAACGGACGCATTTTCTCTCAAACCGTAACCTCTTTTCTAAATCCAAGTTTTCGTCATTCATGGGCCCGTCCATTCCCAAGATTTCGAAGCTTTTCCCTTGAATCGACAGAAAATCTCTCATGAAGTTTTTAAATATTTCAGTCCCTTCAACTCTAGGCCTCATCAGTTATCCAAGAGAACTGAATAAATTACCATTTACCCGATCTCTTTCACTGGGAAAAATGAGAAAGTTCTCGCCTGCTCATTATAACAAGCCATTTTCTAGGAAACCTGTAACTGCAGCTCTTGTGTCTGATTGCTATGTGAACTGTCAAAGCAACAGAAAAAACTTTCCTACTTACTCATAAGGGAAACATACTTGATAATCCAGCCAGTTTTGTATTTTCCTGGCACCATCCGGACACCAACGGCAGTTTTGTTAACGATATAACTTGAAAGACTGCGGTAATTTTGGCCAATACTGTAGTACCTAGCGGTCTCTCTCCGTATATGACCGTTCGATGGAGAATTGAAATTCGACGCAGAAGTCAAAATATAAATCAAACGGGTACTCCACACCAGGAAATAATCAACACTATGAGGTAGAGAAATGAAGTCTTCCTGAAAGCGACTTCCTTTTATTCAAATAGCTCACAGGTTTCAAATAGGAGTACAGTGTTAACCTAACATGAAATTTTCAAACACTACAGCAAAAACAAAGAATATAATATAACATTCTCAGAGTTTTAACAAGGGTTCAAGAGCATGATGCAAATTAAAGACGAAGTGCCGTGTTGTTTTGAATTAGCGCGAACGTGCAGGAGCACAAGATAATTGGTTTTTTGAAGTGGCAGAGCCAAGGCGAGGACTTTCTTCTCTTGGCAGTGTTTAAACAGTGTAAAACTAGGAGAGAGGCGGAAGACCCTGCCATGGCTCTGCCACTCCTAGAGACCAATAAGCCCCTGCTCGTGCACATTGGCGCTACCTCGAAAGAAGACGGAACTTCGTCTTTATTTTTGTACATTCTCCTGCGCCTGCAAGATATATCGTCAATCACTGGTGTACAAGAACATCTGCTTAGAGGATAATGCTCTCGTCTTTGGTGGCGTGCCAGCCCAGGTCGCATGCCCACTAGATGTGATTGTATATGGGATCTCACAATAAAGGACAATAAAGGACTGAAGGTGGCACCACTTCGTGGTGGCCGACATGGCAGAAGCGTCAGAGGTCTTCCTCATTTGGTGACAGTTTTAACCTTTCCCTGGGTAGCAGTGGAAAGATGGAAGCAACTCCTTACCGACAGCTGCCAGCCGTCCAAGGGACGTGTGCTGACTTTCATTCCGGTGGTCCTTTCGGAGCTTCACTGGCAATTATCGCTTATGCTGTGACGACCCAACATACTGCGCGGGTTCATACGGGACAGAGAGACAGACACAACGCTAGATTATATCGAAAAAAAACGTTATATTCAAGAAATACGTGTTAACGAGTACATTATACAGAGTCTGGAGTGCCTAAGCTTACATGCCGCTGCGTTGGCACTGGAGTCTACGTCAGAAGGAACGGAGGGAGTGCGTATTTGGCCTTGTTCGTTTGCTGTCTCCGATATCTTGGGCGATTTCGGCCCTGGAGGGCCGACTCCAAGCGGTGTCATCTCCTCAAACAGTACAGGCAAATGGCCCAGTATTGCAAATGGATGGCTTCACTCTTGTTCTTTGTAAGACCGGCCTTTGCAATACATTTCCATTATTTGGCAGATTACCTGTGCTGCGTCGGCACCCAACGGAATGGTGTTTTCTCGTTTCGTTTCCCGTCCATTCCGCCGACCCTTTTTTCCAGGCTGGAGCGTCTCCATCGTCCTCGTCTCTGTGCCGATGACTGCGGCATTCCCCGTCTTCACTCGCATTTTCCCCACCGGTTTCAGCCTTTTCTCCTCCGGCCGGCGCCACTGTCACTCTTGCGGAGGTGTGCTTGACCAACTGAATGCTTATTAGCGTGGGAATAGAGACGACGACCAGGCCGTCGCCCTTCAGACCAGTAATTAGCCTTGAACCCTGACACCAGATGATTCCTGGTACCGTACAGTCTCTTGTTAGAACGCGTTCGGGGTCCCACAAATAGGAGATGTCGCCGGAGTTAGGCCCTCTCCGGAGACGCACAGCGCACTGTCACAACGCTTTCGCAGCTAGTACTCGAAGTCCTGTTTAAGGCAAAGGAGAATTTCACGAACACTACTATTCATGTTGCGAAAGTGGGCACACTAATGTTCTTAGACCGGCTGCTGCCGTATGTTTCCCGCAGTATAGGTATTCGAAATCTTCCTGTCCTTGGAGTTGGCAGGTACGATGAAAATGTAGGAGCTGTAGCTAGTAGCTATTGAGCTGTGGGCTCCACTGATCGTAGTTCTGAACGCACAGTATGAGGACCAGTCTATTCCACTTTGTGGCCGACAGGTCGTCGAAGTCGCCAGCTGTCGTACAAGTTTCTTCTAGCATCATGATGAACCTGCGTCGTGGCTGGACATCGCAAGACTGAAATACAGAGGCATCGAATGGAGTCTGGGTGGTCTCGCTTTGAAATCTGACTCATTTTAGGACATAATGCGCTGTCTGGGCAGCACGGCACTCTGGTACCAATGGTGGCACTGGTTTCATGATTTGATGTTTTGTCAGGCACTGGGTGTCAAAATGCTTATGAACACACTTTCTGTCCTCACCAAACTCAAGAAGTGCTTCAATGCTCACGAGTGGCACGTTCGCTGACGCTTTCAGATCGTTGGTCAGGTGCAATAGGGTTTTCGAGTGTTCAGAAGAGCAGTCAGCTTTTGACATGGGAGAGGGATCTCTATATGAAGAAGCTTTTGGCCTCACCTATTCAGCTCTAGTGACCATTGAATCCTTGTCTGATTGAGTAGTTGACAAGGAATCTAAAATCATGGAAGCTTGGATATGTTTGCAACGTTGGAGAGCGGCCGTGATCACAATGCATTGCTTGATACAGGTATCCGGCTCTTTTAGGAGTGCTGTTGGAAAATCAGGATGCGTGTTCTTTGTCAGGGTCAGGCACGTAGGTTAGTTTGACGCACTGATATTTTCGCGATGACGTCGCGGTGGTGATATTCGTGACCAACCTGTGTAAGTAGAGATATCGGCTGTTTTTGCTCGCTGAGCCGTCAAATCTTTTGTCGGGGTCTTTTAATGTCGAGTCATGGTGATGTTGGAACCCATATACACGCCCAGGCATAGAGTATGCCTATACAGTATCTAAAATTTGAATTCATAGTAACGGATCCGAAATTAGCATGGAAAAAGAACACAACTGCGCAAATTTCCTCCACTACTAAAACAACGTTTAGTGAAAAGCACTTAGCACAACAAAGAATCTAGCCAAATACGGCGGTTATCACATTTCTTAACAAGGCAGCATCTCTGGTGTTAAGAGCGTTATATCGAAGGATATTCCAATGGTTATGACAAGTGGCTAGACAGATATATGAAATTATTTTGTACGCCAAAAAAAAAACGTATAAGGCTCCGGTGATTATGAAAGCGACAGAATATACTACATGGATGTGACAAAGGCTGTGTGTTTCCGTGCTGGATGTACACTTTTCTTTAAATAATAAAAAAGTACGACAATACGATTTCATCTTAAGGGCAGATGTGACACAATAACTAAGTTTGAGACTGTGCGATAGCAATTATAAAAGCGGATCATAAAATTAACTTGCGTTTCACTCCTATGAAGTTGGGAAAAACCCAAGTTTATTATTTGAAGGAAAATAAATGCCTCATGTTCCACGTAGCTCTGCCTGATAAACGCAAGATAAACCTGTAACTTGCCACCTAAGATAAAGAGAAACTTTATCTGTCCATACGTCTCTACAGACGGGTTTCTAAGAGAGAACTGCGCTCCGAGGGCCATCTCTAAGTGTAAGCATGTAACTTGTAAGTGTAAGCACGTAACTGCTTTTTTGGCAAGCCTAAAATGGTGTGCTTTTTATGCTCCGGTGCCGAACCTTAACCTCTTCGCTATGTGTATGTGTCTGTACCATGAGCTAGTCCGCTTCACAGCGGAAATACAGCGCACACAGGCGAGGTCGAAATAAAGGAAAGAGATCCTCCTCTGGCTGCGCTGCATTTCACCTAAGCCGCTCTAATCCGAGCAGTTAAGCATCCTCTGGAACTAGTCCTGGTGCGAAAGAAAGACCAAATTTAGGTGGGATTTTCGCTAAAATGCGATATAGGCGATAAAAAAAATTCCTAAAGTTGAATCTCTGAATGGTTGTTCACCATGGACAATGCAGTCTACCATGAAATGCTGAAATGAATCCTTACTGGTCATAGCATTGGCTACCTGAAGCACCTGGGCGGCTTTCTAAGCATTTGCGGCACGCGTTGGGATTACGACGTTTTATTGTGCTGTTTCTCTGGAAGGTAATTAATCATTGTTTATTTTTCAGTGTTTTCCAGCCAACGGAGATTTCTACCTCCTGTACAGAAATTATGAATACGACCCGTATTACGGTGGCCGAGCCAAGTGTGTGTACGCTAGGCAACACGGTCATATAACAAGAGACTCAACATTGATGACAAACGTTTACGACGACACGAAGGCGTAAGCAGAGATTGAAATCCTCTCACGGTTCTTGGCATTAACTGCGATACCTTCTGTGGACTGCGTCGAAAAAAAAAGTATTGGCTGTTTAACCCTGTTTGAAAACGCGTTATATGTGCCTCAGCAGTTTACTGCCCTGTGAGGCCCTGTCCTGCTATGAAATCTGCATTGAACTTGAGATCCACGGCATAAGCATGTCTTTTGGAACCAAGCCTCAAGCGTAGGGACTCTTGCTAACCATTTTCCGCGCATTGTTAACTGGAATTGAATGGTCGTCTTCGATGTTGCGCGGCGAAGCACTGAGCATGGTCCCTGCCTCTACCGGAACATTAACTATCGGGTATTTTATCCCGTATTGACTTCCACAAGAGTCGGCGAACCTGCATAAATGGTATTTGGGGAGGGGGAGATCAGCTGCTCCGAAACCGGATTCAACGAAAGGATGTACATAACCATAACTCGCAGAGTATCAAGGAACCTTTTGTTGTCTAAAGGAGGCTTTAGAAGTCCTGCACATAGCAAAACAACTTATATCACTCATCAACGGATAGATTGCTTCTAACACGCCAAACATGATCGCAGTCACTGGGGTCAAGTCCGGCTTCTGGCAAAGTCGGTTAAGCTCACAACACGCATGGTGAAGTGGACTGACCAAATCCCGCTTCAATATGTTTGTCGCGGTGGCGTACTGCTATTGTCATTCTTCCGCTTGCCGCTTCCGTTTGGCTGCCTTAGCCAAACGATCCGTTTCCAATGGAAGCGCTCTCTGTTCTGCAGTTTCCGAAGCATGCCGATCCCGTATTTCGTCAGCGCGCTCCACAGGAGTCTTCGACATACGCATCCGCCTGTGAACAATGGCTTACGCATGCAGTCGCTGTGCTGGTTCTTCGGCAGTTCGAACTGGTTGTCCGGCACGCCTATACTGTTGATATCGCACCGCGTCTGCTTGTCGTTTCGCTATGACTACATGGTCTGTCAACTCATGTTCTTGCTGTCGTCCGTTACAATGGTGTTCATCCCTTCTTGGTCGGAACGAAGAGTCTGGATCCACATTAGAAGTCCCCGCCTCACCCAGCTGTTTAACGGCAGCCCACAGCCCACCTGAAGCAAGCGCAAAGTGTGTGCAAAGCAAGCGCTAGAGCAATGCGCCCAGGGAACCTGCGCGCGATATGAAAGCCACACGTGGCTTGCGTCAGGTTAGGCAGGAAAGGGAAGGTGGACCTTTTTACCTTCAACCTTTAGGTACTGAAGCGTTGCTATCATTCCGCCCCATAATATAGTTCTGAAGACAACGAAAACCAGGCCAACAAGTTCACGCAAAAGAATCCACCCCTCTACCGGGTTTAATACCAGTCGCCCCTCGTAATTGTAGGATTAGGCGGCTGCAGTGAAGGAGGTGCTCAAGATGCGGGCTCATAACAACCCGGCGAGCCGCCTTCTCTTCGGTTTCCGCCCTTAAAAATGTTTCAGGCAGTCTATAGAGTGTCTATAGACTTCTGTCTGTATAGTCTATTGACGGTGTATAGACAAATCCTAGAGAGCAGTCTATAGGCAATACAAACGTCATAGACAGTCTATAGACAATCGATAGATTTATGGCCATACACTTTTGTAAGACTTTTGTCTACAAACAGTCTATAGACTATGAATAGACAAAAAGCAATATCTACAGGAGGTCAGTAGAGTCAATAAGAAGTCTACAAAATGTTTATAGATCATTTTTATAAGGGCGGAGGACTATATGACGAAGTAACACAGCGAGGTGACAATGGAACGCCTCCTTTCGTTTCCTGGCCAGCTTTGGCTGCGGAGAATGGTTTCAGCAGAACGCCGGCCTCTAATCATTCTGATTGTGGTCTCGCGTTCGTAGCGGCCCATGTCGCTCACTGCAGCAGTTTTTATATAGTCGCCCAATGCAACAATTTCAGCGCCACATGGGCGGTGTAGCACACCTTCCACGCCGAGCGACTCACGTGACCCTTAATGCCTCGTCCTTACTCTCGCTGGCGAGCCTCGCATCAGCTGCGCCTCAGCGTGACGCCTCTGCTCCCAGCTCTACTTCTCTCCTGGTCAGCAGCTGTTGCTTCTCCGGCTTCATCCCTACACAGGACGCCTTTTTTGCTAGCGACCCACTTAATGCCATAGCACTAACATGATTGCAAATGAAATAAAACGGCCGCATAGGGGCATTAGTCACTACGGGCATCGCTACGGGCATTAGTCACTACATGCGTCATTATCTCTACGAAGGCCGATTAAGATTTGTCTACAGGTAGAAGATTCGTGCACATTACCAATTTACCTGACCATTTACACGAATGACTTCCCGCCCTGTACTATCAAGCTGCTTGTTGGACCTCGTGTGCCACTGCTTTCAGTCATGTGTCGCATGCCAGCTGGCGGTGTCCTCTCTTCAGCATTCGAGCAGCCCACCACTGCCTGCAATGTGCCCCCCCGCCTGCCCCTTCGATCTTGTGGGCATCGACATTTTCAGGCCCCTGCTGTGCACGGACACCATGAGTTGCTTCATCACTGTCTATTTCAGCCACTCCACTCCATGCTCCGAACTGCCGCCCTTCCCGCGGCTGCTGCTTTCGACTTCGCCGCCGACATTTCCTCATCATGGGGAAATTAGCTACTAGGAGTGTACCGTCTTACCAGAAATATTTCGCGAGTTTATCGAGGCGTAGCGCATCGTTTTCCAACTACTACTGCGGCTCGGGGCAACTCGAGCTTACCTTTAAAAAGGAAACTACAGAATGCTAACAAGATACTAAAACGAAAGCTTATATAACCGAAATCCGACCATCTTTGGAACACGCAGGTATAATCTGGGATCCTCATCAATGGTACCCATAAACCCACGAAGTTCAAAAGACTACAGTTAGATTTATTTTTTCCGCTTACAGACACCACCAATACATTAGAGCTCTGCTTGCTCGGGCACAACTAACAGCACTGTCCACAAGAACAAGGTAGCCGGACTAAAGTTCCCATATTAACTCTATTACAATAAATTAGACCTGGATTCTGGCTTGTACCCGCGACATCCCTTTAGACTGTAATCTACCATTAATCATCCTCACTCTGTTACGTCCTACATAACAAGAGTTGGTGATTTTAATCATTCAAAAACGATAAGTTACAGGAATACATTGCCTTTAGGAATACTTGTGGACACCACATCTACAGAATGTTTTATGAAAAAATGGGAAGCGTATCGTGTCTAAGTTGTCGTCTCAGTGTGTGCTGTAATCTCCTGATCCCTAGTTTTTTTTGTTTATCCTCGGATTGCCTATTTTACTGCGCCCCAGTCTGTATGTTATATTTGTTAAAAATGTTTCTTTGAGGTCCTGTTTTATTTTTCTCATTCCCACCCTTTAACAGTCCAAGAGGGCTAACAATAATTTAAATATATAAATAAAGCACGCAAACGACCATTTAGTGTCTGCACCATTTGAAAACACACTGCCAAAAACACGCTTTTAAAGCATTGCCAGCGGGCTACTGTAAGGCCCAGCGTAACTTGAGGGCGTAAAGATTCTACACTAGGTTTTATTGATAAAGCATTAGACATCCCTTTCTTGAGAAAAGCCATTAGTTGTGTCACGAAATTCCCATTCTCATTTTCAAGGCCGTGATGTCATCCACAGGGTTGTGACGTCATCAAACCACCATCATCAAACCGTCATCAAACCACCAGAAAAAAAGGTCATCCAGCGGAAAATATAAGCGCTGCGATTTTAAGCCGCGATCCGGGCGCGCTACCTCGAGACAGATGAAGAACATTCGTTCAGTGCAATAGATTAGAGTACTTATACGACCCTCTCACAAAGCAAAGGAGTACATGCTTTGAAGGGACTTGTCGTGCTGTCACATTGTGCGAGAAGAAAAAACGACTCAGCCTCCCAGAGATAATATCATCATAATGAAAACATAATAAATACAATTTCGAGAATGGCGTATGGCCTGGAAGTAAGGAGGGGAGGTTCAACAATGTGGAGGTTCAATCCTACCAGCACTCAACCATTAGGCAGAGTCTCAGGGGGATGAAAAGGATTTGCAGTCTTGACTACGCTGCCCGCCATGGAGGTTAAAAGTGATAATCGTAACGTTAGTATACACGACGACAGTACAGAGGCTGGGGGGAGGGGGGGATAAAAGGGATCTACAGGTATGGTGACTGAAATGAAGATCAGGAAATGGCCATGGGTAGAGCGTGTAATGTGATGTGCTGAGCAGGTAAGCGAAGGTGCGTTTAAGTAACTGAGTA
This sequence comes from Amblyomma mixtum, assembly GCF_055824585.1. Lineage (NCBI taxonomy): Eukaryota > Metazoa > Arthropoda > Arachnida > Ixodida > Ixodidae > Amblyomma > Amblyomma mixtum. The sequence goes on along the minus strand of NC_143015.1, from coordinate 7,634,072 downwards.
GATTATAAAACCTTACAGGCAGGGCCAGTAATACGATGCCGTGGCGACCCCTACTCCAGCACCTGCACCTTTTTCGTTTTCTAATTGGTTGTTTTTTTTACGAAGTTTTTCTTTTGGGTATATCTTGAGTAGCAAGCTTAATGTAAAACCAATCTGTACGCGATAACATAGCTTATTTCCTGAAGTACTAGTAGTATATATTTTATTTGTTAAATTTAAAATAGCTTTAAGTCTGCTCCGAGCTGATGGCATAAAAAATGCTACATCTAATATAGTTGCTATTATTAAGTGCTTCGTTTCCGAGGCCCCATAAAAGGCATTGTTGCCGAAGACAGCTCTCAACAAAACAAACTTCACTACTCTTTCTTCCAAAATCAAAGAACATTCTTCTACTTTTTTTTCCAAAATCGAAGAACATTCGTTCCACGGTAACCCATTTCGTTATTCCTTTTTTCTGTACGGAGGACCTGCAAATCGAAGACACTTTTTTTTCTCACTTTGATTGTAGCACAAGCTTTGTGAAACTTGATGCTTTTGTTTATAGGCATTATTTTGAATTCCTCATCCAGTTTTGTAACCCTGCCTCCCGTGCTGTAATGCCGTAAGGTGATACAGGTACCTAATAAATAAATAAAAAACATGGATACGAGTTCGTCTGCAGCAAATCATCATTGTGCAGGCATGAGCCCGACCTGCTCAAAAAACCTTTGCTGCAATGCGAGACTTACTCCGTAAGCTCAGTGAGATAATTCGTTCTATCATAACAAAACCTTTTTGTTCTACTTTTGAGCGACCTTTTTTCCCTGCCCCTTTAGTCCTTTCTTGACAGCTGCAAGCGTAAGAAATTTTAGTGTGCCCGTCTTTTTGTGTCAAGTTCTGTTATTTTTGCAAGGCATAAACATTAAAGTAGTAAAGAGCCAGAAAGTTCGATGGAAATGTTCATAAGAAGCGTTGTTCTTTCTGTTCGCCGCGGTGGATTGAGAAGAGAATCTCTACCATAAAAATACGCCTTTTATTTAAGTGAAATCTGCACAAAGCAACTATATAAACACTCTTCCCTCCTTCTGTTGGACTTGGAGATTCGGCTGGCATAGTTATCGCGTGCGATCGCCATAAGAAACTGCGCTGTAAATGATTGTCAGGCAGGGTGTATTGCGGCACTCTCTATCACTGCACAAATGCACTCAAAGACGAGTATAGGCCAAGGGTTAGGTTTGTTTAAACTGAAGAACTGATTCTAGGAGAGTGATAGGCGACAGCTGCACTTCCGCCAAAGTGAAGAACCGTGCGGTTGCAGAGCATAAGGGCAGAGAGTAACCACCATGTTGCTTCGTCGTCAACGCAGTATTTGCCATCGCACAGAAACTATCATCAAGAAATTGGAATCTTGTTTAACCACCGTTACAACTAACGTATCCTGATTCTCTTTGTTCTTGTGGTACTAATATAGGTCGCACAAAACGGGAGCTAATCGAGATCATTGCAGACGCAAAATTTCTGTACATACTTCTTGCCTTCCGGCTGAATGAAAGTGAACTATCAAGCACAGGCAGTGAGGCGTTATGAAGGTCTTGATTGACACACCGAACACTTGGAAAGCGACTGCGTCATACCTATGAGTGTAAAAGAAACATACAATACAAACTAATGTGCTACGTGTTCTTGAAAACGTCTCCACCGTTTTGCAAGACCGAACTGGTCGCGGAACATAAAACAGTTTGCATACCAAAACTCTGAGCTCATCGTCGGTGTCCAGCTCTGCAAAAGCAATTGTTTAATAACACTTATTTTCTATACACACTTACAAGATTAGAAAATCGAACACCAAAAACATGCGCAACCAGGAGCAGAAATTAGTGCAAAATAAAGACGAATCTATCTTACTGCCTGCAGAAAAGAAAGTGAATAAGATTTTAGGGAAGCCTTAGTCCGATAGCCAAAGCTTTGACTACAGGATTTCTCTTAGTTTAAACATTGCGCTAATCATTCGCAGGGATTCGATAGTGTCCTGGATCCGGGGAGAAAGCAGTGGGGCCGGAGTAGCGCGTATGAAGCGGTGAGATTAATGAGATCAGGAAAGTAACTTGAAAGACACTGTCGTGCCGGCATGGCTCCTGCGCAGGTGGCACAGAAAAGAGCAAGTCCAGTTTCACCTCAAAAATCTGCGATAGAGAGATAAAGTAGCTCATCAGGGCCAAATGCGAGGAAGTGGCGAGGGTGTTGTGATGGCGAACGTGAACTATAAAAAGCCTTCATTTCACATTAGATTAGGAAATCGGCTGCCACGAATACCAGAAGAAAATGCAAAGCAAAATATTAATCTTCACATACATCTAATAGGAAAGGTTAGGTAGCTCAACTCTTGCGCTCGGACATTTAACCATTCTCGCTCTTATTGCTTGTTTTTCTTCACTGCGTAATTTCTGAGAGAGCATTATCGGTTTTCCGCTCTCCGTTCTCTCCCCTGTCCTTTAATGCGAAAGTGGAAAATCTGGGCAGTGCGATCCTTTGTATACTTTCTTGCGATGGTGTGTTTTGCACGTCTAAGTTCTATGTCATGCTCAGTTGTGCTATACATTTCTTTTCTTTCCATCTTAATGAAGAATGTTGTTCTTGACATCCTATGCGAAAGCCTAAAATTCGGACACACTTAACTGCGTCTTAAGCGTATGACGCGATAGCGCTAACGGGTACCTTCTGCGGCCTGGTAATCACTTTGCATATCGCTTCACAGACATGGGAAATCTTCTTTATTTTATTTATTTACTGTCTTGCTTACTTTTATTTTAGATCTGCTAGAAAAGACACCCACGCCTCCCCTTTAACCAAGCCGTGCGAACTTTCCTGGGCGGTGGAAGAGTGCGTGCTCGGCTCAACATCCAGGGGCAGCGGATAGAGTTCCCCATACATACGCCATTGTACTTTTCACTGCAAATGCTTTGTTTGTTTTTTTTTTGTTCGAGGCAGAATGTAATGGTGATGGAGTGGCGTCATGACCCTGCAGTCCAGTCAGGAGGAATTGGAAAATGATGTCATCACTGTTGTACTCTGTGATCGTCGTGGGGTATATTACCGGCGATACGTGAGTGTGTTGTGAAGTAACGACTCTTTAGTACACTGTCGATTTTTTGGACACGCCAAAAACAACCACGACGGTTCCTCCGATCAGCCGGATGCTTAGCCCTATCGCGTTAAAGTGCACGTTGTTCACGCCTTTTTCCACCTCTCAATGGGCAGGTTTTACTTCAGGCGCCTGTCATCACGTGCGACATGATGCTCGCATAAAGCATAAGAAATAAAAACAAATTATATTAATTTTTAACACATACCTAAATAGATCTACTGGCTACAGCTTGCGTCAGACTTCTGTTTTGGTAAATAGGCCTCGTACTAACTACGGAACACAATCAATTGAGCACCAAATCATGTTGTTGCGTAATTCTCATCCGTTTGTAATAGATGCTGCTAAAAAGAGTTCCACACCCAGGGGTTTTAAACGCATCTGTTCGTCTTTCCTTTTTGTACAACGTTGTCTCCTAGACGATAAAATGCTTAATTCTGGTTTCGTTTCATGTACTGTTATGTTTACGGTTCGAACAACCCTTCTGTATTGCATTTCTGCATCAATTTTGCATATGATTTAGAGCGCATTATTTTTCTTATCTGTATATATTTACAAGAACTGTTTTTGATGCGTCTGTTGTGTAAATGACGGCAAAGATAGCCTTTTTTGTTGTATAATGCAATACCGCTCCTGCTGCTGTATCCAGGCGAGGACAAGACCCAGTCAGGAGGTTCAGCACCTCCTTTTCTCTTGCCTCGTGGGCAATACTTGTATGTTGCTCGAAGGAGAAAATAAACAGAAAATTCAATACGAAGATAACCGATAATCTCTTAGGGTAAAAAAGTTGATTCCGAAGGAAAGCAACCCAAGCAGCAGTGAACCAGGCGTGTTCATAACATACGGAAGTTAGCAGGGATAAGTCTGTCGCACCTGGCGCCGGACGGGGTTAATTGGGGAGAAAGTGGGGGTGCCTTTGTGCTGCAGTCGGCGTAGTTAGGCTGAAGAGGGTGATGGCAGGAAAGTAAATGCCACGCAAAGAATACATTTAGCTGCTCTATTTAGCTCCAAATTCCAGTCTTTATTATATTTCAGCCAATGAAAATTTGTCTTAACTTTCACCCAATCTTATTAGTTTATCAGTGACTATGTGAGTATGGTAGAGAAAAGGCGGGCAGATGGCCTTCTGACGCGCATAAAGTGAAAAAGGGACAAATCACCATGGTGCTTAGCCAACGTTTCGACGAAAGGACTTTTCTTCGTCTGGGCAAAGCATTCATCATTGTTCACCATACAAAGATTGAGGATACCATATTTGTAACAATGGTTAAACAATATTTCTATTTGTAGATGACAGTTTCTGTGCAGTTGGAAATACTGCATTGACGATGAAGCAGTCAGTAAAGCCACTGCATTGTTCGGAAATACAAAGAATTTGTGCGTTGTCCTCTCCGTGTCCTAATCTGAAAGCGCTGTGATTAAATGATGTCTGACAGAAACTAACCAGCCCAGCAGCATACCCCAATCATCACTGGCCGGGTTTAAATAGGGTTTTTGCTTCGAGTAGGAAACCCGATGATGGGGAGGAGTTAAGGTTTGAGGTGGGAAGGGTGTTTGGGTGGGGAGTGTTAATCTTCTAGCTAAAGAGGATTAACTTCTAGGCACACAAAACTGTGAAACGAAATACGCCAGCTCAGCAAAAAGGAACCGAGGGGTTGGGGAGGGTGGAGAGATAGCGAGCATGGGATCAAATGGCTGTGTCTCCACACATGAAGAGCTGCAAGAGAGGGGTATGACTGGTTTGACTGACCGGCATAGACCAGAGCACTACTGAGCAATAAGGTCGAACGAAGTACCAGAAACCGAAGAAAAAAATAAGACGGCTGCAGAGAAAGAGCGAAAGGATACGAGGAGGGAGAGCGAAAGTAAAGTGTTCCTGAGGAATGGAAGAAGCTGGTATAGAATTCCGTTAAAAGAATACAAGAATAAACGGTAAAACAAGGAAAGGAAAAAACGAGTAAGGGTAGGCAGGAAATTAAGGTGAACGAACCAATAAAAAGGCGATGCGGCTGATTCAGGTGCGCACAAACCAGCCCTTCAGGTTAAATATTCAAAATTGGACAATCGTTCTATTGATTATTCAAGCAGATATGCATGTGGCACTCATGAGTGCTATGTAATGCTTGGTTACCATAACTGCAATGGACACTGGCGCAACGACTATGTGTTCGCCAATGTGTGTGGGGAAATCATTGCTTTAAATCGATTGCGTCTTCAAAAACTTTCACCGGTAGGAACCAGGTTCACGCTTTATGGCGCGTTGTGTTTGTTCCAGCCTTCGTGGAATTCATTTCAATGTTCTGAACCAGACCGAGCGTAAGGACTAATACAGATCGTCCTATAGGTAGCCAGCCAGTGATTAATCATAGAATTATTAGTCCTGCTTAAAGGGCAAGTACCGAGGTTTCCTAGCTCTAAGTTAATAATCGGATGACATTCTTTGAAGTCCCCTGTCTCTGGCACAAGATATGCTTTTTTTTTAAATACAAAGTAGAAGTATTAGACAGCACGAAAAAGAGGAAACCGACGCCCAAACTCTGTTCCTTGCCTGGGACGATGCTCCAGTTGACGCAGAGTTGACGTAACAAACGTTATTGGAAAAAACAATCGTACGGGCGTTGAACAGCTCAAATTGCGAGTGGAAATGACGACTATGTCCACAAAATGCCTAGTACGAGTAATACACGCCTCGAAATTTTCTCTTTAGCCATGGAGCTAGCAATAAAACGCGGTAAATAATAGTGACGTCGTAAATGCAGTGCAGCTGGGTGAAACAACCGGATTTGAGGTCCCTAAAACAGCCAACATAAAAAAAAATTGGTGAAATATATAGCCGCATGGCTGGCAGATATGACGCACGCAATAAAACGGGGAGAAACATCTGCAGTAGAAGTTTCAATAAAACATATACCTCTCGAAAAAACCCCGGAGTTGCTTTTTAAAGGACTATTGCTGATATTTTATATCATCTTTAAGGTCAATTCATCGTTGTTTTCAACATTTTCCAATGTGGACGGACTTCCTGACCAAAAGCAGTCAGGATAGCTCGACGAGGTCAGGGAGCCGGCAACAGACAATAGTGATAGCAATACTTTATTTTTTTCAACAAGCATCTCATGCTAATTAGAAAATGGATGTCTTTCCATTCCATATTTAATAAAACAACAGCAGATGAGGCAACGGTAATAAATGCACGAATCCTTTATTGCAAAAAATAGCGGTTCTGTACATAAAATAATGCGGAAAAATGCCTGATTGGACACATAAATGACACAAAACTGATATTTTGTTCTTCATCACAAGCGGTAATATTAGACGATAATTCAGCAACGCTGGTCATTCCAGAAATATTGAGCACTAAATTTTAGGCATTATTGTAACACAACTAAATCGGGAAAGGCTAAGCTTATTTCGTTGATTTAGGACTTTAAAGGCTACGGTCTGCAAAAGAAAATTTGTTCGGTGGTGTGGAATCATTTATTGTTCAGTGCATGTGTTATATAAATATTGGAAAGTTTTGCTGCACCTAATACAATTACTGCAAATTGTTGATATTTTTCATTATCAAAATCCAAGTGGTAAAGAAGACAGTAACTATAAAGAGACTTGATATTAAAAGTTTGACGCTCAATAAAGAGCTCTTTTGAACGATGTAAGTGCAGCACATTGTTCAAGCATCGAGTGGCTTTCTTCCAGATGTAGAAGTGTAGTACTGATCTTGTTTTTAGCAGTTGTCCCCCCCCCCCCTCCATACTAGCGTTGAGCCCTACTGAAAAATCCGGTATGAATTTTAAACCGGAACCGCATACCGGGTTATTGTACAGGATTTGCGATACCGGATTACTGGAATATCCTGTATAAAACAGGACAGTCCTGTATAATACAGGACTCTCCTGTTTAGTACAGGATACTCCGGTATCGCAAATCCTGTACAATAACCCGGTATGCGGTTCCGGTTTAAAATTCATACCGGAATACAGGCAGTCCTGTATTAAACAGGCTAGGCCCGTATTATACAGGAGGGCCCTGTATCACAGGACAAAGGCAGAATAAAATGCTTCAAATATATCCCACTTGGACTAAATCTGCCTAAAAACTGGGGCCATAAGTGTACATGCCAAATGCTGAAATATACAGAGCCTCAGAAACTGGTAATCTGCGATTATCAGCAACTCGCATTGCAGTGGATGTGCCATTGTGCTATTTGCTCCCACCTTTTACCAAAGTATTGGTAGCTTGGTGAGTATTATAATGCATCAAAAACTCCAAAAGATGTTTATTTTTTCCGCATGTCTTGAACCAGCTCACTAAGGTAATAATTTAACTCTTTGCGACGATCTACCGGCGCTGGGGTCTCTACAGGGTGCTGGCCAATGAAGTAGTCAAAAGCACCTGCAGAAAAGAAAATATGACTGGTAGTACATAATGCCCCAATCTTATCATTTAATTGCGCACTGACACACAACATAATGCATTGAGCACTTTGACATGCAACTTACGGCCAATGGCTTGTAGCTTTTCAGGGGTCATCGGCTTTCTGCCCACTGTGGAGGCTTCTGACTTCAGGTTCCGATGGCAAGCTTGGCCTGTAACGCCCCTTTCCAGGAGTTGTGGAGTCGTCCAAAGGCTGCGTCTTTACAGAAACGCGAATCTTTGGCTGCCACCATAACTGCTGCGCACGTTGCCGAAGGAATAAAAATTCAATTCCCGAGGTGGACCTGTATGCAGTAATTACAAATGCATATCCCAGTAGCACAAACGGGGCTCTGAATTGCGGGCCCCCGTGGGCCCAGACAAGCCACAGAAAAGCCAGGCGTCTCAAGACGCCAGGCCCTGAGCATTGGCAATGCTCAGTATCGTGAATGCACCTACCGCCTTCCATATTTGAATCAATAATGTATTGCAAATCTGCGTCGTAACATTGTTGGTGTGTAAACAGGTTGCTCAGACGATTGCGATGCTTGCGTGGTCATCCTCCATTATTTACGGCACATACCGCAGCATTGATGCGATGCGTGATGTTTGTTCAAGGTCTTGAGCCGCTCCCCCTCGGGACGCTTATCAATGATTGCTCTCGCACGTATACACCATGTGCCTCTGTAAAGAAATAATACAAACTATAAAACTAATTTTAGTCGTGCTATCATGAAGGACAAGCAATTTCGGTATGTAACTGAAAGAAAATTTTGCGCTATTTCGTCCCTCTACGCTGTGCAGTCTACAAAGTTTTATTTAAAAAGACACTGAACAGTTAGAACGTTTCTGTTGACGCCGAGCATATAACCGAGACGGAGGCAGTACTTAAAGAACAGAGTGATTTAAAATGCGTACTTACGTCCTAGCAGCACGACGTCGCCGTCATAAAATCCGCCTTCCACCGGTCAAATGTTCACCACCGGCCTCCACCGGTCAAACGTTCACCACTCACGTCTTTCGGAGCGAAGTCATTCATCACTGAGACAAGGATGATAGGGTTCCACCATATTTGCACTGGACGTACGCATGAAAGGCGATGTCATCTTTGATCATGGATTGATCAAGGCAACACGAAGAAAGTTGCAAAAAATTGTATAACACAAATTCAACGCCAACGAGCGAGTGCCAGCGTGTTTTCCCAGCTACCTTCATCGCTTGACACTCAACCCAGCCGCAGGAGAGAAGTAAAAACCTGTTCCAAACAAACGCAGGAAAGGCGGGGGGGGGGGGGGGGGGGGCACTTTTGCAAAAAGTCACCGCGAAGCGGCCGGGGACAGTGAACAAGTAGAATCGGAACCTCCTCGCCACTTCATGGAAGTCGCGGGAAGCGTGTTCGGGAGGGCGGCTTAAAATGTTCGGTCGTGGGTTGACAGACACAGAGGAGCCCAAGGGGAAGGAACAAAGCCCGATAGAAAGACCAGGAATGCGCAGGTTTTTTTGTTGTGACGGACCCAGGAAAAGCAGAGAAGGCGGTGATGAGAGAAAAAAAAACAGCTTTAAAAAATTTGCGTAAAGACGGGTTACTCGTGTAAGGTTTCTACAGGTGGTTTTTGTTTTTATTTTGTTCTCTCGAGCGCTGTATCTTCTAGCTAGCACGAAGCGTTGCCCTTAAGGGAACACCGCAAGCTGCCGGCTCCGTTGATATCTTGTTCGTCGATAGAAATGTTCTGGGCGATTTGTGATTAGTGTGCCTTCCTGATAAAGTGAAGGGTGGGGCCGCTCGGGATGGCACTTGGACAAGTTAAGTTATCAATGGGCAATCACTTGACGAAGAAGAAGTGCAAAGAATTCCTGCACGAAAACCAAGAATTTTCTTTCTTCATCGATGCGTCGCTACAGACTGCCGCTAGCGAACAGCTGCTGCAATGAACGCGACAGTAACAAACCTTTTGGAGCCTCTGGCGCAGTCACCGGAGGCTCGCCATGTTTATCAGCCAGTCGTGAAGTTCTGCAGTGTGAAATCCAGAGTAATGTGCGCAGGACTTACGAAGGCTGCTGGCGGATATATACTAGCCGTGTGCCCGCACACAGCCGCCTTGACTTTGTCAGGGTGCTGCACGGGAAGCCAATATGGCGGTTGCCCTCAAATCACCAAATCATGCACAAACTGCATGTTTTGCCACTGCGAAGCTCACGCTTAGCCCTTTTCTTTTCCTAGCCCTTTCAACAAAACCGTGTATGTGTTGATTATCGCACTTATGCGCGCGCTGCCCCCACCTTTCCCCTAAAAAATATCTGCTGGCGTACAACAGTCAATCTGCAGACCAAGCACCAAAACCGCGGCACATATCGCTCTGAATACAGGCTGGTATGTCCGGTTTGAGCTCCGTACCGGACTAGACTGTCCGGTTTGAGCTCCGTACCGGACTGGTCTGTCCAGTTTGAGCTTCGAACCGGGAATGGACTGTCCGGTATGAGCTCCGTACCGGAGCGGTCTGTCCGGTTTGGGATCGATACCGGACCGGTATGAACCGGTATAGCCATCAAACCGGACGGGTCTCGCCGGTATGAGAGTGATACCGGACCGGTATGAAACCGATATGTTCCGGTAAAATCCGGTTTGCCGCGATACCGGATTTTTCAATAGGGTAGTCATGGTGTGAGCGATTAAAGAGTGATAAACTTGCAGCCTAACAGGGATCGGAAAAAGCTGCTGGGTCAGAAATAGGGTGCGTACAGCAGAGGAGCTTTTTGGCTATCTATTCGACGTGATTATTTCATGTCATTTAATTTGAGGATGTGACAACTAGTATTTCATCCTCTTTGAGGCTACTTATTTGATGACGTCCTAATTTTAACTCGTGGCTAGGAGGCACACGTTTGTTGTTTGGTGCAAATAAAATTCCCTTTCCTTTAAATTATTTTGGGCTGTTTACTTGGGGCCGTTTCAATACTTTTGACAATGCACTTTTAGACATTTCAAGCAAATCAACTTCATTGATTGAGCTAAAGAACAAACCTGAGTCATCCGCATACAGTACTAGTACGGCATTATCATCGATGCACGCAACATTTTGTGCATAGCCATTCAAAAGGAACGATCCAACAATGCTGACCTCCCAGACACCGGCTGACATCTTATCGAAAGGAACGGCTGCCATATATTGTCAAACGATGAGGATCGGCCGGTTAGGCACGACTGCAGAAGAGTATGAGTTAGCCCATGGACACCATAATGACCGAATTTATCAAGAATTGGGTGACAAATTGAATAATATTGAATTGAATTGAATACTGAAACCTCTAAGCATTCTCAGGGTGAGTTTTAGTTTGTGTTTGATTATTTTAGTTTTAGATTGTTTTAGTTTGATTTAGTTGGATGTTTTAGTTTTGATTTCTTTTTGCAATAGTAGGGCTGATTAGGCGGACTCCTCTTTCGGAGACCATGCTGAAAACCTGGTAAAATATTGTGCTTCGCATAGAAGGTGTTGAATCGGGTTAGTATAATCTTCTCGAGGCCATTTAGTTAAGATATGAATCACAGATATGTGTCGGCAGTTTTCTACGTCCTTCCTGTTTCCACCTTTCTGTGTGACAGAAACTTTTCCACGTTTCATGCCATCTGAGAAACTGGCGGATGCAAGCGCGAGGATGAAAATATGCGCTAGAAATGGGCATATAATATACACGGCATGCTTCACAGGTCTAATCTATATACTGTCAATGTAAAGCATTTCACTAGTCTATGGGCCCCGAAACGTGTGGCACACTTCCGTTTCGTCAATGGGTTTCAGAAATATAATCCTAGGGGAATTGTGTTCTAGGCAGCACGAAACATGACTTAGGGGCGCTTCTTTGTTTGGTCTGGCGACAAAGTGGTGGTTAAAGCGGCCAGATAACACATATTTGGAAAGCGGTTCACCATCAACCACTAGCTCAAGCATATTGGTGCGATTAGGGCATATTTAGAGCGCGTCGTGGATAATTTGCCAATTTCTCTCCAGTCGACACGTAGACGCGTTACTCAACAACTGTTGTTTCCGCGGACGAATTTTAAGCTTCACTTTTTTCTGTAAAGCAGAAATTGTAAAATTTCCAATATATAGCCATAAAGTTGACTGCATTATTGAGAGATGCAGTCAACTTGCTCTTGTGGATCTTATTACGAAATGAGTGCTGAATTCACTCACACGCTTTGATACATGAGTTCAGAAAGACGTGGTTTCACTTGGGGAGTAGAGAATGAATAGGCGATGAATGTGGCAGACACTGGTCACTAATGCCGCAGCTTATAGTGCCAGCTGCAACCACGGCTCTACTGTCTGTAGTGATGAAGAGATAAGAAATTGTAGAAGTCAGAGTTATGAAAATAGGGGTCACAATTTCATTTCGAAAATCAGACTGTGTCGACCTATTTCTTTCGACCTAACACTCTCAGGAAGTAGATTAAGATTAAAATCGCCACCTAAAGCGCGCCTAAAAGTACCAATAAAGGCAAAATCAAGAACTGGGTCGATAAAATCTAAAAAGCAACTACTATTAGTGGAAGGCAACGATAAATAACACAAAAAAGGATATTACTGCTACGCAAAGAAATCACCTAAAAATTTGGTCTTAGCATGGTAAATTGCGGCCTATCTTTATAAAGAATTCTGTAAGAAACACAAACTGCTACACCACCACATCGTTGCCAGTTCGGTGTGGAGAAACAAGGCTTATAGCCATCCAAATCAGGTGCAGGGACCCATGTTTCGGTTATCATTATAACATTAATCCTGAATGCAAACTGTTCAAGAAATAACAAGAATTGGCCACTTTTCTCGAGAAGGGAATAAGCATTAACACGAACAGCCAATATGTGTTCGTTGACGGAACGAAGTTGGATCTTTTTGGGGCAAACGAACTCCGGATAATTGAGGTGCAAAGCCATGGAAATGGAAAGATCAAATTTCGTTAAGAAACATGTTTAATGAAATCATATTGAGCAATAACAGAGTTGATTTCGTCTGCCGTAGTACCCTCCACCTTAAGTGCAAAAATACGGTAATTTCCTCTCCAGGCAAACGTCCACTGAAACTGGCGCTTCCTAGGAATGGCCATAGAAAAATGTTCTTTTAAACGTATCCATAACTGCTTATTTGGAAACAGCGGATGAGCAATGGCATCTGTGTTGCCTTCAGCTTGGGCCAAGGGAGATGGCATGTGCTGTGAAGCAGCTGCCACACGCTCTTTCTTGGCCTTTTCAAGAACAGGTCCTGCGGCTTGAGCCCTCTAAGCTGCACCGTGATGCTGCTTGTGGTCGTGCTGCGAGCTGGGAAATGACAGGGCTCGGAGTGAACAAAAGATATAGGTTCTCCCACGAAGTAGCCACTTCCTGGCAACACACTGCAGATCTTCTTGCTAGGTTTAAGCCACTCCATTAATCTTCAAGTTGCATCATCGTGAGTGCTGCCGGCACTGGACAAGTTTGCCCTGAAGACACAGTTTACGCAAAAAGCGTACTGGCGCTAAAAGATGGAGACAACACACACACGACAGGACTGGCACCAACTTCCAACTAAGTTTATTCACGAAAAAAAAACACTAAATAACCACACTAGAAGGCAAAAACATAAAAGCAAAACAAATACAAGGGGTGATTTAACCGGTCCTGAAGTGCATTTATTGGCTTTTCATTTTCAGTGCACCTATTGCGAATATAGTCATTTTTTTGTTCTTGATTTTCGGCCAGACCACTGCTAAGCTACTTTTTGAGTGTTTTAAATCCCTCATTTACAAAATTTCTTCTTCATTCTACCTCAGTGAATTCGGGGCGATGCTCACGGCTTTCGGCACGACTCTCTTTGGCAGTGTTTTTGGCTCTTTTTGTTGCGATAGTGTTCCTACGAAGGCAGAGCAAAGACACTAGTGAAAATTTCCAGAACGCAATACTTTCTGAAGCAGCAGCAGGACCAGCACTTTATAAAGGTTACAGTGTATTGATGAAGGCAGAAAACTAACCTGAGCAAGTAGCAAGAAGTAGGCATCCGATGTGAGCGCTGCCTCTGCGGACGAGAGAGCTTCCAGGGTGTGTCTCAGGTTATGAAGCGTGCTTGGGTGCTTGGGATGTCATCACATAGATCCGGGCATTTTTGAGCGGTTGGGCGGTTGCTTCGTCAGGATCCGTGAACTAGTCCAGTCGAGCTAGTCCAGCTCAGATGTGCAAGCTTCAGCGATAACACGAGGCAAGGGTTGAGTAAATAGGATAGTAAGGATTAGACATCCGAGGCAAGAATATCAGTTCATAAGAATTTACGTTGCCGAATAGGTATGTGAGCGCATAGGCCCGGATACTTTAACTTTAAAGTTAAGATTATGTTATTAAGATAACAGCGCTACCGCACACGGCGAAAGCGCTGTGTTTCATACTTTCTGCTCTTTCTGCTGCACCTGTTCTTGGCAGTCTTCCGCTGCATTGTTATGTTAAAAAAAAATTGCTGAGGCTCAGCTTGGCTAAGCCTGGGGAATGCGAAGCATATTAGTGGCTAGGCTTGGTAATACATGGCTTTCCTTGGTTGAATACTTGGTCATTTTAATACAACCACTGGAAGCCTTCGTCGTGGGGGAAGACAACGGCATGGCTACAGCGGAACGCCGACTAACCCCGAGACGCGCGTTGGGTGAGCGCCTGGATTGCCACGGAAGCCGCGTCTGCCTGCCCGGTGGAGCGAGCGTTTCACCTCCACCGAGTGTGAACGCGCGTTCGAAATGCGCGGGAATGCGCGGGTGTGACGGCTAGGGGTCCCACGGCGACGGCGCGAGGTGGAGGCCGGCTCTCTCATCCGATGTCACGTGGTGTGACGTCACGGTGTCACGTGGCGTGACGGCTAGGGGTCCCACCGTCTCCACAGCGACGGCGCGAGGTGGAGGCCGGCTCTCTCATCCGATGTCACGTGGTGTGACGTCACGGTGTCACGTGGTGTGACGTCACGGTGTCACGTGGGGGGTCCCACGGCGACGGCGTGAGTGGTAGCTCTAGCAATATGCTTCGCATAAAAACTACAGAGAATGTTTACTACTTTCGAATCGGAGTGAAAGCACGGAGTTGCGCAACGTAGAACACGACGGTGAGCAGGCAGTTCCGAGGGAAGGAGCAGATGGGAGTTGATGAAGGTGGTACTCTCCAATGCCCAGCGCGAGAGTGTGGTGCAGTTTAACACGAGGCGTGTTTGTTGCGGCGATAGCCTAGTGGAGATTATCTGTGAATCCCAGTAGGCTCCACTGCTGCGAATTTGGTGAAGAGGAACCCCTAGGTAGTGAAGGGTCCCGCAGTCCCAGCTTATGTAACCACTCTCTATGAGGAGATAAGCCCAGGCTTTGATGCGTAGGCAACTGTCAGTGTTCGTTCGGGCTCGCGTTTGCAACATTTTTTTTTGTGCATTTGCAAAACTTGCCTATGTGCTGCAGGATATCCACTGTTCGAGCGCAAAAGTGCAGGTGATGCATAGGATATCTGCTAGCTTCGCATACCGTTCTCAATGGGAACTCATGCGTCGCGATAACCGATGTCTGTCTCTATAGTTTGCTGCAATAGGCGCAATAGGCCTTGTTAACTTATTCGTGCATCAGCTTGTTTCGCATTTTTTCTCTGTCAAATTGGCAAGCCACCCTTTTTAGTAGCTGTGTTTATTAGGCGCGTCAGTGCTCATTTGCCTTTCCTGTTCGCACCGATTGGACACACTCGTGAAGGCCTTTATCGGGATTCCTGAAGGGAGTTGCTGACGCCTTCAATTTCCTCACTGTGCGCTTTTCTTTAGACTGCCTGTATAGCCTCTCCAGAAGGCAGATGACTAAGGCACTTATAGAGTTATTGTTTCCTGTACCCTTGTATTGGCAACCTTTTCTGGAGTTCCTTGACAGCAGTGTTTTAAAACGTGTTAGGCGAATGTGTATTTCTTCTGCTGCAAAAATATTCTTCAAACTGCACACATCTACGGTGCCAGTGAAGGCATGGCTTCATGCTAAGGATGTGCTAGCGCCATGGGCAGGGAATTGCCGCCTGTGCAGAACATCAGAGAGAATTGACCATTGTTTTATTCTCTGCATTGATTCTGTGTTTCTCTGCAAGATATTACAACGAACAATTAAGATGGAGATTGACATCACAAGCTACAGTACTTGTTTTTTTCGTGTGGAGGTAAACTGTGTTGTGCCATATGATCTACTTATCTTGCTGGGACTATTTAGTCTCTGGAAGAGCCGCATGATGCACCGCCACGCCGAATAATTACGGTCGTCGCAATCTTTGTTTCGCGAACAATGCTGTTTGGTGCGGGGAGTATATGCTGCCCTGCAAGAGCCGCCTAGCTGGCTCCTCTATTTGGATCCATGTGTGTGCCTCCCAGATTTTTGATGTTTTGGAAGCTGCGGCCATGCAGGTGTATGGTGACCTGGTGTTTTGAGGCGTAAGCAAGCTTAGATTTTTCTTTTCGGCACTATTTTGATGCAATGAAGAAAAAAATAGCCTAGCGGTCTCGCTGAGCGGCCCTTAAAGGAGATCTGTTCGCGCAGCCGCGGGTTCGACTACCAGTAATGGATACTGGTTCAATTCTTTTACTCTTTTTCATGGTTTGACCTCTAACTCAGCTGAAGGTCAAATTTACACTGTCCGCGATTGAAGCCCGAGGTCCCGTAGTGGAGCTTTCGCTTCAAAACGTGGCCTTAAATCTACATTACCAGCTAGCCCGACAATTAACCCTGATACAGTAACTTATCCAAAAGATTTCACTGAGGTAGATGACGACGAACGTTATCCGTGCAAACAGCAAACGCCGGTGAAAGATACTGTGCGCTTTAATTATTGCACGCTTAGCCAAAGACGTGGTCAAAGAACAATTATTTCCTTTGTACTGACTTGCAGTTTTTCTCATCTGCAAGCAATACCAGATACTTTCCCATATATGTGGACTGAGAAATATGCTTCCGTGAAAGGCGTTTCAGCACCAGCGCTTTGTTCTATAAAAAAGCGGGAAGAACTCTCATAAAGGCCCCACCCTCCAAATTCTGCTAGCACTAAATTTTATGCGAGCGGAAGACCTTCTTCAAATGCGATCCGAAAACTGGGTTATATCCGTGAAGCGATTTGCTTCTTACGAGAACAATTTATGATAACAGGAAACGCTTTGCAAATAGTGCTATTCTAATAAAACGCACACTTGCAATTGCCGCAGGCTGGCCAGAATGACCTTTATGTCGGGCCCCGGCTACACCGTGAGTAACTCGGTCAATCTAAAATACATCAAAGGTGAGTACATTTGGGGCTTAGTTCATTTGCATTGCGCGTCGGTCGTTTGTTACAAGCTTTGCACCTAGAGGTTTTAAAATTCCGAGGTGAATAAATGGGTCTTTCAGGATTCTGGCATCCAATAACCGGACATCGTCCACCAACATAACGCCTGCTTTTTTTCTGTGTCTTAACGTAGCACAAAACTGTATACTTATTAGTGATGTAAAAGAGCTATTTTACTGAATGCGAGTTACTGGGCTAATTGTTTCGCATGCTGGAATTTATCACAGCGCACAAAAAGAAAGACACGGGGTCAAAGGGAAAGATCAGAGAACTGCACTGGCTACAACTTCTTTTACTACGAGTACCTATACAATCCCATCAGCGTGCCGCAAACGTAAGGAAAGAGCGAAAAAAGAGAACAGTACAGCCTGTCATATGCGCCTGTGAAATCCTGCGCATGTAAATATCCAGTTGTAAAAAACACAACTAAGAATCGAAGCAGCCATTCACGCCCATACAACAGAAGGCCACAAAACGACTACGAAAGGGGCCAGCCCAAGACAGTGATTATCAGGTGACAATGCCTTAATATTTAGGCTCTTGTACACTTCATAAACCGGATGGTGAAGCACTCCCATGTGTTTCCGTTTTGCCACTTGGGGGATCACCTTTATCGCCTTCTCCAGCGAGCACGCAGATGGGCGAGTCGTCCGTGCATTTTAGAGGAAAGAACTGCGTGCAACAAACACGCACCAGAGGGGAACAGGATGGATGGCGACTGCCGACTGAGTTTCTTTTGGAAGTACACGCATTTTATACCTGCCTACTTGCTAAATAATGGCCGCCGCGGTGGCTCAGTGGTTATGGTGCTCGGCTGCTGGCCCGAAAGACGTGGGTTCCATCCCGGCTGCGATGGCTAGAATTCCTTTGGAGGAGAAATTCTAGAGGCCCGTTTGCTGTGCGATGCCAGTGCACGTTAAAGAACCCGAGGTGGTCGATATTTCCGGCGCCCTTCACTACGGCGTCCCTCATAGCCTGAGTCGCTTTGGGACGTTAAACCCCTTAAACCAAACCAAACCAAGCTAAATAATGTCTTAGTCGAAGTTCAAAAACCGGCTTTCTTTCCTATACAAGGTGCTTTTGCAGGTATGGAGGTATAGAATGTCTGTACTTCCAAAGAAAATCCAGTCTCGTCCGCACATGTTTTGTTCTTTCCTCGGCCATGCTCATTCCGCGCACTTTCTTTCTCAACGATTGCCTTCTCAACGCAACTGCGAAAAGCTGTGGTTTGCATACACAAAAAACAAGTCACGTGCTCCGGATCACGCACTCTGGGTGTCAGTTGTTCTCTGGAACACTCAGAGACAGGTATGGACAGAATAAGAGAACTTTACGTTAGAGGGTTGCTGCGGCAAACCAAAGACCTGACTATATTTTGCGGATATTTGGAAGATCCCGTGTGCTCTCTAGAAACCTACCGATGACGGTTTATGCCTAAGGCTTATCTCAGTTATACAAGAATTCTCTCTAAGGATCACGATAAATTATCTCCAAGGGTTGTAAAGCACAAAGATACGATAAAAAACTTCACCGACTTAGCAAGTTATCATGCAAAACAATGTTTTTACCTCGCTATTTCTATGCATTGGCATTAAAAGCTATTATTATCACATCGTAACGGCATAATATTGGGAACGAATTTGATATGCTGACCAATGACAGTTGTAACACATTCGTAGGTAAAATGCTCCAAACGAATCATTTTGTGGCCTATTCCTTTATGTGTGTTAGTGGCACAACTAGCAAAAGCAGCAAAAAGTTGGGTCTTGGGTCTTGGTGGGTCTTGGTGACATTCCCCCAAGCTCAGTTAAAGTGTGCACTATCTCTAGCACCCATTCGTTTCGATCACGGAGCTTAAGATAGTATATTGCAACGTGGCACAAAGTGAGGACGACGCAACAATACCCCGCGCACAGCGCTCAGGCTGAGAGCACAGAACCCGCAGAGGACATAGAGCACAGAGCGCGGGACGCACAGGCCCCGAACACGAGCGCCTCCGCTGCGGTCTCATCGAAAGAACGTTGTAAAGCTAAACCTCCCAGGTTTTTCTCTTACGCAGTTATAACCCATCTACTCTCCTTTCATCTTTAGGAGCCCAAGGGGACTACAACCTGACAGCTGCTTACCTCGCATGTCCCAATTGCCACATTCTTCGGAGCGGCTACATTGACGGAGGTAATGTGTATTCTCTACAGCCGAAGAACCCTTACAAATTTAATTTTGGTTTCCAACTGAATATACCTGCGCTCAGGAGAGGGATAGCTTTCGAGCAGTTACTCTGCGCCAGAATACCTCTTCTTGGCCCGTTATCGAAGGCGCTACCTTGCATTCGGCAGCGTAATCGCCACGATCATCAATACTCTACGTCAAAATTCTTTACTGACGGTCGGCTCAACTACAGCCATGAATTGTTATCGAAAAAAAGAGCGGACGCATTTTTGCGGAACATGTCTTTGGTTATAAACCTGGTCACCTTATCTTAGTTTTTCCACACATCAGACGGCGTAAGCCGAGCTAGCTCTCAGGGGAAGGTCCCCTCTATGGTTGTTGTAAGCAGTGTAGGATAATGTTTTGCCTTTCTTAGTAACCAAAGATGTGAATTAGCCCAGTGGAATCATTAACTTCTTTTCGATTAGAAAATTGCCCTAAAGAAAACTCCTCGAAGTTCATAGCTACTTTGATGACCTAAAGGCTTTTGTTCGCACTCATTATTTTTCGAATTTCTTTCCTATTTCCACTTTAAACTTGTTGTGCGTTGCCATTTATTTCTCTTTTTTATTTTACAGCGCTTGATGGGGGACAGATGTGGTTCTGTGCACTTTATGCCAACGAGGGGCTATAGTGTCAGGTTGTTTGTATATAAAATAATTATAACGGTACAGCTTGTCATTGTACACTAGTAATTCAGCGAGCAGCTGACGACAGTGTTCGCAGTGGCCACGAAGTCTATTACGTTCGCACTCGGCTTCGCGCACGGCTCGGCCTTGTTCCTGCTCACGCTTCTGCTCCCTGTCACGAGCAGGTTCAGAGGCGGCCGTATATTGCTGCTCCAAATGCGGCGCAATCGCCAGGCATTACTCGTAACAACATGCACTTGACTAGGAGCGTGGCGCCTAATGCAAGAAAGTACGGCGGTTACGTCTTGTCAGCCCTGGCAAAGAGCAGGAGTCGGCTGCATGCTGTTGCCCGGATGTAGTGACGGGGGGCTTACATGACCGGCATTTATTACGGTGACCGCTCCGCGAAGCGACTGAATACGTGCTGTTCCTTCAGCGGAACAACTTTATGAGAGCCGCTAGCGGTTACACCGGCAGCGATAAGGGAGTAATTACTAATTAGAAAGAGAAGCTATACAGTTTTCAAAGAAACTTCGTAGTTGAAGAACTATTCGTCCTAGTCCACGTTTCGAAATCCGAACCACCACCTCACTGGAGCAGTCGCGACACCAGCTGAGCTGACCGGGATGGCTAGCATATGCTAATGAAAATAACAGAACTACTTCAAACTGGCAGACTCGCCTAAAAACATTGAACCCGCACCATTCCTACTTCGAGCCGCTGACAAATTCGCTTTCGCCCTACAATATGCCAGCCGTGAAGGTTAGCTCCGTTGGAACAGCGACTGCTCCGGCGAAGCAGTGGTCCCGGACTCGAACCCTGCACAAGTATAAATTTTTCTTCAACCAAGAGGTTTATGTGTAAGTTGTAGAGCTTTCCTTTGTAGCCGTGTGGTTGTGCTTGGGTGGCCGTTAATAAGTAAAAAGTCTGTAATCACAAATCTACTCCGCCTTCAGGCCTTCTAATAAATACAATATATTATATAAGGTATCCTAATAGATAAGTTGATATAGTTGACGCCAGCTGGGTGTCCAGTGCTCTTCATCCCCGTCATTTGCGTCGGTCTTTCGAAATTTAGAACATATGAGGTGTGTGTTTGGATTAGTTGGTAATCCATTGTTGCTAACAGAGCCCGCAGAAAAAGACGAAGGCGAGAAAACACACGTCTCTCGTTTTTCTTTTCGCTGCTTTCGTTTTCTGCGCTCTTTGTGTCAAGGCTGGAACTGTACTAACTAGCCCGAACCAAAGTAATGTTTTGAACTTGAACGTTGACTGTTTTGAACGTTGTCCTCCCCATTATTAAAGAGTATACCGCTAACGCTAAAGCAGTGTCGCATTCTTACGCTGTTCCTACACTGGAGCAGGATGCCAGCTCTGGGTTCCCGAGAACGCGCTGAACGAGAACGCGTGCTGCCACTTCGTCTTCGACCTGCTGTGCGGCACTTCGCCAAAGTACCAGATCTACGAAGGCTGCAAATGAAGATCATTGTCAACACGCGTACCACTGCCGATTTTGTTGTTCAGTATGCATCACTGTTTTCTTTGCTGGTACGGAAGCACTTAGGAGGTGAAAGCTGAGTTGCACGAAAAAGGATGAAATAAAAACGCAGTAAAAGGAATCGCAGCTCGTGGTCGAAAATATAATGCATGGAATCAGGCGGAGTCGCCACAGTGTAACTCAATCCTGATTTCGCTACACTTAAAAGCGAGATGTTCCTCCCAATGAACTTTGTTGGCCAGACTTATACGTGCTCGCGGCCAAAGTCGCAACGTCAAGACGGTCTAAAGGGCTCTTGTCAAAGGGAATACGTGAGTATGGCAAGTAAGGCGGAGAAGCCGCTAGAAGTTATGTCGTTTGTATCAGAAAATGAAAGCATGAAAGCTCTGGCATGAATTTCTGCGTCAGGCGGCCGAAAAAAAGGACAGGAAAATAACGAGGCCCGTGCGCACAGTAAGGAGTTGCGCTTAGCGAGCTGCCTGCCTCTATTTATGGAGTGCTCCCTATACAGCTTTCAGTACGCAGCATTCTCAAGGGAACACTACAGATCCGCCGTGGTGCTCATGCAAAATTAGTTATGCCATGGTGTAGCTGCGTCACCAGGCGGCAGTTGCAACTGACAAATCTCGGCAGGATTGCAGCCACCACCTCCGACCGGTAAGTTATTGCAGCACAACAGCGTTAAAAACACGAACTGATCTTTTTGCTCACTAATATTTGCGTAAATGTCGTATGGTTGCTGCCAGAGGCAGAAAGGAGCGCTTTGTGGCTGCCAGACGCTACGCTCTACTTCTAAATTTCTTTCCGCCGCTGGAAAAATTCTAGAGCAAAGAAACTTAATTATCATCTGAACACATGCGCACATTGTCGCAATTCAGAGGGGTTCTACTCGTGACAAAAAATCAATGTTTGAATTCTGCGAAGAAGAATGTGGCACATGCCAACGTAGGCCGCTTGGCTAGTCTGCCAGTGGTGTTCGAAATCAGTTAATATACAGCTGCCGACCTGAACAAATTCTTCAGCAGTACACTCTAATCGCGGATTATGCGAGCATTGTTCAGAGTCACTAAGACCAAAGAGACGGCATGTTTGGTAATTGGCAAAAGGCACATCAGGCAGCGGTAATAAGGGGAAATTCCGGCACGACGTGCGGCGTAGTAATGATACCAAATACATCTACGATGACACCACTAACCAAGTTGTGCCGTATGAATGACCACGCGCCGCTGCACTCAAGAGCCTTTCGTGCACGGTGATAAAATGTCGTAGCGTCAAAAATAAGGCTGATGCTTTCTGTAGCCTTGTCCATAGCGCCAAGGAATCAGTAGTCATTAGAACTAAATTCTGGTTAGACATCGATATCGACGATAATGAAGTGGTGCCAAAATCGTATAGATGCTACTGGAAGGAGAGTAATAGCCATGGAGAGGGTGTGCTCATAGTGATAGACAAAAAAATATCTGTCATCCCAGATAAAAACTAACTGTGAATCGGTTGAAACAGTGTGGTGTCAGTTGAGGGTCCAAAACAGTAAAACTTTATCTTTTTGTTTATTTTGCCTCCCACCCGGCTGTTCAGTTGATCCTCTTATAAAACTCCTTTGACCAAATGAATTACCAATTATTATTTAGTTATTTGCGGTGAGTTCCGCCTGACTAACGTCGACTGGCACCAGCAAGATAACATTTCAGCAGCCGGAGAGCTCCATTAGGCTATGGTGAATTTCATGCAGCTATTTTCCTTAAATCAGATTGCTCTTGAACTTACTAGAACGGAGCATGTCTATTATCTATTATTCAGCAACGAATCTGAACTAGTTCATTAAACACTGGTAGCACCGGGCATTAGCGACCATGAGGCTCTCTTATGTGAGCTAAATTTAGAACGTGCGAAGGAGTATTCAGAAGTTGTCGTATCTACAATTACTAAAGAGCTAACATAGCGGAAATTAGTTCAGCACTAGACAGGTACTAGGTTGTGTTTGAAACAGTCGCATCAATTAAGGGAGTTGAAGAGCCCTGTTCATTCTTTAAAGAAAAAGTTTTCAAGCTCCATGATCGTTTTGTTCCATCCTGGTTATTAACTCCGAGAAGAAAACGAAGCTATCCATGGTATAATGTGTCATTGAAAAGGTTGTTAAAGTGAAAGCAGAGAGCTTTCAGAGCAGTAAGAAGAAGCCAATCTACTAATTGTTTCGATAAGGTTGACTACTATACAAACGTGGTAAAATCGGCACTGAAAGAGGCAAAGAAAGCGTTCTTTGATCCATTTCAGAATAAAATTATCCAAAATCCAAAAGAACTGTGGAAGTACATAAAAAAAGTAGACGAAGGATGGAGTATTCTTTCCACCTTTTCTGGAAGCTGGAACTCCAGTCAGTGATGCTGCTGAAAAACAACAGTGCTTCAAAGCATATTTCGCGTCAATATTTTCTTTGCAAGCGAAAACAAGCAGCAGTGCAACTACGCCTCCCGCAATTGCAGAATCACCCAGAGAAAATACTTTTTTTTTTAAC
This sequence comes from Amblyomma mixtum, assembly GCF_055824585.1. NCBI lineage: Eukaryota > Metazoa > Arthropoda > Arachnida > Ixodida > Ixodidae > Amblyomma > Amblyomma mixtum. The sequence goes on along the minus strand of NC_143015.1, from coordinate 7,610,357 downwards.
TTGAATGGCACAGCGATGCTACTGGACTGAGCATTGTTAAGGCTTCCGGCGGTGATGATTTGCAGAATGCCCATCTTAGGCCATACTCACGTTCTGTAGCTTGGTTCTTGAAAATTGTATAGGTCAAATCACTGGCTAATGATTCTCTTCCTGATGATTCGAATGTCGCTTGAGTAGTTGTAACATATAAATCCGGCCTGCAGAATAAAGTATCAAACTACCGTCCTATTTCACTTACCACAGTTTCCTGCAAACTTATTGAACATACTGCTACGTTGTGGCCAGCCGAAGCATGAGATGGGATTGCTGATAGCAATGAGATTTCGTCACATTACTCGGGGCCGCCGAGCGATCGTCCCAGTCGTCCACAGAGACGCGCGAAACGGCGATGGGCTTGAGAGGATGGTCGAATAGTAAGAAGAAAGCGGTGAGGGGGTGGCCGCCACAATGAAGGAGATGGGCGAATGAATCGCGTTCTGCGAAGTTTCCGGGCCCCAGGTCAACAGGAGCCGACGATCGAGGCTCTTGTACGCACCGAACGGCATGGGCGGGAGGTCGGTGTCCTCACATCTGGGCAGCGTCTCGGGTCGATGGGGTCATATGCTCTGGGCGCGGCAGCGTCGGCATTTTTTCGTGTCTTCTGGTCGAGGCAGGGGGATTGGGCTGGGGGCGGCGAGGTCAGTTCTAGTATGGCGGGCTGGGGCACAGCCGGGCGGTGCGGGCCAGGTACACGGCCGATGACCAAGGCAGACGTAGTACGCCAAACTTCTGAGATCAGGATGGCGATCATAACCCAGCATCTCAAGCGGATGTTACGTGACGGCTAGCCGAAGAAAATTAGACGAAATGAGTGGTGGCAATGATATGTTTTAATGGCGGCTGGCCTAGCACGAGCCCTCCGTCCCGCGCCATTGCCAGTTTCGTCTTCTTCGTCACAATATTTTGCCCCCAAATATTTCAAAACATATTGATCCTCATGGCTTGTTAAATGTCTGCCAGTACGGATTCAGAAAGGGGTAGTCGCGCGTCACTCAGTTCACCGAATTCGCACATGACAATGCCACAGCCTTTGATAATAGCACTACTATAGACACTACTTCAACAGCACTATTTCAGTCTCTTGAAGACGAAGAAGTCAGGGAGCTGTAGGACTGTGCCTGCTCGACTCGGCCACTCTTTGCGGATTTCTCATCGATGCTGAACATTTATGTTCAGACAACATTCACTGCAATATCCTGACATGATTCTTTCAGTTGGTGTGGCTCCGCCGGTGCCGCACCCTGGCTCAACACCTGAATGTTCTCCTTGCATTCCATCAGGCCTAACTCAGCGGTTCATACCTGGTGTGCACGCCTTACCTGTTGCCTAAAACCGGGCACCTTGCTCTTCTGCTCTAGCTGCATCAGGACTAACATTTCCAGATCCTCATCGACATCGCACCCCTGAAGCTTCCAACTCAAGCCGTCATCTGCCACTACCTGCAGGTTGGGACTATTTAACTGATTCGTGAGATTCTTATGCTATCATCTACATGGACACAACTGCAAGGTCCGGGGAAGGATGTGGGAGATTTATTCATGTGCCTCCAAAGAGCCCTCGTAGCTCAAAGCGCTCAAGTTTGATTGTAGACACACTGAATCTAGCTCAAACACCCAGGCACAACCTTACGGTTGTCTTCAAGCCATTGGTTTCTGAGGACCGCGTTACCCGCATCAATACACTGACAATGAGGCAAGGATTCGAATCTGTGGCTCCAAACAGCGTTCTTCTACTTCGTCCCAACCGGCACCTAAACCTTCTAACAGTTGACACGCGTGCAGCGCACGCTACTGAACGCCTCTCCCAAATAACAAGCATAGCTAGAGTTGTAGTTCAAGCATATGAGCCCTGTTCCAACAACTGCGGCCTGGGTGTCATTAAGCGTGTCCCCCTGGAGCTTCCTCAATCAGATATCTACTTTGTTCTCCTACAGAGAGCTTCGATTAAATCTGTCCGCCACCTTAGGAACTCCGAAAACACCCGCATTGTATTTGCGACAGAATCTGCGCCACAGTATGTTATTCTCGGCTATACAAGGTGCCGTGTGTGCGAACGCATTCAAAAACCACGGCAATAGGCCAAGTGTCAGCGCTTCGACCATGTGGTTAGCGCTTGTCAACTTGCCATGCGGTGCTCTCGTTGTACTGGCAGCATGATCGAAGTGAATGTGCAAGTGATAGCCCCCTTTGTCTCAACTGCGAGAAGCAGCATGAGGCGACGTTTATCCGCTGCACTGCCTAACAAATGGAAAAAATCATGTGCAAGTATAAGACCTCTAACTATACTCTAACAATATAGCAAAAACCGCTTTCATTGAGAAAAACTAAACACAGGGAAGTTGCCGCAGGAAAAATTCGGCTCAGAGGAAGAAAGCTCCGCAACCACCGATCTAAGATAACACCACCACAGTCCTTACATCACACTCCTCGCCGGTGGCGAAGGCCATCCTTAAAATCCTTGACTTCATTTCACCTCTACTTGCACAATGGTGGTAGTAGTCAATCAACCTTCTATTCTCTCTAGCGTGCAACGCATCTGGAACAAAGCCACATACAGCTAAAACCTCCTTCTACGCAGATTACCTCTGCGTATGGTGTTCTGGTTGCAAAAGGGGCATTGGGCGTGCCCGACTACTGAGGCCAATAAGCTGCATCGAATCATTCTTAAGTAACCGCGGGCTCGCCATGTCGCCAGATGAAAGCTGAGCAATTGTATTTTCGAGGTGCGATCTTTCCCGTTACGTGCTGAAATTTGCTGGAGTCCGCAATGACCAAAGTAAAATCAGAATACACAGCACTGACGGGCGACTTCAATGCGAAGGTAGGCAAGAAGCAAGCTGTAGACCAGGCGGTATGTGTCTACGGCATAGGTTCTAGGAATGCCAGGGGAGAGTTACAGTAGAGTTTGCAGATAGAAATAATTTACGGATCATGAACACCTTCTTCCGCAAACGAGCAGGAAGTGGACGTGGAAAAACCACAATGGTGAGACCAAAAATGAAATAGAATTCATACTGTGCGCTCACACTAACCTTGTAGAGGATGTGGAGGTCCTCGTAAAGGTCCGTTGTAGCAGAAAGGTCCGTTGGTCTGACGCAGCCACCCACGGTTCCCAGCATGAGGGACGCCGTAGTGAAGGGCTCCGGAAATTTCCACCACCTGGGGTTCTTCAACGTGGACTGACATTGCACAGTGCACGGGCCTCTAGAATTTCGCCTCAATCGACATTCGTCCGCCGCGGCGGGGATTGAACCAGCGTCTTTCGGGTCAGCAGCCGAGTACCATAACCACTGAGCCACCGCGGCGGCCCCCAATGGAATTGTAGGGTCACACAATCTGTTCCAAAAGTAGCACAGACTTCACCAGTTTGAGTGGTGTGCCTAGACTGGTAAATGTTCATAAAGGCCACAACACATACGCACAGGGCCATCCATTTCAATAGTTATGTAGAAATGGTGGCCACAAAAAGGTTACAGTATCATATTTATTGTACACCACGCATTGCCGGCCATTTACCCCAGACATCAGCATCCACTTCATCTATCAATCAATCAATCAATTTTATTTCCTTAAAGACCCCTTTTCAGGGGCATTACATAAGGGGTGGGTAAACGTTTGGTGAGACAAAGTAATCATGCGTTATGATGATGACAAAAAGGGGTCTCTGCTCAGTGGCCACGGTTATTCTTGTTAGCCCTGAAAAAGCATCTAAAGGAAAAAAAGTGCAATTTTACACTAACAATAAAAATATAATACTCTTATTAAGCAATAATTCCTGGTCGAAGCTGGAAGCTTAACTTACTTTAATTCGGAGGACTGAAGTTAATTCATGCTTTACGTAAATGTAAACCCTGCAGGACACCCTTTCGGGCCACAATCATAAGGGTAAAAAAATAACAGTTTTAACGACGGACTAGTGTAGTCAAATTAGACGACTCAACATTCTGGAACTAATATTTACGTCTTGTTATTAGGCCCTTGTTTGAGTAAAAACAACAATGGAGTATGTTTTTGTCGTAGGATTGCGTGGCGAGATTGCAGTGGGGCTTCACTGCAAATGCAAGTTGTAAAGTAACAGCTTACCTCTTTTCTCCCCTCTCAGCATCTGCCAGCTTCTCTACGATAAAAAGGTTGAGCTTTTTGGTGGCAGCTGACAGCAGGCCTGCTGGCACTCTTAGCCTTATTTTCTATGTCTTGTAGCCTTCTGAAGTCAAGTTCCCGAATAGGATGTTTTATAACAAAATACAAATTTTTCTCCCCTAAAATAAGAAACAAGACCAACCAAACAGTTCATTTGTCCTTGTGTGCCCCTCGGTGCAAAGTCAAGCAACACTATTTTTCATTACGTGCCACCCATCTAACTTGTGCCTAGTGGCGTCCACATTTCAGGGGCACAGTTGTGTTTTTTTTCTGCCTTGGCTGATAATCGCGCCCATATTTTGCCTGCATACAAGCAAACTAAAAAAGATTGCAAGCTTTTAGTTACAAGTATGGGAAATAGGGATTATGACTTAGGATTAAGATATAAAACATGCTCACTTACCTTACAGTGACCCATTCACTAATTCCTCCTTCTTCCAAATGGCCACCATCAACTCCTTTTTAAATATTTAGTCCATTTGCTGCCTTGGATATACTTGCAGGCCTCTCGTTGTATATAGATCCTTTTGCCGATGTCCACCTGCAGATTACAAAAATCTCTTGACAACATGTACATGAAACGTTTCTTGCTTTTTTGTGTAGACAGATTCGCATGCAGTCGATTAAAATGCGGTTTAACCTGCCATATCGAGACATTGAAATAAACATTCTGGCGATGGCTCCTCCCCACTGGAGGATGCATGTTGCGACAGGGGTCTACTAATGCTAGTTTCAAAAGTGGTTGCTATTGGCTGAGTGACAGGAGTGTAACCGAGGTACCTATATTAGGTATTAGCACGCGCATTAATGGAATGAAAAATTTGTGAAACAAATACAGTTATCCAGCAACAGCAGTATGGATGGTAGGAACCAGGTAGGAAGCTGCCAAGTACAGCACTACCATATCACAGAAAAACTAAAAGCAGAACAAATGGTCTAGCATGTGCTTCATAACTGGGGAATATTACTGAGACGACCTTTTATCTTACATCCAACTGTTTTTTAAAGTTCAGGCACAAAATTTCCAGTTCATTGCATAGTGTTTGTAATCGCTCCAGATAATTTATAATTGAATTTCTTGCTTTGAGATTTTGAAGTTTCAACAGATGATTGAGGATAAGACGTGCTAAGACCATAATGTAATTCGTGTTTCATCATTTCAATTTGCAGCAATCAAATCAGCTTGTTTCAAAGCCCAAACTAAAAAAAAGAGCAGGTGCGCACAAGCGCCGATATGTGTTACGCATTACTAAAAGGTAGAGAACAATAAATTTAGCGCTTCTAGTTCTACAAAAATTAAAACGATCTTCACTTGAACGTCCTCTCTGATCTCACAGCAGTTTTGTGTGTATAAGTGGCAAAGTTTGAAGCACTTAATGGAAGCATTAATGGAAACAGTTATTTATTTGACGTTTAGGCCAGCAATCAGCCTTTGTGGATAGAAACTCTCGAGGTAGTAATTATAGTGCTTCTATTAATTACATGTTTATAACTTCACTATATATATGTCACATACATAACAGCTAACATGACAATACTAACTGATTTAGATTACTGCCAAATGCTTTAAGCCGCATACCTTCCCCGACGTCGATCCTAGCCAAACTTTTTTCCTACAGGCCCATGTTAGCCTGCGCAGCTACAGGTTTTACTCCTCTTGTACTTGCAATTTCGGTTTTCAATCCGATATCTCTTCTTTCATCATTCTAGTCTGTTGGTAGGTCCTGTCTGCGCGGCGATGTTCCAACCTGGTTTTCTTTCCATGCAGGTTTCCACCATCCGCTTCATGTCTAAGCTGCTTTTCTTGCATCCAGAATATTCAAAAAGCGCTGTCAAGGCCCATCGTCCTTTTTTATCACAGGAGGCTGCGCAGGGAAATATCACTTTATCTCTCAACTCTCGGAAAGAAAACAAACATGTCACAGGCACCAGACAGAACCCATCCAATCACATTGCTTTTGGAGCACGTCTTCATTGCTGTCACATCAGTACAGCAGTCTATTTATTAGGACTCTGCTGCGGGCAACTTTTCAGGACATACCTTCTTTTAACTCTGAAAATTATGTCAATCCAGGACAAAATAGAAGATGTAACATATAGCAAATTGGCACCAAAGAGATGTCAGCGTATTACGTAATGAATAGCATTACAACTCTTCACAACAAGTTTCCCCATGGCTAATTTTTAGCTGCATCAGTTCCCCCTGTGTGCTATCATGGTATTGCTAATAAAGATTAAAAATAGGGCAAAATAATTGGTGTCATTCTTCTCGTCTAGGTAAACAAGGCGCGAAAAATACGCGAGGAAAAGAAAATGGCGGGTGCTGACTATCTATCGTGTTAACACATTTTCTATACAGCACTGTCATACAAGAGATGACGACTCGCAATAAAATATGCAAAGAAAAAAGACTGCGGAGAGTTAAGGCAATTAATTAAAAAAACTTGGAACATGGTAGCCGGATTCAATCTCGTTGTTTTTCTTGCCTTTGCGAGGAAGAGCTTTGCGCATATAAGCATCATAAATACAAATTCATCTTTTGAGTGCCCTGGTTGCAGCAATGGTATCATTGTTTTCAAACTTTAAGACGTATCATTCTTTCTCTTCTTACATATTGAGTCTCAGCTGCAGGAGTTATTTAAGAATTGTGAATTCGATTTGAAAACATCACTGCCACAAAACAGCACTTTTAAGATGTTTGGAATGGGCAGCTGTGCCATGGTTTTGTTGCAAAAAGTATACAAGTTGGACCAAGGATTAGTTTTTTGTTGTATAGAGACGGCACACCATTTTTAAATCAACTTGTACTTCTATTTCTCCAATTCAGCTATTGTCAATGACGTGCCTTTAGAGCAAAGTGGCTCACCTGGTTCTCGCCGCCTTATGGTTTGGGAAACAAACGCCATACATGGATTTATTCAAAGGTGCATTTGTTCATTCCATGGACCATTCATGTAATAAGGGATTCACTCTAGAGCATCAAGGGAAAAGTAATAAGTTCAAGGCTTTGTGTGTGCTGTGCTTTCGATTCCTTGCGGGGCACCGATGCAGAGAGTTACCCAATTAGTATGTAATCTCGGTTGCAGTTGGTGCCGCCAAGAAGGAGAATGGGCTGGGGACTCAATGCGGTACCTTGTACTTAGTGTCGAGCCTGTTCAACGCACAGAAAAGCGAATTCTAATTGACAAGGGGGCTGCAGAAATAGAAAAAAAGCCCAGCCATACTTTGACATACTGTAAAGTTTTCAACCCGAATACATGCATTGCATTCTGTTCAGAATCGGCCGTCAGATTTCAGTCATAAGGCTTCAATCATCTAACTGCCAGCATTTCATCAGTCTTGAGCAAAACAGCATTGACCAAAGGCCATACAGTCTCCGAAAATAGTCATACGTATGCAGAGGCTTACCAAAAAACGCAGATGCAGGGTGTCGGACCGGAACCGAACCTGAACCCGAAACCGGAACCGAACCCGAATTTTCACCCTGAACTTGAACCGAACCGAACCCAAATTTGTTTCGCCATCTTGGAACTGAACCCGAACTGGAACGATTCAAAAGAACCGTTCTGAATCGGTTCTGGACTTGGTTCAGCCGCACATTTTTTGCAACCCCGCCTACTTTTCTTTTCAGAGAAAATGGCATGCACCAGCGGGTTGATTTACCCGCCGAAAGCTGTCTGCGCTCGTGTGTAGGAAAAAAGCTAATTGGCGCTTCCGCTATGTCCTTTTATTAACTCTAAAGTATATTACGCCTGATTTATGTGAAACGTTGCATTTTATAGTATCCCCCTTTAACATGCTTACCTACAGCCCGTTCCAAGTATCAGGGCGAATAAAAGCCTCCTGGAAGGTGGCTGCCTCGATAAGACCCCGAGAGTGATTAGCAGCGTAATATGCCACATGCCAGGTTGCGTGCGAAGAGTTTCGCACAAACTTCACATTACCGATAAATGCAATCGTCTGTCGATTTTTTACCAGTGAGTAGCCGGATGTGCGCCCACCGAATTGTGCACGCGTGTCCATACACATGCTCTGGCGCATGCACGCACGCACGTACACACACACACACACACACACGCACACGCACACGCACACACACACACACACACTAACGCGCACACACACACACACTAACGCACACGCACACACTCACGCACACGCACAAACACACACACACACACTCTCTCAATCACTTACTCACTCACACACACACACAACCCGCGGAAATTTTTGAATTTTTGAGAAAGGAGGCTAAACTGATAACGCAGTAAAGAAAACAACTACCTACTCCATATCTACACAACTCTTACCCTGACTGGGAATCGAGCCAGTGGCGGCGGGCGCAACAGAGAAGCTTCGTTTACTGATTGCTTAGGCTACTGGGCCATCTTCAAATATTCTTTTATCGTTGTCGCATGGAATATCAGGAACCCCCCTGACCTCTTCTTGCCTTACTTGACTGGGTCGAACTCAGCGACCTCGGCATACGGCCTCATGCCACCATCACTTCCTTACTCTGCCCGCACATAAAAAATCTTGAAGGCGCACACGTCAAGAAAGGGCAACAAGTCAGGAGGTTTAACTGTCGCAGTATACACATTAGGAGCTAAAATGCACTGTCCTCTGAACAGTGACCTCGCTGTAAGAGGCGATTGTGCATGTTTATCGACCATACGGCTTTCCCACACGATAAGCAGTCTTCTTAACATGAGAAGTTCACACGGAATTCTGGTGTCCTTCATTACAGGCCCAAATCTTTTAGTGTCAGGAGTGACCTCAATGTCCTTTTTAAGAGACTGCTGAAGTGTGCTATGTCCCAAACGAACATAGCATCACAAATAATTTTGTTGCTCAATACTCCCTCCTTGCTTGCAGGTGTAGCAATTCACTTATCACGGCACAAACGTCCCCTTGGCTCGATGGCATGTCCTAACTCGTAAGGTCCACGCTTGAAGTCTAATAAAGGTTTTTGGGGCCTATTTCCGCTGAACTGGCCTTAATACACTGGCGTTAAGAAAGGCTAGGTAAGGCTGCAGGTAGAGCAAGTAACGACAGATTACAACCTTTGTCAGTTGCCTTCTGGAGAAGCCGTACAGGTACTCTAAGGGAAAGGGAAAACAGATGAAAAGGAATGTATCAGCACATAAATCTCTCACGACTATGTGCATGAAAGACAGATTAGCAATTAGTCACCTAATAAGCACAGCTTCCAGGAAGCGGTGGTTTTCGGCATTGAAAAATAAAAATCCTAAAACAGGTTAGTGGAGAAAAACTGCACGAAAGATTCACCAGACTGTATGAAGGTAGCAAGAAATTCTGCCCACGCATGGACTCTATTTGAAAACGCGCCAGAAAAGTCACAAAAATTCTCTGTAACGAATTTGCGTTCGTCCTTGCACAGTGCACCAATTGCAGTAGTGTCACAACGCAACGTCGCAACGAAGACGTAGCAAGTTTGTGTCCGCACAGACACGAAGTGCTCCCAACCAATCCTAGCGTGCTTTTTGTCATATTCTTTTCATCAGAGCAAAAGACGACGACGACATCAGCATAGGCCAAAATCTTAATTTTACACTGTACTAGCGACAAGCCACGATTAAAGAAATTGAGCCATAGGTGATCGAGATATATATAATGCGAGTTACAAAGGCGATGTAGTGCAGGTGATGCAAATAAAATATTTTTTGGTGAACTCTCTAGATGCATGCTTCAGGTGTGCCTGGGGGAGGGGTGACTGGCAAGCCGTTTTTGGGATGACTGAAAGATGTCTTGGCTGTATATACCTGCCAATGCAGGGCAGCTTCCGCTCATAGTGGGCGCATGCAGCGGTTCTGACGGCGCCCGCGTAAGCACTTTGCGCCGGTGAAATTCCCGATCGACAAGAGCGTCAATAGAGAACTATTACTCGCCTGACGGGGCTCTGAAACTGCTGAAGCTGAAATTTTTTGTAGATGAAAAATCGATCAGCTTTTCTTCTTATGAAAGGTTTTGTAGATGAAATATCCAATAGCTTTTCTTCTTATGCATCTCTTCAGACATAGTCTAGTATATATTAGCCGACACTAATTCTGAGTTCATTTGATTTCGCGGCTCTTGCGTAATTTTACCCACTTTAAGTTACTGTCCGCGGCAAAAAGATTTAAAGCCAAAACATCTCGCATTGAGCAAATTTTGCAGTTTTTTTAGGTGCTGATATCACAAAGAAAAGTAAACAAGGAATCAAGGTTGAATAAAAGTCTAGGTTCAGAATTTTTTATAGTCTGAACCAGTTTGAACACGTTTGAACCGGTTCGACGCGATCCGAACCGGTTCGAACCGGAACGGAATGTCGGTCCGGAGCCGAACCCGGAACTGAACCTGAAAGGCGTGAACCCGAACCTGAACCGAACCCGAAAAAATTCCGGTTCGACACCCTGCGCAGATGGTGGAAAGCCAAAGAACTTGAAAACTCAATACTGTTCTACAGCATTCCAGTGCTCGATGGCATTCTCTCGAAAACATATCTGCAGCACTGGGCATGCTTGGTCAAAGCCCTTCATATCATGCTGAAATGCAACATTCAGACCTCTGAGCTTGACATTGCAGATGAGCTTCTCATCGAGTTCCACATATGTGCCCAGATCCTAGACGAGAAAGAATTTATGAAGGATAATATGCACCAGCTCACACTCATTGTGATTACTGTTGTGCACTGGGTGGGGGTGTCACTCAGCTTTTCCTTTTGAGTCGAGGAATGCAAGCCTAAAGAAAGCTGTGAAGGCAGCAAATGGAATTATTATGAAGTGTGTTGTCATTTCTAAATGGAGGATGTAGCTCAACAACTAACCCAGCTAGCTGTTGATCAACGGAAAATCAACGGCAGTTTTGCTCCTCTTTTGATGAACCAGTTGACAAAAAGAGTGTTAGCTCCAATAACGGCATCCGCTTCTTCGGAAATGAGGCTGAATATGAACAACAAGGCCGTCAAGTAAGAGCTGAATGCAATGTACCTGCAGATTCTAAGCATTATGGTAGAATGCTCATGCAGGGATCGGATTTTGACTGTCAGAGGGTATGCGGTGAATAAGCGAACAAATAATTCGGTTGTTCCGTTGACTGATGGCTCATTTGCAATGCTTGAAAAACTGGTTTGCTGTAGTGATGCTTATGTCCTCCTCAAGCAAGTCATGTCGATTACAATAAAATATTTAGCATTAACTTTAAATCACCGTCTCATGGTTCAGGCAGAAGAACGGGGCGTGCTTGTTCTTCCAGCATCAAATATTGAGACAGTATGTATTCCCATGGAACTTCATAGCAGATAGGTTGCTGCAGTCCCGAGCTCATTCACATTTTAACAAAATTTGAAATGCTCTTCCTGAAAAAAAAAATGGTGTTGAACGTATAATAGAAATTAAGACTACAAGATACATTGCGGTTAATGGCTTAGGGATTGTCCATTTGCAGATGACATCATGCTTGATGGGTGGTTCTATCCGCAGGTTTAACGTCCGCTGACATTACACAGGCGCATTCTGTGCCTTTATCTGAATGTGCCCAATTAAATCCAATTAAACAGTGATTATATCAAAATGGATTTTATATACTGGGCTTTCCATAAACTGGCACTGTAAAGTTATGTAACTCTTTTATTTGCGCCTTCACTAGTCAACTCACCAATGTCTTTCCGTGAATTCCTAATGTTTTTCTCAGAGCGCTTGACGTTTCCTAAGTTGTGCAAGTTCATTGGACGAAGGCTGCCTGTGATTGATAAAAGAATGCAAGGCAGTCACATACATTGCCAACTTCCCAATGATCTAGCAATGGCGAACTGTTGTGCCAAAAAGCAAATCTTGCTTCTTTCAGCGAAAAAAAAAAATATTTTTGGCCCTATTTTGTGCCACAACTGGGCAAAAATGTCTTTAGAATGGTTAGCATAATAAAAATAAGCCAGCATTTTTAAGGCGAAAGCCTTTAATGTCATCGTTGTAAGCAGCAGTTGTCGACAGAAATATCACGCTTTTCAATTGGTCGAAATGGTCGTGACGTCACAGTGCGCGAATTTCAAACGTGGCCAATTGTACTTTGGCTAGTAACCATGCAACCAATTGAAGGGATCGTATAGTGACGCTCCAAGTAAGTGGGACTGAGCTTAGTTCATTGCTTAATTACCCAATTATCCTGATTAGCTTTCCTAGTCAGGCCATATAAATAAATAAAACCGAGTAAGAAATATGTTGAGCTCGGGAATCGAACCCCGGTCTTCGGCGTGCGAGACGAGCATGCAGTCCACTCCGCCATGCCAGCTTTTTTTCTTCTTTATTGCCTTCAAAGGCGTGGGAATACAGTGCATTACAACATATGTGACTATTTACATGGCTATTTACATGGCTACAGCACTCCTCGCTTCCAGAGACCATTCCAACTTCTTCAGTTGGGATAGATTCTGGAAAAGGGATACAATTTCTTCGTCAAAACCTCGGTCTTTTAACACATCGTACATTTTCTGAACAAACGTGCGTCTAGTGAACACGGTGTCTTCGCTCACTCCCATCCTCCTCCCTTCTCTTCCGGCGAGGTTTAGGTGCCCACCGAGTATCAGAGACAGATACATATCCTTACCTCAAAAAACCAATTTACAGACGAGCGAGGCGTAGAACCGAATGGGCGATGGCGTTCTATGGACTCCCTGGCAGCGTTGCAAGACGCTGTCGCGTTCCACTCTTAGGGGCGAAGCTTAACATCTTAACCACACATCAGTGACCACACTTTAGGTCAAGAGAGAGAGAGAGAGAAACAACTTTATTGCCATAGATTGGCGGGATTTAGGGCAGGTGGGCTTGGTGTGGCCCCCAGGTGGGGGCGACTTCCTGGGCCCACGAAATGAGTGCCAGTTGGATGCTCTTGTCTGGCCTTCTGAGGAGTTGGTTCCATCCGTCTTCGGAGGGAGCTGGCAGTAAGGTTCGAGGGGGCGGATTTCCCGCGCAACCCCAGAGGATGTGAGCCTGGGTGGCGATTTCTCCCTGGTAACAATTTTGGCAGACGGGGTCGTATTCCCCGTCTGTGATGAGTGAAAGTCTAGAATGGCTAAGGATGGAGTGTGTCTGCAACCTGCGGAGCAAGGTGGCTTGCGCTCGATTCAAGTCGGGGTGTGGAGGCGGGAACTGGCGTCTCATCTCTCTGTAGAGGTTGGTAATTTCGGCAAAGGTCTGGGGAGCCTCGGCAAGAGCGTCTGGGTCCGTGGGGCCGGCCGCCCGGTTGGTTAGTCCTCGGGCTAGTCGGTCGACCCCTTCGTTTCCAGAGTTTCCCGCGTGGGCGGGTACCCAGACCAGATTGATCTTATGGTCGGGAGTGCAGCCGCGAAGGATGCGTGCAGCGGGGTGGCAGATAAAACCTGCCGAGTAATTTTGTATCGCTCTTTTGGAGTCGCTGAGGACTGTGCGCGTACGTGGGTCAGCGATGGCCAGCGCGATGGCGGTTTCTTCTGCCGCTGTCGGAGAGTGAGCTACTCTGTGGCGGCGGTGACGATAGTAGATTGTGGCGTGGTTGCACAAGCCACGTATGTGTTCGCACTTTGCCGTGCAGCATCTACGTATATTGCGTGTTCGTCGGCAAGGTATGATAAGTGCCCCGCTGAATTCTGACGGGTGTCCACCGAGATATGTGAGACAGTTACTGCGTAATTTCCTTTCCTCAAATACAATTTTCATTTTCTTCATTACGGGCCCTCTTTGTCTTCGTTCTCTCCCACTTCCTCCCTTCCTCTATGGTGCGGTTCGGGTGTCCACCGAGATGACAGAGAATTACTGCGCCATTTCCTTTCCTCGAAAAGCGTTGCGTTCAAAGGGCAAGGCATCGCACCGCACGGGCGGTGGCGTTCCGTGGACTCCCTGGCAGAGCAACACGCTGTCGCCTTCCACTCCTAAAGGCGAAGCTTAAGCGTCATTAATTAGCAGTTAATTAGTGTTCAGACATTAATCAGAAATTAACCATTAATTAGGGATTGGTCATCACTTAGTAATTAGTGCTCAATTACATGTGACGCCACCAGTGCCACAGAAGCAGCGAAAGTGGTGCGGAGAACGCTTTCGCCTCTACGCACTTTAGACAGTGAAAGTGCCCCGGCATCTTTAACTGTTGTGCCAACTGCTTCCATGACAGTGCCGCCGAAAATAGAAGCGCAGAAATATTTGAAATGTTTAATAGTTCGTAAATAGAACACAAGGTTCAGCTTGAGTCATAGCACGCATTTTCAATTCAGAGTATTGAGGCAGTGGTAAAATTAGTTTTTTTTTAAATTGTGTCGATTGTGAACAGCTTGAATTGTGACGTTTCTAAAGCGTGCTGACTAGCTTGACTTGCACAGTCATGAACTTTTCACATAAATTGACCTATGCCTTCTTGATACGGCCAATCATAGGACAGCGGCAAAAGCGTATGCAGGGGAGTGCTAGACCTTGATGAAATGAATTAGCGACCATGAAGTGCCTCCCCGGGTGCTCTGCACTCGTTGTTCAGAAAATATAATGAAGGACTGTGCAATGCACCATTCCATCATAGTATGACAATGCCAGAAGTTTGCCGTAAACGGGGTAATCAGCGTGAACACGATCAAGCACTCCATAGCATTTGCGATATCTATGATACTCGGTACACGCAGGGAATATTGGGGTGAGCGAAATTGTAGCGAGCACATATTCTAGCTGAGAAGACTTGTTCATTAGGTGATATGAGACAAGAAAATGAAAGCCTTTAAGCCATCCCCTGCTAATTGTGAATTTATAGAGTGTAGTCTGCATACTTTCTTTCGATGCATATTTTCATTTTCTCACGATCTTTTGTGAGCAGTCATCTCACTGCGCCGATTATTTCTGCTACAATACCTGAAATTTTTGCTGCAAATTGTCATTTATTCTGAAACAAAAGTTGTCAGAGAAAATTCATTCAGCAGTTGCACCATTTGTTTAGCCGTAAATTGTGTTCATTTTGTATTGCGAACTAGATGGGGCAAATCTCGTGTAAACAAATTCAGTTCCACTTGTCCATTTCCAGTCTCTTCGTAGCTGTAACTATGTTAATAGTTTTTTTGCCTTTGCATGATTTATTACTGAATGTATTTATTCTATTCACTTTCATGTCTTACTTCAGTCTGGCGTTCTTTGCTATGTGATTTGTAATTTTGTGTACACAATATTTCCTTACATCCGCATTGTGAGCTACATAAATAAATGCAATGATGTGCTGGCTATTTTGCCTCAGATTTTCTTCTCCAGTTGTCTGATTGGATATGCTGTCTAGGTAAGTAAGCTGGGTGACCCATTGGGGAATGACAGAAACAAACGGACTGACCAATAGGAAAAACTGGCTGCCCATTTGGTCAAGTTGGCTTCCAAACAGTATCCGTAGAGCTCCCAGTTGGACCCTTTGAATTCCAAATGGACCCATCGACCTCCGAAATGGCACCATTTCATTTCAATTCGTTTCGCAATTGCACCCATTGATTAAGTGCGTTAGTGGGCAGTGCTTTTGGATGAAAATTAGAAACTCGCATCGCACTGGGTCTGGAGAAGCGACCGATTGTCGACGCCGGATGAATTTGACACACAGGTGCCCAGATTCATAATTGATCACAGGACGCTATGCCACCTGCAGCTTTTTTGCCGGTTTGTTGGAGAATGGCGTGTCCTCCATAGGACCGCTTCGTCGTCCTCCGTGGCTACCGCCTTGCAAGCAGGTGTGACGCACCGGCAGCTTTTTGCTGTGTGCTACGTGGTTACAATGCAGGTTGCGGCGTTACGCAATCGTGGCATACGAGAGAAAAAAACAGCTGCAGTTGCCAAATTGTCTGTCCTCGACAGTGGTGCTCTGTTTATTCAGCGATGACAACCGTTGTACCGTTTTTTTTTTTCAATTATGTACGTCGTCAGTGTCACTCAACACAGCTAAGCAGCAGGGCCACACCCAACACGTTGGCTGTGGCCCACCGGTAGCATGCGCGCGCATGATTTGCACTACATGGCCAGGGCGTGACCAGAGGTTTTGATTGACAGGCGAACGCGATCGGAACCAAACTTGTAATGGTGAGAGGCCACGCATTCAGCTGAGGACTTTCATGGCGGCGGCGGCAGCAGCATCTGTCATCGCTATCGGCGTTGGCAAACATCAGGGGGACACGAAAGAACAGCACACGTCAAAACAGCGTGTGTCAAATCAGCGCACAAAAAAGAGCACAGCGACCAAACGGTACAAGAAAAAACGGCACAGTGACAAAACAAAACAGGGAAAAAAACCGTATGGGGACAAAATAGCATAGGGAAAAACAGCACGTGTCAAATCAGCGCATAGTACAAAACAGCACAGCCAAAAATCAGCACAACGAAAGACGAGCGCAGGTAAAAAACAGCACGATGACAAAAACAGCACAGCGGAGTACGGTGCAGCGCTGCTGGAGGGGTGAACCATCGTAGTCATAACCGCAAACGGTAAATCACAACACATGTGGCAGTGGCCTTTGTAGTTAGCGACTGCTCGTTTCGCTTGTTCATTAAGAAACAGGGCGGGCTCATTCCTTGAGGAGCAGCGTTGATTGAACGTTGCATTGGCAGAACTAGTAGTTATGTAGTCCTTGCTTGCTTGGCGTTAGTGACCTATTTTCTTTCTGTACTATGTAAGAAGAATCTGGGCAACTGATGGGCAAAATGGCCCGGACATGCGCATTGCGGCCAAATATCCTGGGAAAATTTATCTTGTTTTATTTGCTACGTTCGGTTTCGTTGGCTGCGTTTCATGCATTACATACATGCCACCGCACGTATTCGCTTCCTTTTCAACTGCTAGCAGCATGCATGGAGTCTCGCGCTTGATTTCACTCTTTGAGGCGTCATAGCCGTCGCCCGCTCTTCAGCAGCCAGAGCTAACATGCGCGGCGATGATGGCTTCCTAAACGTAGTGAGAGAGGCTACCAGTTAAAACAGGGTGGACGAGAGGCTTCTGTGATGACCCAGTGCTCCGAGGCATCGAAAAGCCAAGCGCCTCTGTTGTTGAAATTAAGATTGATCCATTAGCATTTTTTTTTCTGGTTCGTACAGTTCTCACGCAAGAGTTCTGAAATTCGAAAGCTTCAAAAAGGCACGTAACAGCTGCGACAAAGAAAATAAAAGACGTACGAAAGTGTGTAAAGAACGGTAGACATCGAATTTTAGTTTCATGCCATGAAATTCTCACATAGAACCGCACTTTTATTGAAACGATCGCAACTACACGACATAAGTTTATTCGCTATTTTGGTCACGAAACACAGAGCGGTTGCAGATAGCCTAAGCTATGCTTGCTAACTGAAGCTTACAGTAACCTAACATGCGAAATAAACCGAAAGTAGAAAAACTTACTCAAGTTAGGCTCGAGCTATAGTTACAATGGAGTTGTAATCTAGCTAGCTTGAGCGCTGTTTTTCTCGCCCATGTGATGAGTGCATATGAGCGCTGCGTTATTTGCTTGACAACCACATGCCCCTATGGCAGCGCAGCTAAATTGCAGTGATTAATACACTACGCATTTTACTGGACTTAGGGAGCGCGGCTGCTGCTTCCGCAGGGTGTCATGACGCTGGTCGCATATTGCTTAAGTAGACTACCTTAAGAAGCAACGCAAACTGTTTGCACAAGCGCTGAATTACTCTCAAATGAACAGTTTTAATAAAAAGAAAATTAAGAAGCAATAAATATCATGTGAAACCAAATTCCCTGCATTTCTTCTACAACTCTGCTTCCATAGACCTCCACTTGTGTTTGTTAGGTTAGCTGAGTGTTTGTTAGAAGTTTCCTGTGGTTCCTGAGCTAAAGGATAAAATTTTTCGTTTGGTTTGTTAACATTTGCTTCTAAGCAATAAAAGTACGTTTGATCAAATGTTGAGAAAACTCATGCTTTTATATAATGCTCTTCGAAGTGAAAAAACAGATTTAATGTAAAATTTCACTTAACAAATGCACGCTGATGCAGGAAATTTCAGGCTAGCTGTGTATCCCATTTCACGTTGTAAAGTAACCACCGGTAATCCTTCGACAAGCACTGTGCAGCGTCCCGGTAAACACCACATGACCTGAACATTTCGGCTCGGGCAATCCTGCCTTCATTAAAAGTATGCATCGCATACTGGATATTTTCAGTGCATGAAGGCCCTGTAGCTCACTAAAAAAAAATTGCTGAAGATTAAGTTGCCCACAGCGAGAGCTTCGAAGAAGAACGTTTGGTGCACCCAGAGCCCTACGTCGGGCGTATTGGCCAAAATTCAGCATCATGGTTGTCAACCTACAGTAACGATGCATCCAGAACAACTTCTTCAGGGTTAATCGTTCCATTACAAGCCAGAAAATTACCCTACCCTGCTCCTTCTTGAGTCTGTGAAACTGGCACTTGATAACTCCAAAGGTCGCTGCCGCATGTGTTGCGATTTACCGTTCGCGGTTATGGCTATGACAGTTTTCCTTTCCAGCAGTACTGCACGTACTCTGATGTGCTGTTTTGTCGTCGTGCTGTTTTTTCCCTGCACTCTTCTTTCATCGTGCGGTTTTTGTCACTGTGCCGTGTTGTCCGGCGTGCTGTTTTTCCCTGTGCTGTTTTTTCGCTGTGCCTTGTTTCCCTCTACTGTTTTGTCGCTGTGCTATTTTTTGTGTGCTGTTTTGAAGCATGCTGTCTTTACGTGCGCTCTTTTTTCATGGCGCCAAACGTCAGTATGCCGGGCCGGACCGGTTTACTGACATGGCCGATAATGAATTAAAGCGTCTTTTTCGCCTGTCCAAAAGATCGATGCTGTGGCTGTCCAACGAGCTAGGCGGCGACCCAAACCTGTGGAGAGTGCGTACCAGGCCTCATTTTCTCTAGTTGAAGAAAACGTTCTCTGCGACCAGCTGTTCAAAATTCGTTTTGAGGAAAGGAAATGGCCCAGTAACTCTCACGCTCTCACGTATCTCGGTGGACGCCCGAACCACCACTTAAGGAAGTGTAAAGGAGGCAGTGAAAAAAGAAAGAGGCGCCATAGCGGAGGGCTCCGAAATAATTTCGACCACCTCGAGAAGCGTATTTTTAAAAATTGTGTGTATTCTTAGGTGAAATGCCCCTATATCTAAACATATCATCGACAATGGCAGGACCAACTCCAAAATGCACTCAACATGGTATGCTTAAACAAGTTGTGAAAATGTGCTCATTAAGAGTCAGCAGTGCAGCCATCATACTGGGCGCCCATCAAACGCTCCATCTGTGACGCGAAAAGTCGTACGGATTGAGTCCTAGTAATTTTATCACCCAAACGATTCCACTTGCGAATGGGGAGAGGAAACAAAGAATGGTTGAACATGTCATTATGATAGACATGCTCGGTCAGTGCGCACGGGTGTTTTTGCAGTGAAGGTCGTGACTGTGAGTAGGTTATGTATTTTTGCCAATATATTTTGCGGTGTCTGCGTAATAATTTAAGCAAAGGAAATAGGCGTGCTTGCTTTGCTCTTGATAATGCGGCAAGGCCGGATGAAGCTGCAAGAGAAGTGGGGCAGTCGGTGCGCTTTATTTGTTCTGTCTTTTTCGCAACGGTTTGCGTTGAATAGCTTCTAGCTTTGTGAAGTTAGTAAAGATACTGAGTGGAACACCGCAGCCGGACGAAAGACAGACAGAAGGAAACAACGCAGACGAGCACCCGTCTATGTTGTTTCCTTCTGTCTGCCTTTTGTCCGGTTGCGCAGTTCTACCCTTTATCCGTCTATACGAACTCGCCTGTTTCCATCCTATTATTGTAGAGTTATTTACTGATTGGGCGAGCCAGGCTGTGTTCGCGTATTCTAGAACTCTCCTTACGAAGATTGTGCAGCGCAAGAGTTTCGTAGACGCTGATGTGGATTTTAAGCGCCTCGTGATGAAAAGTGCCCGTAAAGCAGCAGATGGGACGTTAGCAAAGTGAGAATCTCATCTAAGCTCAGAAGACCACGTGACACCTAGATACTTACGGTGTTTAACTTTAGTTAATGGTACGCCGTGTATAGTGTAAAAAAGCATAACGGGTCATCTTTTTTTCTTGTTACAGGCATAGAAACGAATTTTTGCGTGTTTATTGTCATTTGCCATGTAGTACACACCCGGGATATTATTTTAGTGAACTTTTTAGCGACAGGTGGGTTTTCGTAGCAGTTAACTGTTTTATGAAGAATGAAGTCATGTGCAAATAGTTTAATGCCACAAATTACGCCAAGAGTTATGCCATCGATAAAGAGCAGGAATAACAGCGGACCAAGGTCTCATTCATGAAGAATTCCCGACGTAACAGGAACTTTTCTGGATGGGACATACTTACAAACTGCAAACTAAGAATGGTATGGCCAAGAATCGCGTTATCAAGAAAGTTACTCCCCGTCCCCGATAACAATTGAGCATTAAACATCTTCTGGCTATCATTGTTAATACTGAGTGCCAGATCGTGCACGCCCTTAGTTCACAGTCCACGTCGAAATCTATGCTGGCGAGGTCTCAGTACACTATTGTGCTCTTGAAAACTGCTTGTATGCTTTGAAATGTTTCTGAATTTTGCATGATGTACCTCCTTGGCCAGCAGTAACCCAGCAACAGATTTTTGCTCCTCAATCGTATAACGGATACATTACGGAACCCCTAAAGACCGAAAGGGGTCAGAACGTGAGGATACCCGCCGCGGTGGCTCAGTGGTTATGGCGCTCGGCTGCTGGCCCGAAAGACGCGGGTTTGATCCCAGCCGTGGCGGCTGAATTTCGATGAAGGCGAAGTTCTAGAGGTCCGTGTACTGTGCGGTGTCCGTGCACGTTAGAAATTATCCGGAGCCCTTCACTACGGCGTCCCTCATAGCCCGAGTCGATTTGGGGCGTTAAACCCTAATAAACCAAAAGCAGAACGTGAGGACAAAGGTTAACTTTGCTTTACACAGACTCGGAGCTTAAAGGCTGCCGTAAGTGCATCGCAACGCGGCTAAGAAACGAACCACCATTCCCCTGTCACTTTTGGCAGAAACGGTACATGTAAGTCTCAGGGTGAAGCAGTGTTCTCACATTTAAGATAGGCATAATATTTACTAGTTTCCAATCTTTGGGCATGTTTGATACCGAAATAGATTTGGGACGATAACAATAGGTATTTGATGTGTTATTTCGCATATCTCTTTAAAAACTCATTCGGAATATTTTAGGGTCGTTTGCTTTTTTTTTTCGAGTCTAGTTTGAGGAGAATATTAAAGATGCCGTCGCCAGTAATTCTTAGAGCTTGGAGGTGACAAAATTCTGGAGCCGGGACTGATACCCCATTCTTTAGTGAAAAGTGAAAAGACAAAATTGTCCTACATATTAGCATAATTAGCCTTAACTTCTAGAGACAGCCCGGACGGCGCCGTTTTATGGTTACGAAAATGGTTCCCAATTCTGTGTGGATTAGTTTTCAAAAACGTTGGGAAGTTACATATAAATAGTGGTCGTTGGCTTTTTTCGTAGCCTGCTTGAGCTTTTTAACGGCGTTGCCTACCAACGCACTTTCAGCTTTGCACTTGATAGCTCTGCATAGACCCTATTTACTTATCACTGCGAGCGAATAACCTCTCTTGTGATCCAAGAATTATCTTTAATGACACGTCTGATCTTTAGCGGAACGCGTTTATTCATTCAGTAATGTGCCGTGTCTTTAAAACCAAGCCAAATATTGTCTATATCTATAGATCTGTCTAATGCCCTTTCTGCAAGGCTGTCAAATTTACAAGCGAGATGAGTTAGGATTCCTGCGTCGTATGCCTTTGCAAAGTTGTTTATGGTAGTGGTTGGGCAGTGCCATGTGATGGCACACTAAAGAGGTAATTCATGAGGTGATATTCTATGATCGGAGGTCCCCTCGATGACATGAATTACAACACGATGAACGGGTAAATTATCACTGATTAGAATCAAGTATGGTTTTTGCTGAACTTTCTACGCGTGAAGGTTCCAGAATAATTTGTTGAAGTTTAACGTTAATTATCAAAGGAATAACCATGCCTGAGATAAGATAAGAGTGATGCTCAGTGGTCCAATAGATACCTGGTTGGAAAAAATCGCCCATGAGAATGCTGCAAGAGTAACAGCAATACCGCTGGAGGAAATCTTGAACGGCAGATAAGCGTTCCCGACCAGAGGGGAGGGTTTCTGTAGAAGCTGTCGATGGCATGCAGTATTAGTATTGTTGCAAATGATTCTGCAAAGAAACAGCTTCCCCGCCTGTTACTGCAGGAAGCGCGGCAAATGGACTGCGTTATTATAAGAGCCACGCCACAACCACGGGAAGCAGATCTTTTCGGACGATTTCGCAGTTTCGCGGAACAATTTCATTCTTGGTGATATCTTGGAAGAGCCAGGTTTTCGTAACCTAAACTATAGCTGGTTCGTGTTGAAACAAATATTCTCGAGGGAATCCTCTTTGCTTACAATACTTCTAGCAAGTATTTTGATGAATGTCAATTCCTTGACCATGCTCCTGGTCGAGTGAGTCACCTGCTTACTTCTGTTTTTTTTTCGAGGGCATTTGGTCGTTCTTTTAATCATTTATTTTCAGAGCCACTCATGACTTGCTCCCATAGTCCCATACGCATGCGTGGCCTTTGATGAACAAGTTGTCGACGGCTAAGGTTACCTTTTCTTTCTTATCGCGTTCTTCTTTCGCACTCGCCAAAAGTTTTTCTTTCCGATTTCACAAATTCTGGGGAAAGATCTTCGCGGATACAGAAACATGCATCTGTGTTTGTTATTTGAAATCAAAAAGGAACCGCACGACATTTGACCTCGACGAAAGGAAAGATACACGAGGACAGATTCTAACCGCTAGTGTCTTTCGCCACTTGTCCTTCTCAGATACTAATACGTGGAAGAGATACTCTGGCCAGAGGTCTTAGCGCTAAAAAATAACTATAACCTATACTATTACTCAAAACTTCTATTAATAGAGACCTTTAACTGAGCGGATTTATGTTCCGCTCAGCTGGGAGCCCTCAAGAGGAGCGCCAGCGGAACATAGCGGGAATAAGGAGTTTTAGCGCAGCGCCTAAAATGCCCGAATGAGTGTAGTAGAGCAGAGCTTTAGAGCGGAGCGCTATGCTGCCCCACCCACTGGTGAGAAGCGGAGTTACGCTGAGAGGAATATGAATCACGCTTGCTTTTATTATACTACAATCACTAATTAAAGACATTATTGTTGTTGGTAGTATATTCGTTTACATTAGTGGTCCTTATAATCTAATAGTAAGAATGTTGTGTTAGAAAAAAAACGTTTGGCGCTGTGATGGTCAAGTCAAGCCGAAGACATTCTTGCACGCACGATCGCTGGGCGCTCTCCAATGGGATGACCAGACGAGCCGGCGAGCGCGCAGCTCCGTAAACCCGCCAGCCGCCTGAGCATTCTGCGCATGCGCTGTAGTGTTCCCTCTCGTCCATTGCGCTCCACTGGCCGCTGGCGCCCTCTGTTTAAAGTCTCTAATACGTCAACGTTACGTTATGTCCGCACCTTCATGGCGTTAGCTTTGATTTTTTCCAAGGCGACTTTCGTCGCTGCACCAAAGGCCGAAAGGATACCTTCCCTATCTATAGTGACATATAGACGTGAGGGTGGCGCTAGGCAACGCCCTTCCTTGCCCGCCAAAAGCAAACGTATTCCTTCAAGAATGAAACAGTTCTCCGAACTGAAACGGGATTCACTGGGGCCTTGCAACGCAGAAACGCATCCACTCCCTGGTACACGCACCTGACATATTACTGTCTGTTGCCTACAAGGTATTTACTAACTTAATCGCAAATAGAATCAGGATAAGATTCGACTTCAATCAACCAAAAGATCAGACAGGTTTTCGTAAAGGATGCTCGACTCTAGAGCATATTCGCAGTATCAATCAGTGGATGGAGAAATGCGCAGAATATAACCAACCCCTATATTGTATAGCGTTCATTGATTATGAGAAAGCATTCGACTCAGTCGAAACCTCAGCAGCCATGGAGGCATTGAGAAATAAGTGCAGAGGAATCTTGTGTGAAAATACTGCAAGATATCTATAACGACTGCAAAGCTACCATAGTCCTTAAAATGAGGGTGCAGAAGAATCTTGTGGTGGTGGTGGTGGTGGAACTTTATTTCCAGCGGATATAGAGGAGCGACCCGAAGTCGCCCCCCGCTTAAACGGCGGCCGCTATCCCTTGGGCAGCGGCGGCGTCTTCAGCCAGCTGGAGGAGCTTGATCTGTGTCCCCCGGTCGGGGCTGAGCAATAGAGCCTCCCAATGATCAGAGTCGGTAATGAAGCGACTCGCGGGTAGGGACTGCGGGCAGTTCCAGATCATATGATTTAGATCGGCTTTGGCATCTAAGTGGGCAGTAACAGTAGTCACAACCTAACACTCAAACAACACACAAGAAGAAACGAGAACAACAAAATAAAATAAGCGCAAAACATTCTACTCAAGTTTAAAAAGAAATTTCAAATTACTGTACAAGCATTATCACGAGAAAATACAACATGAATAGAGGCAAGCCACCAAAAATGAACAATACATAGCAAAATCATTTCAGTGCACTTAATGAATCACCACGGCTGGCGCACCTTGACATCAGAGAAAAAAAGAATGAAAGAAAGAATGGCACCATTAGGACTGTGGGTTTACCTTGATATTAATTAAATAGCGGATAAGTTCTTGAAATTTAGTCGCGAAAGAACCTGTAGCGATATTTCATGGCAAACAGTTTCATTCGATGATCGTACGTGGAATGAACGACTTTGCGAAAATGCACGTGTGCATGTGGTGCGCTTAACTTTGCAAGGATGATCAAGGGTGGAAAATTGGCGGCGCGTTTCTGATAGACTTCATCATGAAGCGATAAGTGATGATAAAGCTTATGAGAATGTTTGGTTTGGTTTATGGCGGTTTAACGTCCCAAAGCTAACTCAAGCTATGAGGGACGCCGTAGTGAAGGGCTCCGGAAATTTGGATCAACTGGGGTTCTTTAACGTGCACTGATATCGCACAGTACACGGGCCTCTAGTTTATTCAAAAGTGAAAGTCGTGAAAGTTTGCGGTAGCAGCACGTGCTTATTTTAAAGCTGTTACAGTAGTGTGACTTGAGTAGTCAGATTGGATCAAAAATGCCACACGGTTTCGCAAACCTTCAATGTTATTTCTCAGAGGGGTTTGGACGGGATCCGAGATGGGTGATTCATACTCTTTTTTAGGATGGATCAAAGTCGTGAAGGCAAATTTGCGCCAGGGAGCAGGAGCGTGTTGGAGATTCCGTTTAAGAAAAGAGCGGTTCGTGTTTCCTCTTGGTAGGCCGTTCCCTTCTTCCATGTAGCCTTCGCTCGTGCCCTTGATAAGTTCTAGACCTGTAAACATACGCGGCAGAGCATTTTTCTTTTAATTTGTTTGTGTCGTCCACCGAACGAATGTCAAGATAGTATACACACTCTAAGAACTGATACTCTCTATGATAGAGTATACCGGCTACTGTACTCTCTCTAGCAGCAGTTTACTCCGCCCAAACTGCCTAAGGAGTGAAACGACTCCTTCGGTAAAGAGTAAAACTGCGAGCGCACTCCCTCTAGGGCCTGAGGGAGTTGGAGGTTGTTTATTTTCTTTGCTTTTGTACTGCAGCGGAGCCATATATAAAGTGACCTGTGACTCGCATCTCATGCAAACTAGTGATAAGCAAAAACAACCAAACAAGAAAGTGCGCTGTGCTCCGCCCACAGAGCCAGACCTTGCACATAACCGATACGTGCAGTGTACACTTTGGAGATTATTGCGTTGCATTCATACAGCATATTTGATTTGATTTCAATGGATTTTACGTCCCAAAGCAACTGCACTGACATCGCGACATCCCAAAGCGAAGTGCACTAACATCGCGCAGTGCATGAGGCTTTGGAGTTTCGCATTCATCGAAATGCGACCGCCGCGGGGATCTGAATAGTCTATACCATTCAGCGAAGTCATGCACTTCCGTAGAATGCGTTTACGAAGAGACTGTCATGGTAACTGTCGCAATTTATCCTAAACATTAGTTTATTGCTGTGTGAATATATTTTATGCCCTTCGGAACCGCCATTCACATTTTGCAACATCTATTTCAGCACAACAACCTCCAAGAAAAAGCGGTTCGCAGAAACGAGCTACGCTTCTGTTAAAGGAAAACACTACTGTCAGATCCCGTAAACCTTCGCGGTCGACGGCGAAACATTAGTCTAAACACTTTATATGGCATTCCTACAACGGTATGAATGATGGACGAGTGCTCTAGGGAAGCTACACATCATTTTAATACGAATAATAGTGCATCAGGACACCAGTTATAACTCGTTCGCGAAGGGCGAGTCAACGTACTGTGCACCATGAAATTGCTGTCGAGTAAAGATTTACCATGGCGTTGTGGCGTTCAGATGTTGCCTTTACTGTTTCATCATTTACTGAGCTGTGCCAACTCTAACCAGCCAGCGATCTACCAATTTAGAGAACAGAACTCGCGACATATACGCACGAAACTGCCGCTGAACTCAAAATGCTAGCATATATAACTACTGAAAAGCATTACCGCTCGTCCCAAGTATAGGCGAGAGGTAGCGCACTCGGCTCGCAATGCAGAGTCTCCCGGTTCGAATCCTCCCTCCGGCGCAGCTTTTTTTTTTTTCCAGCCATTCGTAATAAAGGAGTGTTTCTACTCCTGCAGAGGGAGTGCGCCTAGCAGGAGTGCGGCGACTCTGGATAAAGGAGTGAAATATGGGACAAGCGTATACTCCATCGAAAGGAGTTCCCCGCACTCCTTTTGTTCTTAGAGTGCATGAGGTGTGTGTGCTTAAGGCGGTCTGTCTCGCTCCAGGGCTCCTGAGCGAACTTGGGCCTGTAATACTATCACCAGCTGTCAAACAGGGCCACAGAAACACCACACGGTGTGCTCCCGTGATCGGTGAAGTAAACCTTTGTAATGTTTATTTGTTCATGCGCAGTGCCAACGGCGCGTTGTTATATTATTTCGTTTCTGACACGAATGTCACTACCTCACTCTCGATCGATCACACATAGGCGAAACCCATACTTATAAACTCTGACACATCTCCAACTAAAACCTTTAAAACCCAACGTTTCGGAGCCGGCTCGGCTCCGTCGTCAAGGTTGACTGGGGGCAATACCTAGCGTCTTTAAGTATGCATGGGGGGGAGATCGAAAGAAGGAAAGCGGCGATGCGAAAGGCGCGGCAGAGCGGGGAAGTAGGGGGCGGAAGGTTTAAGGCTGTGAGTCGCGTTTTGGGACTGTGCGGAGGCGATCAATGGCGACTTTTCCTTTTTGAGCTGAAAAGCGAAGTCCCTGTCCATATACTACGGGCAGATTCACTTTAATGCGGTTGATATTGTTCGGGGTAGTTTGAATGTGCCAGGTTACGAGTGAGAGCCTTTTTTGAAGCGAAAAGCTTCAATAGGCTAGTCAACACCGCGCTTTGCGTGAGCCGGAGCCCAGATTTGCCACTTCTGCGCATGCGCGAAACTGAGTAGCGTCACGCAAGGCGCAGGTGGCCATCCGTTTCCGCCGCCGCCGCTGACACAAATAAAAATAAAAAAGATGACAGAAAAAAAACACAAATAAAAAATAAATGAAAGACAAGCAGTGCGCCAGGAAACACTCATACTCGGTGGACATCCGAACCGCGCCGTAAGGGAAGGAAAATGAAAAGAAAATTGGTTTTAAGGAAAGGAAACGACGCCTGTCTCTCTCATAACTCGGTGGATACCCGAACCGCGCCGTAAGGCCCTTAAGGAAAATGAAATGAAACGAAAATTCCTTTTAAGGAAAGCAAATGTCTGTCTCTCATATCTTGGTGTACACCCGAAAGGAATGGACACCACAGTACATGTCTCTAAAGAAACCTTTTAAGACAGCACCGTATTCACTACACGCGCAACTCCTCCTCCGCCTCCGTACAAACTTTGTATAGCTAAGGCAATACGTTTCTGAAAAGCCAGAAAGCAATACCCTAAGTGTAACCGTAAGTATAACCTTAAGCAAGGGCGTCCACAGAATTTTTTGCAGGGGGGGGCCCCATTGGTTGTTGGAGCCGGAGGGGGGGGGGGGGGGGGGTATGTTCGTAGCAAAAGGCACTTTTTGCGGAGTAAATTTATTTATTTATATATAAATAAAAAATAAGTGAAATACACACATGAAAGAAAAATTACAAACAGCAAATTAAAGCGTGGCTAGGAGAGATACATTGCAGTTTATCAACTAAGAAACAATTAAAATTAATAAAAATGCAAAAAGATACTGTCACTTCGTGGAGAAGAGTGCTCAGTCTTGCTGCATACGGGTTCTCGACTCACCCGGATTGATGACCAGCACACAGCACAATATGGTCACAAACACGCAACTACAGTCACTCAGTCAGTCTTCCTTGAACAGCAACTGTAGGCGCCTCGGATTTTTCTGGGCGAATTGCGTAATTACAAGGGTGATAAATTCATTTCTGTGCTTCATTACACGCTCTCGGTGCACACTCATCATACACATTGATTGGAAAAACAGTTGAACGCGTACGTTGAAAACAAGAGATGACTACATATACAACGAAAACTTATTTACAAGATAAATGCACGCTCGCAGCTTCATACACCTCGCTCCGTCTTGCTCGCGCGTCCGCACAGTCGAGCAACCGCACACACACTGCTCGCCGCTCGTCGTTTTCTCGTCCGCTGTCTTCGTTGTTCTCACTTTCGTTGACAACCGGCCACTAAAAACACCGAAGCACAAACTAAGAGGCGCGCACACGTGCAAGATTTCCGAATGCGCACTGGGGGGGTGAAAGGAACGCCGCGCGACTTCCGAGGGGAAGGGACACTCGCCACTCCGGTCGGAAAATTTGTTTTTGTGCTTTTATGGGGTTCAGAGCCCCGAAACGACTCAGGCTATGAGGGACGGAGTAGTACAGAGTTCCGGATAATGTCGACCACCTGGGTCTCTTTACCATGCACTGACATCGCACAGTACATGGGCGCTGTTGTGATTTGAGGCCCAGCCAGAGCTAGTGACAAGCGAGCCAGGCAGGCGCCGTCGGGCTGCGTTGACCAAAGGCGCTGGTTTTCGGAGAAGACGCAAGGAACGCTGGTGTGGGGGCGCCTCTGGAGACTGCGTCGCCGTGAACAAAAGCAGCTAATCCCCTTTGCCGAAGATTCTGAAAGCGGCGCTTCTACCGAACTGCGCTCTCCCGTGGATCGGAGGAGACAGCGAGCGGCGGCGGCGCCAACTCATCGCCCGCTTGCCCCTGAGCAGCCCGACAAAGCGGGGTGGACACAGCTGATTTGTCCTTCCCTCCTGAAGAATTCATCGGAGGCCGGCGTACTAATGTATCCTGATTATAGCGAGCGAAAAAGGCGAAAACAAGATGCCCTGTGCACTGTCTGCCTCCGTGTCGCTATCTCTCTAGAGATCAAAGAAACAGACACCCATCTCAAGACGGCTCGAAACACGTGCTCGCCGGTGCCGCTGCATGTGTGCAACAGGTCGCCCTTTAGTGGAGCTAACGATGGCGTGGTTTGAAAACGGCGGAACGACGCGCGCCCGGACGCGGCATTTCGCAGATGTGACCCAAAGCGTGGAAGCGGGGCTGCTTTTACCCTTTTGGCTGAGCGCACCACCGCCCCTGGCGTGCGGCCATCACTCACGGTTCGAGTGAGTGATTTTCCAGGGGGGTGCAGCCGCCCCCCCTTGCCCCCCCCTCCGGACGCCCATGACCTTAAGCTAAACCACGAGCATCGCCGCAGCTTTTCGCTTAGAGATATCTAGGCTTAACCTTAGCTAAGCCACAGCCAATATTCTTTGGTAATTTCTTCCGGTTCCGAGGAGATGACAGGCGAATCTGTCAGCACGTTTAGTTTTCGGAACACATTCTACATTGTTCGAAACTGTTGTGGTTACTTTGCACACTGTATTTTCAAAGTTCATCACCAGCTTTAAATTGGGTATGGTCGAGAGCGTCGGGCATTCTGTTTGACGACCGCCGACCAAGCATGCAGCTATCGCCGCTGCCGAGCCATTCAGTTCTCTGCAGGTGTAGATGAGACCATTCAACAGTTTTTTTCTTTTTTGAAAGCCCTTTTCCTTGTTTTCCGGGCTACCGGACTGCCGCCACCACCACGTGATAATACTATTGCATCCCCTTTTAATTACAGCGATGGCTAGTGCCACATTGCCTAGAATGCTAAATGGTCGGTGTATTTACATTATAATTTAGTCACTTCTTATGAATCCAATTGAGTTTATTTCCTCGGCATACTTGCACATATTCGAACATGTGACATTCCCATAAGCAGCCAAAATTCACAAACGTATTTCAATGAAATTCGATTGCGATCGATAACTATTACATTCGGGCTCGATTCAGTAGCACAGCAACACTAGTCGTAGTCGACTCGTATTTTAAAAAGTGCGGTTTGTGGACGTTTAGGAATCAATTAATGAATGTGCAACTAACAACTTTTCCTAGATTTTTTTTCCACACTCCCTTCATTTGTGTTCTTCACACTCAACCAATTTATGACACAATAAAGTTTCCTCACTCTGATTTCACCAGTATGTCACTCTTGTTGTGAACACGAATCAAGTTACTGCATATTCGCGTGCACAGGCTGAGTGTTCGCCCGTGGCTAAGTTTTGATTGCATGGCCTCGCAGGCTTTCGTGCAACTTCCAGTGTGCTTGACACCGCAGTGGAAAAGTGGGTCAAGGGATTTGCATGTGTTTGAGTTGTTTCAGAAGGAAGGAAGCAGCTCCGTCCGATGATTAGCGTATAGAAGCCGCTGGAGCCACTATACGAGCTTTCACGCGTGCTCAGATAGTGGTGCCGGAGGGCGGATGCTGAAACGAGTATCCCCATTAAAACTGTTTCGGTGCACTACCGATAAGACAATCGATGCGGCAACATTCCGCATCCGTTTTTATTGCAGCATGCTTTGATCATACAGAAAAAGCAACAACGCGAACCTGTATAAATACCCCCTGGAGCCAATCCTAAAAGAAGCAGTACTTGCCAGAACGTTTAACACGTCAACTGGATTGGAAAAAAAAAATGTACCTCGTGGCATTTTCGCTTGTAGCGCTCCTGCTACCTTCCGGGCTTCGCGCAAGTCAGGACTTTGTAGAAAACAAGCCTGAACTCGGAGGCCACCAAGACACACTACAGGTGAGGTTTTTGCTTGAAGGAGAGAACTTGTTTGAGTATAGCTGTGACTTAGTAAATGAGCATGTAGTCTCCAGCTGTCTTTATTTTTGTCCTGAATGAGACTCCAGGGACAATTACCGCATTACTTCATAATGCACGACACTCATGTTGCATTTCTTCCAACATATGCCTAAGATCCTTGGTTTTCGCAGGCATTAGATCCCTTGCTTGTGATTTACTTGTAATAAAATCAAACCACCCCTGCTTAGTTCAATGAATCGAACACATCTGTCCATTTTCACTTACACACCAGCTAATGTATGCTACTGCTGAGGAGAATACATGCACGTTGCATCTGGCCAGCATTCACAATGCGCCGGAAAATTGGCGGCTGAGGACTGAATTGAGGTTGAGGACTGAAAATCAACCCTTGGAAAGTAACATTATAAGAGTAAAATAAAGAGACAAGAAGAGAGCGGAAAATGTTGATGAATGAACGTGAGTTAAAAATCCGTGTTGAAATATAAAGAACAAATGAGCTTGCGAAGGGCATGTAGCGCGAAGGTAAAATAACCGAGTAATTAATAGCAATGGACTGGATTTCAATAAAATGCAAGCGTAGTTGTTGCCGGCAGGAAGTAAGTTAGGTTGGCGGATGGGATTATGAAGTCTGCAGTGATAAACTGGCAGGCAGTGGTCAGACGTGGTCTTGCCCTGCCCACGCCCAGTTCAGTTCTTGATTCCGCCTAGGATGTCATTAACCCGCCCACTCTGCTCCCTTCCCATCTTTTTACGTTGCACATATAATTTTCCTATAATTCTCCCTGCATTGTACTCAGCTTAAGTTTATTTATTTATTTATTTATTTATTTATTTATTTATTTATTTATTTATTTATTTATTTATTTATTTATTTATTTATTTATTTATTTATTTATTTATTTATTTATTTATTTATTTATTTATTTATTTATTTATTTATTCATACTGTTAACCCTCACTGAGGGTCATGACAGGGTGGGAATCAACAATACATATAAAATCAATATCACATCTAAAATTTCAAATGACAGAACCCAGTAACAAACATTTTGAGTTACAATTATACAAACATCTCAGAAATCTGCTGAGCTAGAACAAATGACACAGAAAGCGAAAAAGCACATACAAAGTAATAGGACGCAACGCACGGGGGCGACATGTTAGCGTTCATTAAAGTATCGATCAACACTTTTCTGGAATGCTGTTTTACTGGCACTTTGTAAAACATGAGTAGGCAATTTATTACAGAGCTCTATCGCGTCATGAAAAAAACAAAAGCGAAATACGTTAGTGCGAGCAAAGTACGGCCCTATGGTTGCATCATGATTCAACCTGGCGCTATGTCTACTCTTTTCGCTAGCCTCCACGATTCTGCCCCACAGGTGAGTACCGGTAAGTTACAGATGTTGTATACTTTTCTCTTGGGGGTTGTCGAGAATGAAGCGCTTAATCCAGCTTCTGCTGCGAATACAACGGTGACACGTACTGGCGGGCTACTTCCCCGACATTGTGACGCGTTTTCATACTCGGATTTGATGAAAATTATTGCGACGTTTTATTAGGAACTGCGTGCTTATTTTTTTCCTTTCAGTGCTTCCCTGCGAAAGCCGAATTCTACCTGCTATACAGAAACCATGAATATGACCCATACTTCGGAGGCACTGCAAAGTGCGTCCATGGCACTCAACATGAACCTGTGATAAATGACTCCACATCTATAACATTCATCTATGGCAACGCAAGTGTGTAAGTTTCCCCATTTGTTGTTGGCTTATTGCGGTTATGGATATCCGTCTTAGGGAATGCGGCATCGAAAAAGAAATGGCTAGGAGTACATCGCTCAGCGCCGATAAAACAAGCAAAGTGAGCACCGTGTGGGAGCTGAGCTCCTGTAAATAGTATGCACTAATATTATACTAATTACAGGTTTGTATACTTATATATCTGCTCACAATGAAATTTTGCATATCACCATGAGCACAATGAAGCTTAGTTTTGTTCATATAACAGTTTTTGCGCAGGCTCAGAAGCAAGAATTTGTTGCATGGTTCAGATAACCATTTTACACGTGGATAAGTTCGTTACGAAGCAATGTTTAAAACTATCAATGTTAAATCATCTAAACTAGGCCACCTTTAGACCCTTCGTGAACCTTTTATTCGAGGGGAAAACTATATAGGAGAAAGATGAGTCTGGCTGGTTGGTTCATGTTGAATGGCACGACAAAACAGCGCTGATGGACTGGACGGAAGAAGAGACGAGAGAAGATCAGCGCATGTGTCTGTCTCTTCTTCTTTCGTCCCGTCCCTCAGCGCTGTTTTGTCGTACCATTCATAACTATATAGCGATGAGATCTGAAGGAATGGTTTCGGGGAGCCTTTTTTATAGACATTAGGTCCAAGTGAGAAATGTTTCTTCACCAAATATATCAGATCGGCCTTGTTGGAGGGTCACCGCAAAAAAAAAAAATGTACTTTGCTTCGAACAGGCCAGCGAAGCTAACCTTTCTGGCGGGACCCGGCTACAGTGTAAAGAACATCGCTAACCTGCAACACCTCGACGGTGAGTTTCTTCAGCGCGGAGTCTTCCCCGGCAGCACTTCTTTTGCGATAGCCAGTTCATCGCGAGATGCAATATATATATATATATATATATATATATATATATATATATTATATATATGCAACTCTAGGTTTCGAAACTGGTGAAACGTCTACGCGACAAAGTCAGTGATTTGGATATTCTGGCAAAGAATATTATGGATTGTGTCTCGGTAGCCTGCGAAATTTATGCGTGTAGATGGTAGACCGCATGTCGATCTGTTGAAAAAAAAGAATAGAAAATATTTTCAAGCCACTGCTGTTTTGCATTCCTTCATACCCTTCTTTTACATGGACCCTTTGTTATCGGGTTCATTTCGACAGTCAGTGACGTACCAACACATGTACATTTTCACTGAAAACAACAAAACGGTGAAAGAACTTCGATTACTGTTTTTACCGGAGCATACACATTTAGGGGCGTTGCCGCAATGGTAGCTTAAAGAGACAACGTATGGCGCCATAGCCCCTGTATTCACATGTCGCCCAGCATGGCCTAAAACGGCCGCTAAACTCTCCCAGGGGCGCAGTCACAGGGCCTATCTTTAAAACCGGTTTCTGGTCGTGTCTTACGGCAAAATGGCTAAGCAGCCTTGAACACTCCGGGGAGTCAGGAGGCTGAAGTTAATACGCGTTTAGGTCAGCGCTTAGAGCGCGTAAGAAGGTAAAACCAGAACCATCAAATATATCATCGTTGTGTGAAATTCACCTTCTTGACAGCGCTTCGTTTCCAGCTGCTATTTTTGCACTATGTGCATTAAAAAAGAACGCCAAGACGTTCGAGAGAAAAAATTTTTGCTTGAATGGCATGATAAGAAAACCAAAAAAAGAATACGAATTCAACCAAGGACGCCAGTTCGCGAGAGGGTGTGCGATGAAGAAATCCGCTGGAACATCCTGAGACGAGCTGCCGTTCCCGTGTACACACCAAGGAAACTTTTTTTTTATTCATTTCTATTTGTCCTCGCACTACTAGCGACTCTCGACCATTGGAGCAGGCAGCTTTGCCTTACGAACAGGTTGAAGTGGACTTACTCTGACGAAAAAATTCACATTGACAACACGCTAGTAACCACCAGCTGATTGAAGTACATCTGAAAGCACATCCTTCCATCACTGATGGAACGATGAAATATAGACCATTCCATCGAATGGTCTATAGACAGTCTATAGACTTCTTATTCACTCTATTGACTTCCTATAGATATTGCTTTTTGTCTATTCATGGCCTACAGGCTGTCTATAGAAAAGTCTACTAAAAGTGTACGGCCACAAATCTATAGATTGTCTATAGACTGTCTATGGCATTTGTATTGCCTATAGACTTTTGTCTGTAGACAGCCTATAGACTTTACAGAAAGAGGTCTATAGACACTCTATAGACTGTCTAAAACTTTTTTGTAAGGGATATCTGTGAAACCTGCGAACCATTCGCGCACGGCTCCTAATATCGCCTGTGAAACATCCCTTCTGGTGCACACAATCGTCCTCAGCACTGTGACCTTCATGTAGGTTGCTAGAAAATATATTGAAGCCATTCAATAGTTCATATATTTGAGTGCAGTCACCTGGGCAGCTACCAATCCGTCTTTACCGTTGGGCGCACCTGCACTTTACTAGGCATTTTTCACACCATCGAAAGCCAGGTGAAGCACCGCAGGGCCGGCAAATATTGGATAACATTCGACTAGAAAATTGCTGGACAGTCGTGTTTCAATCCGCAGCTAAGTCTCGTGGATTCCGGCTTTTGGTGCCGAGACGAGCTCGAGTGCAGCACCATTGCCTGGTTCACTTCTACGTACAGTGTTACCAAGAACTAGCCTTCGCTGTGGAGTTACCGCACGTAAGCAAGAATGGCTTTTTGGAGGCTTCCGGCGATTCCCAGTGGCTGTAATGATGAATCGAGTCAACTCCAACAACAGCACAAGTTTTTCGTTTACAAAAGATCCAAGACCATGTCTTCCCACTGAACAACACATTTTCCGAGCAACAGTGGCCTATTACAGGGCTCTGGGTTTCCTCTCATCACCTTAGTAACGTTAACATGCACTGGCAATGGAAGGGATACGGCTATTCCAGCCAGTATTCTATCATCCATAATCGTGCTCAGGAGCAGTCCACGTTAGTTCTTGAGCTGCTGTTGCCGAAGCACCTATAAATACATATTGCCTTGAACTTTGGCATCTAGTTCATTCACAGAGCATCAGACGGCGAATAACGTAGTCGGCCACAGGAAAATTTCATTTCGTGGAACTCACAATTTAATCACCAGCGGCTGAATCACGAAGAAAATTGGCAGTAGAATACAGATACCGACACTAACGATGACGTTTTTTTGTTTGTATGTTTTGTGTTTCTCTTTAGTGACATTTGTATCATACATACTCGTACCTCACTGACCTATTCATTTAGGAATGGAATTTTTATGAAAAAAGTAATACTCTCGTTTTTCGCCAGTTGGACACTGCTGCCAACATGCTGCAGCACAATGTCGACATTTAGTGCAGGAGAAACGTTCTTGAGAGATCTGCCCAATGTTGCTATCTGCTGCTACAAGTGAAGGGTTCAATCTCAGCGCGGGGGTTCTCTTCCCGAAAATGATGCGCCGTCTATTCTAGCAATGGCTCTTTTCTCTTCACATTATTGGGTGGTGAAATGGACGCATCGAAAAAGTATTCTTCTTACCCCTGAAGCCTCCCGACGAGCACAAAATCCGTCACAGGTTTTGATTGTTTTTTTTTTCGGGAATAAGGCTGTGCATTCGGCGTGTTTCCAAGGCGGGTATGAACACCGAGGGATATTTAGAACTTGGCTGAGCCTTCAAAGCTTGGCCAGTCCTTAGACTCACTCAAAGAAGTGTCCACTTCAAGGAATAATAACCTTCGCAGTCCTTTCTCTGTGCCTACTGCTGAGTTCTTACCCTTGCGGGTTCCCCAAGAATATGGCACCATATCGCACGAGCCATTACCAGCCTTGTAGCGTCACGATGCTTTCACGCACTGAGGAAGAGGGGAGCATCAGCGTCCTGCCACATGAACTTCGCAAAATTCAGTGCTCGTGAAATACTCTTATAGTCTTACTTTAAGCAAATTGGCGAAATATTAAGTTTTAAAAAGTCGTTTAATTTACTTTTCTGAACAACATAGAAACACTTGCAAACCTGCAACCTACAGTAGATACACTATGTATTCCTGAACAGGTAACTAAAAAAATATTGGCTTTAGAAGCAAGAATTAAGGCCCTAAAAAAGCAAAAGATTTTCGTGAGGTGGTAATGCTGCTGTACCCGTTATACAGCTTTTATTTGGTCAACATTATGTACAGCCCGAAAAACGAAGTCAGGGGAAGAAACACGCAAACAAGCGCTGACTATCAACTGAAATTTTATTAGGAAATACTGGTGCTTATAAAGGCTTCAAC
This sequence comes from Amblyomma mixtum, assembly GCF_055824585.1. Classification (NCBI taxonomy): domain Eukaryota; kingdom Metazoa; phylum Arthropoda; class Arachnida; order Ixodida; family Ixodidae; genus Amblyomma; species Amblyomma mixtum. The sequence continues at coordinate 7,572,930 of NC_143015.1, read as the reverse complement.
AAGCACGCGCAGGCGCACAAAGCATGAAATACAAGTTTTTACAAAAACAGCAAATCAAACCACACGTACTCATTAGCCTCATTGCACTGCAGTTTGTTGTGCATTGTTACCTGTTGTTGTGCGGTTAAAGCCAACGTAGTTACCTTTATTATAGAGGGTAAGCGTTTTCTTGATCTTTTTCGCGTTCGGCAAATCGCAAGAAAATGTAGCATGAATGGCCATGTGGCCGCTGAGCCCTTCAATGTAAGTGATGGGTGAGAAGCTATTAGGTTGTGGTGTCAGCACAAGGTCCAGAATATTAGCAGAATGATCTGTTAAACGAGTTGGACGGTCGATTATTTGATCTAATCCAAACGTGAGGCAGGTGTGAACAAATTCACACTCAGGGTTAGATTTTGAAAGCGTGGAAGCAAGATCAGACCAGGTGATAGATGGAAAGTTGAAGTCGCCAAACAATAATATTGGAGTATTGGTATAAAGGGTCGTTAGCGTGTTTAGAGCATCATGAAACAAGGAATTAAATAAAGGATCATGGTTTGGGGGGGGGGGGGGGGGCGATAGCATATACCAATGAGAACACGTTGATAACATGCACTACAGCAGAGCCAAACCATTTCCAATTTGCTTGAAATTGTCACACGTGAGCAACGTAATGAGCGATCAGTGCCAATGAGAACCCCCCCACCCCTCATTTCGCTACGATCTGCTCGAAATATATCAAAATTTGGAAGGGAGGGTAATATCTCAGTGTCGCAAACAGCAGAGGTAAGCGAAGTTTCGGTTAACAGAATTACGTTAGCAGAACATGATTCAACGAGGTTACATAAAGCATCGCGTTTTGGGATCACACTACGGATGTTAGTGAATAAGAATGATAATGGGGAAAGGTAAATCTGCTTCGCAGTGTGTTTCTGTTGAAGTGGTTGCTAGGGTTTGTGTTCAACTACATGATTAGTGGTGCGGTCAAATACATAAGTCTTACTTCCGGATATCAACTTCTCATGGCGTAATTTAAAATTGAGCCCTTCATGTTTACCATAGTCATAGAGGCGTTTCCGCGAGAGACGGGTGTTTGGAGAATAATCCTCGGAGACACTGAAGCCAGTATCGTCCAATATCAATAATACCTACGTTTGCTAAAGGTTTCGAAAGGATATTGCACTATCGTTTTAACCGATTCTTTGAGAAGAATCATCTCATTTCTGATGCACAATTAGGCTTCAGAAAAGGACGTTCAACTGAGCTAGCTTTATTGGGGTCAAAGGAACACGTGCTGCATAATATACAAATGAAAATAATAACCCTTGGCCTCTTCATAGACTTTAGTAAGGCTTTTGATTCCCTTGATCATAGTATCCTAACTCACAAGCTCTCAGTCTATGGGATTCGTGGCAACCCTTTATCTTTAATAAAATCTTACTTAGCTGACAGGCAACAGTGTGTATGTATTCGAAACCACCAATCATCTCTACTACCTATAATCAGAGGCGTACCTCAGGGAAGTGTACTAGGCCCTCTGCTATTTGATGTCTACATAAACAGTATTGTGAACATTGACCAAGGTTTAAAATTCATTATTTACGCTGATGACTGCACGATTTTGGTCTCTGGTCCTGATGTGAATGAACTAGTCACCAAGTGCAATCAACTTCTTAATCGGCTTCATGAATGGTCTGATATTAATCTACTAAAAATTAATCCTGCAAAAACAAAAGTTATGTTATTTTGTGCAAGAAACAAAAATTTTCGTCTAGAAAAAAAGATCACTTGTGGTGGTGAAGAAATTGAAATTGTTCACGAACACACCATACTAGGTGTAACTTTTTCTTCACACCTTACATGGGATTCGCATGTTGAGAAGATAATAAAAAACCTCTCGTTCGTAACAGGTGCAATTGCTCGTTGCCGCGCGTTCCTTCCTGGTAGAATAAAGCTACAAATATATAATGCATTATTTGTCTCGCAAATAAGCTATTGCTCATTAGTCTGGTTGACAACAACTAAGGCCAACCTAGAAAAAATTTACCTTCTGCAAAAGAAAGCTGTACGTCACATTGCCAATCTTGATTACCTAAGCCACACACGGCAAGCTTTTGAAACATTCATTGTGTTAAAAATTCAAAGTATGTATGAATTCCGAATATTGCTTTCATTTCATCTGTCGTCATCCTTTAGGTCTATGATAGAAGGCACTGCGCTATTGAAACAGAACGATCACACAGTTATTACTCGCAACACAGACACTTGGTTTGTTCCCCATTTTCGCACTGACTATAAGTTCCAAGCATTACAGCACAATCTTCCAGTAATTTTAAATAGATATAGAGACATAAATAACCCTACTAAGAAAGCATCGCGTGAATTATTTCTTCAAAATAATTCCTGACGTATAATTCGCGCCCAAGCACAGCTGCTCGCTTGTATCTTCGGCAAAGATGTTTTCTGTATTTCCCTATTGTAATTTATTGATGATTTTGTGCTTTCTGGATGTCCTGTTTTTTGTGAAAACTGTAACCTGACTATGTGTTCGTTTTTATTTTTTTTTTTGTGTATGTCAATATTCTCAACAAAGTCTGCTCCTATGCCTTGTAACGGCTGCCAGGGCCTCGTCAAGCTGTATACCTACAGCTTTTAGTCCAGGCAGCCGCCAGAATTTTCTGGAAAATAAATGAAATTGAAATTGAAATTTGCTATTCACCGATAGTACATGCTGCTTGTCTTTAAAATGAGCCAATTTGACGATTATCGGCCGGTTTTTATTTGGTGAATAAGTGCCTAGTCGGTGGGCACGTTCAATGCTGCGAGGTTCGAGAGATACGTTTAGGTACTGGCTGCAGTGTTCAGTTCAGTGATGGTGTGTGTTTGTTTGTTCGCGACTGTTTACATTGTGACTATGTCAATCACTTTAGTGTTGTTGCAGCTGATTATGAGGGGTTGTGTGTGTTAAGTAACAAATTATTGTTCATTGTGATTTATCGTCCACCGCAGGGATGTGTTGAGACATTTTTGAATTACTTGGAAGAAATTTTTCAGTTCGCAAGTGAAAACAATGATCATGTACTACTTGGTGGCGATTTTAATATTGATATCCAGGAGGCGTCCAATAGAACTCAAGAATTCTTTGTCCTTCTTGAATCGTATCTATTCACTAATGTAGTAAATTCACCCACCCGAATAACACCCACATCTTCAACAGTTCTAGATCTTTTGATAACTAGCACTGAAACTGAAGTCTTATCCGGTGGTGTTATAAACTATCATATGAGTGACCACCTTCCCGTGTTTTTAGTGTGTAAAATTCCTGGGCTAAGTACATATCGCAAACAAACTACCTCAATGATGACTCAACTCATCACCGCCGAGACACTTGACTCATTTAGGACTGCCATCATGAATACAAACTGGAATCGAGTATTCCAACAAACAGACGTAGAGGAGGCGTTTGACTCCTTTTTAGAGATATTCATGTCCATATATCGTGATAAGATTCCCTATAATTCAGTAAAACCCCCCAAAGAAGCTCGTAAGCCCTGGATAACGTCGACCATCCTTCATATGATCTCCAAAAAAATAAATTATTTCAACGGTTTTTGCAAAGTCGGGATCCTGGCGATTTTTCAATTTTCAAGGCACAGCGCAACAAAGTGACTGCGGCTTTGAGGAAGGCAAAGGATAGTTACCACATCTCCATGTTCAATGCTACAACTGATCAAAGTCAAGTGTGGACAAAGCTTAATCGCCTACTTAACAGAACTCCGAATAAAACACCCGAAACTCTTGAAATTGATAGAATGCAATATAGTGGCGCTGAGTTAGCAAACAAATTCAATGAGTATTTTACTACATTAGTTGATGGTGAATATGACCCTAGTCTGCTTCAGTACATAAATAATTATGTACGCGACTCTATTGCCCTATTGCCTACAAGCAATGAAGAAGTGTTATCAGTATTCAACAACATGAAAAAGAGCAAAAGTGAATACATATATGGCTTAAAACTACAACCTGTTTTGTGTGTACTTGATGCCATATCCCCGATCCTAACTTATATGTTTAACTTATCACTAAATTCAGGAGTCTTTCCGTCAGCGATGAAGAAAGCCAAAGTAATTGTCATACATAAAAGTGGTCCTAAAAATGTGCCCAGTAATTACAGACCAGTGTCAATACTTCCGGCCTTCTCCAAAGGGCTAGAGAAGATACTTTTCATCCGCCTCAACAGTTTGTTTCAGAAACATAATATTCTATCAACTAAGGAGTTCGGCTTTAGAGAGAATTTATCCACTCAAATAGCGCTACTTAAACAAAAAGAATTAATTTTAAATAACATAGAACACAAACTACTGACCCTCGGTGTATTCGTAGACAATTCAAAAGCCTTCGATAGGATGCAGCACTTAACTCTGATACAGAAACTCTCTATATATGGCGTTCGTGGCGTGCCGCTTAATCTATTTTCCAGCTACTTGACTGACCGCACTGAATCTGTTCACTTGGGTAACTATCACTCTCAATTTAAATCAGCTGGTCATGGTGTCCCTCAGGGAAGCATATTGGGGCCCCTGCTGTTCAACATCTACATAAATGGCTTGGTACAAATAGACAATGAAGTCGATTACATCATTTTTGCCGATGATACAAGCATATTTATTTCAGGAACAAATGTAGAAAATTTAATACGTAGAGGAATCGATGTACTGGCGAAACTGCATGCATGGTCCAGAAGAAATGCGTTGCTCATCAGCACAGAAAAATCTAAAGCCGTCATATTCAGAGCTAAAAATGTGTATCTTGCGACTGACCTCACCTTGACACTTGGTAATAACACAATATAAATAGTGAGTGCTGTAAAAACACTCGGCGTTTATTTCAACGAATTCATGCTATGGAACAATCACGTAGACCTGATAACCACGAAGCTAGCTCGTGTTGTAGGAGTATTAAGAAAATTTCAGCGCACATTACCACCTAAAACAAAGATCGCAATATATCATGCTTTATTCGGGTCTCAAATTAACTACTGTAATTTCGTGTGGGGAACCACAACGTCTACATGTAAAAATAAACTTCTGAAATTGCAGAAGGCTGCGATGAGAGCCATAGTAAATGTATATTTTACGTCACACGTTAGCTCCTATTTCTCAGCATACCACATCATGGAGATCGGAAAAATGTACGAATTTCGCATTCTTAGGTCCTATAAAGTTCAGGTTAAGCAAAACAATATGTTATTTAGAGACATCGCTAACTTAATTGAAGATCCCTCAAATTACACAACATGATGCCACGAACACTGGCACGTTCCGCATCCGCGCACAAACTATGGCTTTGAAACACTTTACTATGCTTTGCCATACACATTAAATAAATTTAAAGTTACACAACAAAATATTAGCAGCTATTCTTTTTCTTTTAAAAGGTTAAAAGAACTTTTTTTTTGTAATGCACCTGTATATCTATTGCATGAGTACCATTATAAAGTGAACATATAATAATGTCTTGTATTGTTGTATTTGCACAATTTTGGTTGTACTGCACCGCTTCTGGCTGATTTTTCTTATCTGTTATCTTTTTAGTGTAATCTGTGTTTTCTGTCCTGCACTGCCGAGTATAGAAGGGTAATGGGAGCTTTGTCAAGCTGCACTTGAGCGGCTTTTACTCCCATACACCTCAAACATGTATGTAAACATGCTTGTTTGAAATAAACTCATACTCATACTCATACTCAAGTAACGTGCGGATGTTTAGTTAAAATATATTTCAGGTTACGAGTGTATCACACTGCTAACGAGGAAGTGGGAGCCGGTTCATCGAGAATTCACTCGCGTGAGAATTTCGTCAGCAAAGGTGTATGGCGATTTTTCTTGCCCTTGAATGTCACCACGCCTAAAAACCTGCGGGGCCATTGCGCCCGTTCTCCCACGACCCTAACGCGAGATAAGGGCAAGTTCCAGCACGTGTTGTCCCGTTTCAGTACACGGCCAGGAATTGTCGGGAAAAGCTCGCAGTGCGTGTTGTATAAACGCGGATCGTTTATACAACGCCTTCAGATAACAAATCAAATGTCCAAAATCTGCTTCGCCTGTAACACAAAGCCGATCTGACCCTCTTCACGACACGAGAAGCCAGCCAGGTACCCCTTGAGAGGACTAGGGCCACGTAATGTTATAACAGCCCCGTCACGAGGAGTGTCAGGCACGGAGAGACTGGAGAGACGATCTCTGAATGGTACTGGAGAGCTTCCAGTACTGTTTATCGTATGTTTACAAGAGGTATTGAGAGAACATGATTGGCCGCCGCGGTGGCTCAGTGGTTATGGTGCTCGGCTGCTGACCCGAAAGACGCGGGTTCGATCCCGGCCGCGGCGGCTAGAATTTCTTTGGAGGAGAAATTCTAGAGATCCGTGTACTGTGCGATGTCAGTGCACGTTAAAGAACCCCAGGTGGTCGAAATTTCCGGAGCCCTCCACTACGGCGTCTCTCATAGCCTTAGTCGCTTTGGGACGTTAAACTCCATAAACCAAACCAAACCAGAACATGATTGGGAAATGTTGGGAATAAACGTTAATGAAGAATATCTTATCTTCGATTCGCTGGCATTATTGCCTTGTATAGTAACTCAGGGGACAAACTGCTATGCATAATCAAGGACTTAGATGGGCAAAGCTGAATGATGGGCCTAAAAATGAATATTAGGAAACCTAGAGTAATGTTCAGAAGTCTCGAAAGGGTGCCACAGTTATTGATAGGCAGTGAATAATTGTAAGTTGTCAGGGAAGGCATCTATACTTAGGGCAGGTAATGAGCGCAGATCTGGACCACGAGAGCGAATTGGAACCATAGTCGGTTACAACTCAAGCACGAAGCGACAGATTCCCCTTGAAAAGAGGCCCTCCAGCCATTTACATTGACCGATTCTCACGCCGCCATGGTTAATCAGATTAAAACACGGATAATGGGGATCACTAAATGTGTATTTAAAGGAAAAAATTAGGCGGAGTACACGAACCTGACAATCGGAAACAAAGGAGTAAAATGTAGGCCACTCTCAGAGCAAATAGCACAACGAGGGGAGCGTTCCCGGCAGTATCGTTTTACTTGCATCAACCTGCATTTTCTTCTGTTAAAGCTAGTCGGAAGACAAAATATCCATGCTCCCTCCCAGCAATGGTACTAGCATCGCGGCACGCAGTCTTTGGGCATTTCTACCGCAGAAGCTTCAGGAGCGCCTAGTGAGCTACCCGGGGCGTAAAAATAATCTCTCTCAAAGAAAAACGGTGATGACTGCGACAGGACTGCAGCACTACGGCGTATATCTGCTGCGCAGGAAGACGCTGTTCCCCCAATAATCAACTTTTTAGTTATTTAACAGGCTTTCCCCATTTATCTGCGCATTTCTATGAAATCCGCCTCGCATTACAGTTTCTGCTTCTCGAATCAATGAACTTGGGAGATTTGAATTCTATGAGTTATTAGCTATGCAGGAGAGTCCAAATCGTTAATTGGGTTAGAAAAGAGAAATATAAATAAAAAAAAAGGTGAAACCACACAAAAACAGAAAAACCATAATGCAGAAGAAAGAGATTTAAAAAAATATGGAAGAGAGGTGCAGCACCGTAGATCTGAGGAAGCTGTACCGCTAAGCTCACAAGAATATACATCGGAGGTACTTCATACAGAAAGTAGAAAAGATAGCAGACGGTTTAGTATGGCTAAGCGCGGAATATTGTGCGGTACCACCAGTTAGGGTGGGCACTTGAGTTTCTTACGTGCTAACGGCATTTGACCAAAATTGCTTCATCCTAAAGGTCTTTTCCCCAAAGCCGTTTACTAGGAAGGCGTTTACCATAAGTCATTTATCCTAAAGGCCTTTGGTTACAAGTCTAAAGACCTTCCCCTAGGTGGAGGCCTTGGAGAGCAGTTGGGCAACCTCTTAAGGTAGCCGCTGGAAATAAGAGTAACGTAGAAGATTTCAAGAGAAGGCAAGCGTAGCAGGGAGCGCGACAAATTCAGGTGGGTGGGTGAGATTAGGGAGTCTGCGTGGCATGTCCGCAGCTAGCACAAGACAGGGGTAGTAGATATTTCCACAAATTGCAGCGCCGCGCCATCCCCTAGCGGATCCGCGCAAAGCATAATGGGAGAAAGAAGCGGTCGCCGCCCGCGTCGGCTGCTGTCAAGCGTGTTGCTGTTGTGCGTCTTTTCGTTGTGCGTCTTCTCGTGCGGGTTGTTGGTGTATCTTAGCAAAATGTTGCAGCGCACTGCTGTGGTGGTTATCTGTTAGTCTTTTTGCAATTCTGTGCTGACGTTTTTAGACATTAGACATGTCTGCAAAGGAGAATCGCGGCGGCGGTCAAACGTGCTGCGTGCCCGGCTGTATAACAACACGCTTCGAGAGGAGACGGTTGTCTATTGCTAATGCTTGCCCAACTTTCCCCTTTCATCGTACATAACATGCATATGAACGCGATCTTACGCAACATCGCATCACACGCCCAAGCGATGCTGAAGCGTTGGCGGTGAAACAGCCCTCCTCTCGCACGGACACTTATTCGCGTCGGAAAAGGCATACTATTGCCTTCCGAATAAATGGCAGCAACGTTGCACGCATATGCAGTTGCTGCTGAAGTTCAAACAGCACGACCCCGACCGATCAGTGCTAGACCAAGCTGTCTGATGACTTGTCAACAGCAGCAGCAAAGAAAAACACACCTGGAAGCTATAACACGCCCGAAACAAAAAGGGCACACCCATTTCGGGAAGCTAGACAGCAGCGAGACGCGGAGCGATGGCCACATGCGAATCTCAAACTTCGGCTGGCGACAGGGGCAGAGGATGTCACGACTAGGCACAGCCTGCACGCCACAACCGGCAGCCTGAAGGCCGCCCGCAATGCTGCTGCATAATTTTCGTTTCTTTTTTTTAGGCCTTCATAAATAAATTTTTTCACCACCACCATGGGTACATGAGCGGCGAGGGCTGTGTACATGCATTGAGCGAACGCCGGTCATTGCGTCTGCTGGTGCTCGGCTGGTGATCCATGGCCACCGAACGCAACATCCAGCTGTGTCATGCGATGCAATGGAACAGCAGACACAACAGGAAGACCAAGAAACAGCGATGGCGACGTGATGGCAGAAAAGGGCTTTCCGGTGGTCAGGCCCAGTCGGAGAGACGACGAAAACACGCGAGCGCGGCGCCGCGGCGCTCCGTTTTTCCAGAGTGCTTTGCTCGGCCGCTTGGTGGCGTGGCGGAATTCGCGAAAAGGCCCGTTGACGTAATGGGACAAGGGCATTTGTCTTGCAGTGGGCATGATTAGGCTTATGATTTATTTATTTATTTTGTAATGGGAACGACCGGCAGCCGTTCACGCGGTGGGACGAAGAGGAGAACGAAGTGCTGTGCTGGTTTCGGTGTGACTCCTGGGTGTGTGCCTGCCTTGACGCGTCTCTGATCAACGGCCTCCGACCTGTGCTTCGAAGACGCACCTGTACACTTGGTGGAGGTGCTTCGATCCCCGTCCCGGTGCTCAACCTGGAACTTAGGAGCGGAACGCTACTTGCACCGCCAACAATGCCAAACACTTCGACGCAGTCGTCGCCGGCCACCCCTGCCACCGTCCTCTGTTCCGAGGTCCAACGATAGCGCGACCCTTCCCCATTTAGCAGTACGGAGGAACAGGACGTCGACGACTGGTTGGCGTCCTACGAGCGCGTCAGCACTTACAATCGGCGGGACGATTCCATCAAGCTGAGCAACGTGCTCTTCTACCTCACAGACGTTGCCAACTTATGGTTTCGTAACCATGAAGCGGACCTTCCCACCTGGTGATCATTCAAGACAAGCTTCGCCGACGTTTTCGGCCACCCCGCCGTGCGGAAACTCCGCGCCGAGCAACGTCTCCGTGCTCGAGCACAGCTGCCGACCGAAACATTCACCGGCTACATTGAAGATATTGTCAATTTATGTATGCGCGTGAACCCTTCGATGTCCGAGGCTGACAAAGTTAATAACATTCTTAAAGGCATAGCAGATGACGCTTTCCAAATGCTCCTGGCGAAGAACCCCACCTCCGTCAGTGCCGTCATCGAGCTGTGCCAAAGCTTCGACGAGTTGCGCAAGCAACGCGCTTCTACGCGGCAGTCTGGTGCGCCTCCCGAGAGTCTTGCTGGCTTGGCCCTTGGTCCCTCGTCTTCGGACCAAACCCTTTTCATGGAGCGCGTGAAAGATTTTATACGCGAGGAAATCGCCCGCCAGCTTTCTCTTCTCCATCACGTTCCAGACCCTGTCTGCCCTACTGCCGACCTAGCGCCCTCCCTTGCGCCGACTATCCGCCGTGTTGTTCAGGAGCAGGTCGCTGCAGTCATGCCGTCCAGCCCCCCGCCTCCTCCTGTCGCAGCACCACTCACCTGTGCGGAAGCCGTCAGACGGACACCGCGCTCGCTTGCCTCTCCTACGTACAGCAGCAGCCCTGCCTATTATGCTCCAACCCCGTCCATGCCACTTCCCCCAGCCTCGTTTCCTCGCACACGACGACATCCTACGAACGCTTGGCGCACCGCCGATAATCGGCCCATCTGCTACGCTTGTGGGCTTCCAGGGCACGTCGCACGTCTCTGCCGTCAGCGCTTGCCTCGCTATGGGGATGCTGTGCACCCGCACGATCACGGATACGATCACGAGCCGACCTTGCCCAATGCGTCTATACTCGACTCGCCGCTCGCCTTCGCCTCGCCGCCGTTCAATTTCCCCAATGCTTCGGCGACCGGAACCTCTCCGAGAGGAAAACTGAATGCCGCAGTTCCGGAGGCAAGAACTGCGTCTTTTGCGAACTCACCAAGTCCTCCGTTTGCTCCCGCTAATGTGGTTCAGGCGTTTGTCGAAGGTGTCCCTGTTCTCGCGCTCGTTGACACGGGCGCTGCCGTGTCTGTGATTAGTGACTCTCTTCGCCGCAAAATTCGCAAGGTGACGACGCCCCTGTCTGACTTTTCACTCCGTACGGCCAGCTCGCAGCGCATCCACCCCATCGCACCCTGCACGGTACGAGTTTCTATCTTAAACCTGGAAAGCGCATAAAAACAAAGGACAACAGAAAGAGACAGACACACGAGCGCTTACTTCCAACTGATTTTTATTTTCATGCGAGAGCAGAATATATGTACACTTCAGATCACATGCGCATGCGATGAAAACTCAAACCAGATAAAATATTATCTGGCTGCACATGCGAAAGAAGAAAGATATGCAATCTCTTTCTCAGACAGCAAAATCGACGCACCACTTACACATTCATCGCCAGATCGTGCTATCTCACTTGCCTCAACAATTTCACGCGTTGTTTTACACTTGCTTTTATACAGAACTTTACATTGATGAAAGAGAGGACGACAATTCTTGCTTTTGCACTTGAGGCAATGAATGCTCAAATGCCCACCTTTTCTGTTTTCGACAACATAATTGTGTTCACCTAATCTCTCATTCAGGCATCTACCAGTTTGGCCTATGTAATATTTACCGCAAGTCAATGGTATCTTGTACACAACCCCTTCTGTGCATTTTACAAATGGTTTTTGGTGCTTGATCATGCAACCTGACTTCAGCCTGTTTTTTGACGTGCTCTGTTTGCTAAGCGCACTCAGCTTACTTGGGGCAGAGAACAACACATTTACATTCACTCGGTTACCAATTTTTCTTAGGTTGTGTGACAACCTGTGCTTATAGGGTATGACTGCAAACTTTCTTTTATCTTTTGTCTTATCCGGCTCTTGCTTTGAGTTAGCATTCCTTTTGTTTGTTTTAACAAGTCCTTCTGCAACAGACACCAGCATGTGCAATGGGTAGCCAGCATCTTGCAACTTTCTTGACTGTAAAAAGATGCTTTCTTCAACAGAATGTGGGCATGACTTTTTCAAACAGTTTATGAAACCTAAACGAGCTATGTTACGTTTAATGAGTTTAGAATGCGCGGAGCTAAAAGGTAAAGGCAATTTTCCATCTCTGGGATGATAAGTCCAGCAAGTATGATCTGAAAAAAATGTTAATATGATGTCAAGGAAGCGTATGCTATTGTTATCAGGGAGCTCATGTGTGACAACAAGTGGAGATAAACAATTCGAAAAACAATCTAAAACACTTCCAACGGCCTCATCGAGGGTGATTACAGTTGTGTCTAACAAAATTAAAAAGTCGTCAACGTAACGAAATACATTTAACACCCCTACGTCTTTCAGGCAGGCAAAGAGCCTTCTGTCACATTCAGATAAAAACAAGTCACTTAAAATGGGAGCCACACTGGACCCTATACAAATTCCTTGCTTCTGTAAAAACAGGTCATCGCCCCACCTAACAAATGTAGAATCAAGATATGTTCCTAAAAGTTCTAGAAAATCGCCAACACTCACACCCACTGAATTCTGAAAATCAATTACACCAGAGTTCTCGATACATCTTTCAACGCACTGCAGCAAACCATTTTGGGGCAAAGAGTAGTAGAGGTCCTTTATATCTACCGATAATGGTTTGCTGCAGTGCTGCAGTGCGGTTTGCTGCATTCGAGAGAATGATGGATAATATTCTCAGCGGGCTCAAATGGGAAACGTGTCTGTGCTATCTGGATGACATTGTCGTTTTTTCCAAAGATTTTTCTTCCCATTTACTTCGCCTCCAGCGTGTTCTCACGTGCCTTACTGTAGCCGGGCTACAACTAAAACTAAAGAAATGTCACTTCGGTGCCACGAAGCTGACGATATTAGGTCATGTCATCTCCAAAGATGGTGTTCTTCCTGACTCTGCCAAACTTTGTGCCGTCGCTGACTTTCCCAAACCGACCACCTTAAAAGAACTTCGCAGTTTTACAGGCTTGTGTTCCTACTTCCACCGCTTCATCCGGAATTTCGCCTGTATCATCGCCCCTTTTACGCAGCTTCTTGCCGGCAGCCCGAACATCTCGTCTTGGTCACCCGCCTGCGATGCCGCATTCGACACTTTACGTCGCCTCCTGGTCTCCCCCCCCCCCCCCCCCCCCATACTTTGCCATTTTCATCCCGACTGTCCGACCGAAATTCACACTGACGCGAGCGGTGTGGGGTTGGGCGCAGTTCTTGCCCAACGGAAGACTGGGTATCCAGAATATGTTGTCGCTTACGCCAGCCGCACTCTCACCAAGGCGGAATCTAACTATTCAGTGACAGAAAAAGAATGTCTCGCCATCAATTGGGCGATTGCGAAGTTCCGCCCTTACGTCTACGGCCGGCCGTTCTATTTCGTCACCGACCATCATGCTCTTTGCTGGCTGTCCTCCCTCAAAGATCCCTCTGGCCGACTTGCCCGCTGGGCTTTACGTCTGCAGGAATTTGATATTCACGTCATTTATCGCTCTGGACGCAAGCACTCTGACGCCGACGCACTTTCCCGTTCACCACTCCCTTGCGATTCCGCCTCTGCCCTCGTCTGTGCCTATGATTTCTCGTCGTTCGGTGTGACTGATATGCTCTCCGAACAACTGCAGGGTCCTTGGATCAACTCAGTCCTCACCTTCCTCTCTAATCCCTCGCCACCTTCTTCATCCCGTACTCTTCGTCGCCAAGCCCACCATTTTGCCGTTCGTGATGGCCTCTTATACCGGCGTAACTACCTGTCCGAAGGGCGGAAGTGGCTGTCGGTGATTCCTCGCCACCTCCGTGCTGCAATCTGCGCCTCCTTCCACGCAGACCCACAATACGACCATGCCGGTGTATTGAAGACGTATGCTCACCTGCGTCTGCGATATTATTGGCGCGGTATGTACCGCTTCGTACGACAGTACATTCGGTCGTGTACAGCCTGCCAACGTCGCAAGAACCCTCCCCGCCACAACCCCGCCCCATTGCAGCCGTTACCCTGCCCTGCCCGCCCCTTTGACCGCGTCGGCATTGATCTTTACGGTCCGCTTCACACCAGTTCGGCTAACAACCGCTGGGTCATCGTGGCCGTTGACCACCTAACCCGCTACGTAGAAACGTCGGCTCTCCAATCTGCGACCGCACAGGACGTTACTTCTTTCATCCTACACCGTCTTGTTCTTCGTCACGGCGCCCCGAAAGAATTGCTCAGTGACCGTGGCCGTGTTTTTCTATCGGAAGTCGTCGCAGCACTGCTCAAGGAATGCAAAATCGTTCATTGCTGTACCAGCGCCTATCACCCCCAAACCAACGGCATGACTGAACGGTTCAACCGTACTCTCAGTGACATGCTCGCCATGTACGTTGATACCGCCCACTCCAACTGAGATAAAGTACTTCCTTTCGTAACCTACGCGTATAATACGGCTACGCAGACAACGACGGGATTCTCTCCTTTCTTCCTCTTATATGGTCGCGAGCCTACCTCCACAATGGACACCATCCTTCCCTATCGCCCTGATTCTTCCGAGACAACATCCCTCTCCGAAGCCCACATGTATGCCGAAGAATGTCGACAACTTGCGCGCTCTTTCACCACACAACTCCAGCAGCACCAGAAGCACCGTCGGGACCCCTTGGACCCTACCGCGTCATATCCCTCCGGCGCACTCGTTTGGCTCTGGGTGCCTTCCTCCACTCCTGGCCTCGCCACGAAACTGCTTTCCCGCTATCACGGCCCTTACCGCGTTCTTCAACAAACTTCTCCCGTGAATTACGTAGTTGAGCCCCTTGACCCCTCCCCGGATCATCGTCGCCGGGGGCGTGAAACTGTACACGTCGAGCGTCTTAAGCCCTACTACGATCCGACAATTCTTTCGTCGGCGTAAGTCGCCAGGATGGCTTCTTTTCGCCGGGGAGGTAACTGTAATGGGAACGACCGGCAGCGTTCACGCGGTGGGACGAAGAGGAGAACGAAGTGCTGTGCTGGTTTCGGTGTGACTCCTGGGTGTGTGCCTGCCGTGACGCGTCTTTGATCAACGGCCTCCGACCTGTGCATCGAAGACGCACCTGTGCAATTTATTTATTCAATACTGCCAGCCGCCTTTTGGTGGCCAAGACAGGAGTGGAGATGCAATTGCACAGTGCTTTTTTGTCAATAGCAAACAACGAAAAAAAAGGGAAAAAGAACGCCTGCTGGTAGGCAGCAAAATTTCTGCGGAACAACTCAAATACTAGACGAGTAACAACCGCTTTACGTTACAATACAAAACAACACGCGACAAGGTCAACACTCCGGAATCGAACCAAATACCCTAACTTGACTGGCTGGGGTTGATTGCAGATAAAAATATTTCGGCTGAGGATAAGGTGACCAGTTCGCGAGGTAATGCATTCCAATAAGCTTTCTTTCTAGGGAAGAACGACAGCTTGTATGCAGTAGTTTTGCATTTGAGAATTGCAATTGTTTTATCGTGTTTGTGCCGAGTTTGTCGTCTTCTGTTATACTGCATATAAGTAAGGTAGCCGGGGATGATGGGGATGATGGAGATTATCTATGTTATGCAGATAAATCAGGCAGTGTGCTTTTCCGATGACCCTTGAGATGCTTCCTTTACACAGTGGCGCTTTATTTATTTATTTATTGTAGTTGGGGTGAAAATACAAAAGATTCAAGGAATAGATACACATTTAAACCCGGCAAACGAAAAAGTCATGAGGTCATGAGGTTTGAAAGGACTTGTGCACATCGGCGAACGCGCCACTAACTCCACCCTGTCCTTTATTTTAGCGCACCTTCTCTTCGGGAAAATGGGTCAGGCATAGCACACGCGGCTGGATAGTGCTGATTAAAAAAAAATCGTGCCCATAAAGATAAAAGAATGAAACTATTTTCTACCGACTGTCTGCATTGTAGGGTGTGGGTGAAAAAGAAACTTCCAGATTTTCTCTCATATTACCTCGGCGGTAATTCAGTGCTTTGGCGTTCAGCTCGTGATCTTAAAGTCATGGGTTGGATCCCGGCCACGGCGGTGGTATTTCGGTGGAGACGAAATGCAAAAACACCTGTGGGCTTTGCGATGTATGCTCATGTTAAAGAAGCCCAGATAGTCTAAAAAAATCCGCAGCCTCCACTATGGCGTCTTTTATAGCCAGTTTATCGTTTCGGAAGTTTAACCCCTGAATTTGAAATTTTTTATTCCTACCGTAAAAAGTTTTCTGAAAATTTTGTTTGTGTCATTTAGTATGTTTAATAAATTCATATGTACAAAACGATATCCCATATGTCTCGCACCCGTCCGCAGCCTAAAAACAAGATAATCTGTCCTAGAATGACTATGTTGGCATAATTTCATGTACAAACCGCGGAGCTCTGTAGTTGGATGTTCCGGTGCTAACCCGAGGACTTGGTTTCTGCCTATGATGGCCGCATTTGGAATGCAGCCGGGGTACAAAACGCTCCCGCCTATTGTGCGATGTTAGCAGACATTAAACAGCAGGTACTGGAAAATTATGCGCCCCTTCCTGTCTCCTTCTTTCATTCCATTTTAATCATTTCACCCGAGGTGCTCTTCAGGTGACGTTGGAGAGCGAGACAGATATTGCGCCTATCCTTTCCAAATAAACATAGTACTCCGTCAATTGCCTTGTCTAAACAAGAGCTGGCCTTCTTGGGTTCAAAACATCCGTGATCTCACATTTTTTATCGCATTTTATCGCACATTTTTTTCGATTTTTTCTCTTAGGTCAGCGCATGCGCTACTTTTGCTCAGGTTCCGTTCACTTTGGTTGGGTTTGGTTTTCTTCGTCAGTCGGAAGTTAGCGCCTGTGTTGTTGGTGTGTGTTCTCTCCCCTTTTGTCCGTCGTCCTGGTCTTGCGCTACTATTATGTTACGGATCAACACCGACTGGCCCAAATTTCCACCCTGGTGGATCAAACATAATTACTATTATTGTGCACAATATGCATTGTTTGCATTACTATATTTACGTTTTTTTACTCTGCGGGTGCAGGCCCCTTAGATAGGAGGCAGTGGGACCTCCCTTTCCTCATTCTGGTGCATTATGGTAAGAGAGCAGATCCAAAGGAAAAACAAAACGTAGGTAGGGACAGTTGCGTGTCGGGCGTGGCGATGAAGTTATCGTTGATTAGGCGGCCGTTGTCACTGCTAGAGGCCACTGATTGAATATTAGTTTCGAAGCGATGAAAACTGAAGTACTACGAACATAAAAGAAAGTACGCCAAACCAAGACTGCTGACGGGAGGCCAACATGGAAACGAAAATCACTGCGTGAATGCAGAGCTGGAACGAGCTAAACAAGGAAGGAAACCCCTTGTGATAATTCATGAGGGAGCGCCATTTAATTCGAGGCTATGTCTTGGATCCATGTAGTATGAAGACAAAATGAAAAGGGACATGATATTGACGATGCCGGAAAAGTGCAAAAAGCATCAAATAGATTCTGGTAGAAAATAAAGCTATATATCTAGATGTCAGAAAAGATATGATGAGCCTTCCGATAGCTTTTGTTATAGGGATTGTGAATGTGTAGTCAAATGTCAACAATAGTGACGAGGCTGGCGCAAAAGCAGACTAGAAAAATGGCGCCAACCATTGAAGAATTTAAAATAATAATGCTTAAAAAATAATATATACCTTGGAATGGGGGGAAAGTAAACACAATAGGATTCAAAGTACAAGCAAAACAAAAAGCAGAAAATAAATAAAACATCCACTTTTTTACTGTACGAGGCGGCACTCGCCACAGCCCTGGTTGAAGAGGGGCTACCATAGAGCCCCTCTATGGTAGCCCCTAACTGTGGCAGAGGTCACTGTCATATAGCGAAGCGTGGCTCTCGAGGTTAGCTATCGATATCATTTCTCAGGTAGAGCGGTACGCACAAAATGGGACATCTTTCCTCAATCAGCAAACTAAAAGAATGCTCATTGTTTCCTATAAAAAGGTCCGCTGAGTTTCATCGACCGTAATTTGCTTTGGCAAAATGAAAGCTCCTTCCCAAAAGAGCGCAAACTCAATGCAAGGCCGAGGAACAAGCAGCACAGTTGAAAAGGCAATTTTTCGATGGTGGCCCCTTGCTTTCCCTTGGCAGTCTGCTTCTGGAAACCATGACATTACAGGGACGACTATCCCGTCTCCTAGGCGGCGGTTAGTGGCAATCCGTGGAGCCAGTAGTCAGCCTGAGATTATTTCAGATTCATAAATTTTATTTAAACCACATTGTAAAGCATTAGGGTTCTTTTAAACACGTTTTCAGTAAAATAGGGCTGGTGATATAGACAACACATAGCAGCAACCGTCTTCGCATGAAGCAACGCCTCTGTCAGCATAGTGGCTGTCTGCATTTTCAATAGATTACAAAAAGTGATGAAAAGGCAGGTTTATGCCATTAAAGAAACGGTAAATAGAAAACCCTAAGGTGTGGACCTGGAATATCACCAAGCAAGTGTAACGCTTCCTAAAGCGCTCAGAGTTATATATATTTTATTTTGGCAAGGAAAATCATGTCACAGATCACAGTAGTACCATGCTGCTTTAGGATTTTATGGTGCTGCACTGCATAGGGTGTCAGGAAATTTGAACGCAGTATAGCGGTACATCATCAGCTCCGACCTTTTTTGCAAACTTCAAATACAGAATGCTGCCAAAAAGCCATGTTCTGGCCTCAATCTGTTGAGCGTAGCGAAATATATAAAATAATATCACAATATTTCATAGTGGTCTCCAGCAGCAGACTATCCCATTAAGTACCAAATAGCAGAAGAGGTGCTGAAACTAACACTAGTACACTGAGTTATCGCTGCAGTTGCAATGCATTCCAAATATTCAACTGAGATTGCTGTAGTAACAATGCTGTGTACAGCACCACTAGCGCGACGTGTTCGCAGCCGGCTTCTCCTTTTTCTTGATGTCTATCAGCCCTATTTCCGCTAAAGTGCTAATTTTATTCTTCTTTGGTATTAGCTTTGTTCATTACCGGTGCCGCGAGCAAGTGTCGTGTTGTCACTCCAAAGACGACCAAGTTTTTCTGGATTGATTAAAGCGGCGCGCAACTCTTTTACGGCGTTTAAGTTTTCCGTTGCTACTTTAACTACCTTAACTCGCCTGCGTGATTTCGCCTTCAGTTTGAGCGCTGTTCGAAGTAACTGTCAATATTAACCTGTCTGCAGCTGAGCGCAGCTGCTGCTATCGCGACGATCGAGATCTTTTTAGTTAGTGGGCTCAAGTTTGCCCAATAAGCAGCTTAAGTTCTGCGAAAGCTTGATCATCCGTTGCTTCTGTCCTTTCTATACTTTGACAATTTTGCTCTGATCTTTCGCCTAGGCCTTCATTTTATTAGCTCGTTGAGTAAGTTGCTATTAAATGCACTAAAGTAACGCGTACTACTGCAGTAAAGTAACGCAGTAAAATAATACAGTAAAGTAACGCGTACGTAAGTAACGCCCTTAACAAATTATAAACTGCTTGGTTAAGGTCCTGCAACACATGAGTGCAACTAAAATTGATTTCCATGAGCATTCATAATCAAGTGAATGAATCTGGAGCATGGAGAGAGCTTACCCTCTTATCGGCATGTCTGCTGAGTTGCGCAAAAGGAACTTTATTCTAATTCTAACACAGTCTATAAGGCTATAACATAGTCTATAACATAGCCTATATAACATAGTCTATAATGGAACAACCTTGCTGGTCATATAGTAGAACAGAATTATTTGTCCCATTTTGAGGCGCTGCTGCAACAAGTGACGAATTTTTGAGTGTTCGTTTCCTCAGTAATTTGTGCTCATTTACTCAAAGTGCTTGGTTATATCCTGTTATATGCTTGGCTCGGTGACTATAGTGTATGTATTCTAATACTGTGAGACGGTACAGTGTGGTGTAGTAATTTCTCTGCTGGTGACGCCTTGTCTGCTGTATCTTTTCTTTTTGTTCTTTGGTGTTATATAAATTATGTTCCCACCTGCGATGGTCTTGTTGTTCAGGACCACCGTGTTTATAAAATAAATAAATAAAGAAAAAAGTCGGCTGTTTCACTCACAGAGAAACCATCACTAAACTGCAGCGCGCAGACTTCGTCGTGCTGCGCTCGCTACGAAAGCAGTGAGAACGAAAAAAATTTGCTCCCATTTTAATTATCATTTCGATCGCACTAAACCCTAACCAAGAACGCTCTCTTCATTTTCAGGATCCGGCGCCTCATTCAACTTGACAGCTGCTTACCTCGTATGCTCCCAGTGCCACATTCTTCGCAGCAACTACATCGACGGAGGTAACGAGCCCTTTTTTGTGATTTTATAAAGCTTCGCAACTTTACTCCTCGCCTATCTAAAAGATAGACTGCATTGAATTCTGTTCGTATTGCAGCGGTTTAGCGCATTTTCCCAGCCAAAATAGGGTAGTGCGGCTATTTACAGGACCCATGACACCGTGTGCGCTGGTCAACACGGAAAAGCCGCTGACGCACAACGACAGGCCCGATTCGTTACTTGCGCCTCCAGTATGTGTGATGTCACTGCGATCAGCTCTTTTTCTGCATTCAATATCCCTCAAAAGAAAAGTATACAACAGCTATACCTTACCGGTACTCACCTATGGGGCAGAAACGTGGAGGCTAACAAAGAGGGTTCAGCTTAATTTAAGAAAAACGAAGAGAGCTATGGAAAGAAAAATGATAGGTGTAACGTTAAGAGATCGGAAGCTGGCAGAGTGGGTGAGGGAACCAATGCGGGTTAATGACATCCTAGTTGAAATCAAGAGGAAGAAATGGGCTTGGGCAGGGCATGTAATGCGAAGGCAAGATAACCGCTGGTCCTTAAGGGTAACGGAGTGGATTCCAAGAGAAGGCAAGCGTAGCAGGGTGCGGCAGAAAGTTAGGTGGGCGGTTGAGATTAAGAAATTTGCGGGGATACGGTGGCCGCAACTGGCGATGGACAGGGTTGATAGGAGAGACATGGGAGAGGCCTTTGCCCGGCAGGGGGCGTAGTCAGGTTGATGATGATGACTTTTCTAGACTAATAATGAGTCTTCTGCGCAGCAATATTCCTATAGCTTCCAGAGCTCCATAGTGTGTACAGAGTTAGCAAAAAGTGTCCAGTCTAAATTTAAGCACTACTGGTAAACTGTTTGTAGGGGAATCCGCCAAGGTGGAGCACTGTCATGAACGCATATTCATTCATTCAGTCATTCATTTATTGATACTGTCAGCCTTTCTCAGGCTATTACAGGAGTGGAAAACCTAATAAATTCACATTCAAAACAAGGTACATTTCACAACTGCGATATCGACACAAAAAACAAAGGAGAAATCAAACAGTAGATAAGAATAACGCAAGCAAGTGCTGAGGCTAAACTATTACATTGGTGTACTACGGTCCAGGTAAGATTTTAGGCATTCTAGAAAGGCGTCGAGGGAGTTAATATTTACAATGGACTCTGGCAGCATGTTCCATTCTTTAATAACACGAGGAAAAAAACTGTACTTAAAACAATCGTTATAAGAACGCGGCACAGGAATATACATGGAATGGCGATGTCTTGATGTTTCATTAGGGTGTATTGTAAAGTATGGTGATGTGTTGATATTCAAGTGGCCATGGATTAAAAGGTAAAGAAACTTCAGCCTATCTACCTTAGTGCGGTATTCTACACTTTTAAGGTTTGCTAATTTACATAATTCTGTCGGCGAATAAGTTCGGCGATATTTATTGAAGATAAAACGGGAAGCAAGTTTCTGAACTTTCTCAATTTTTAATTTGTTAGACGCAGTGTAAGGATCCCAAACAATTTTACCATATTCAATTACAGGTTTAACAAGGGTGTTATAAGTGAGTGTTTTTACATCGGGAGCTGCGTTACGGATTTTCCGTCTTAGCGCCCATAAAGGTACTAGAGGACTCTGGAGAGAATACAGCGCTTCTCCACGCCCTCCAGATTTATGAGCTTCAGTAGTGTCGTAAACGCCCGACTGTAAGGACAAAAATGAGTCTAAACCAGGCTACTGCACAACTAAGGAAAAAATTGTCTCATGTCCAACTCGGCTGTAGCTATAGACGAGATAAAGGAAAGCCGGCCTGCGGTATTTGTAGCGAAGAATCGTGTGACGTCATTGCTACGTCATCGCATGGTGTGACATCAGGCAGAACGCATTTCAGCTCTAAAGGGCAAGGTCAAAGGTACAAGGTCCATGGTCACATGACCGCTGATCAGTGGTCATGTTAGTTGGTCATTAGATATACCCCCATGCCCTACTTTGCATATCGTGGTAATGGCAGAATTGCGAAGTCCTAGTTTGATCTTCATAGGCTTTGAAGGCCAAAGCGGTGAACCGACATTAAATCAGAAGTTGTGTCTCGCGTAGCAGAGCTTCCGGTCTAATAAAGGTGAGCCGTCGGCTCCGCAGCGGCTGCTACTTCGCGCTGACGATTCCATCGCTCCCATTCAGCGCAACCCTTATTAGCATTTACTTCCTCCGAGATGGCTGTTCCGATAGTTGAAGGTTCGCCTTCTACGCGCTGTCACCCGCGCCTCTCTCGCCTCAGCGAGGTCTTCGTTTCCCGTCATTTATCAGTCACCCACCCAACGGCTCAGTGGTTATCGCGCTCGGCTAGCGAGCGAGCGTACCCAGGTTCAAACCCGGCCGCGGCGGCCCCCGATTCGGTGGACGCGAAACTCAATAGGTGCCATTGTGCAGTGCGATGTCACAGCAGATCAAATATCGCTAGGTGGTAGAAATTATTCCGGAGCCCTTGACAACGGGACCTTTTTCTTCTTTCACTCACATCTTCCTCGCTTCCTTTGCTGCGAGGTTGATGTGTCCACCATTAAGTGATCACAAAATGAACAAGGGAGGGGAAAACCTCAGGTTGCTTGAGCCAACGTTTCGACAAGGGGACTTGTCTTCGTCTGGGCAAAGCGTTCATCATTGGCAGGGATTAAATAGGGCCTTCGCTCCGAGGAGGAAGGCCCCGGGGGTGGGGAAGGAAAGTGGTGTGAGAGGGGATGCGTGTCAGGAAGGGGAGGGAGGTGAACCTTGATTCGTTAGGCTGCAATAGTGGAAAAACTTATATTCGGGGGGTGTGTAATGAACAAAGGCTTTGAAGGGGCTGCGACGGGGGGGGGAGGCGCTGTAGGACCTGAAAAACTCAGATAAGAGGATTAGTCAGCGTGGTACAGGGAAATGAGAAGAAGGCAAACATAGGCTGGCACTGGAAGGAGGGGCATTTCCAAGGAAGGACAAGGCAGGGGGGGAATGGCTCGAGTTCAGAGAAAGCCAAAAAGGTGGGGCGGAGGGGGTAACAGGAATGTCATGGTTTCCGAGAACTGATAGTAGGGGATTAGGAGAAAAAGAAAAAAAAAGGTGAGTCAAAGGGAGACGGTGACCATTAAGTGAGACAGTTACTGCGTCTTTGATTTCCTGATAACCAATCTTTTTTTATGCGAAGCATACTACTTTAGCTACCACTTCAGCCCTTCACCGTGGTTATGCGCCTCCAAATCACGTGATACATGACGTCACACCACGTGACACGATGACGTCACGACAGTAGAGAAACGGGGGGCCCACCTCGCGCCATCGCTGTGGTTGTGCGCCTCCAAATCACGTGACACGATGATGCCACACCACGTGACACGATGACGTCACGACAGTGGAGAAACGGGGGCCCACCTCGCGCCGTCGCTGTGGTTGTGCGCCTCCAAATCACGTGATACATGACGTCACACCACGTGACACGATGACGTCACGACAGTGGAGAAACGGGGGCCCACCTCGCGCCGTCGCTGTGGTTGTGCGCCTCCAAATTACGCGACACGATGATGCTTCGCATTCTCCAGGCTTAACCAAGTTAAGCCTCAGCCATTTTTTTTTCTCGGCCTGGTTACGCCACCGATCGGCTTCTCGCTCAGTGGCGAGCGCAACTGGGTCTTGACAACTCACCGCCCGAGCACGAACAGCGTCCTTTTCATTCATTTTCTCGAGGCTCCGGCAAAACTCCGCTGGGCCTGGCTTCCTCTCTGTTTCGTTTGCATTTTTTTTTTAGATTTTATTGTCACGGTTCATAAAAGGAAAACAAACACGGCGGTTGCTTCGCCATTCGCACGCACTGTATTTTGGCCTGTTATTTTTATTTCTCCGTACACCCTAAGAGAAAACACTGGCCAGGTCCACTTTACCGAGCGCTTCGCTTCTGAGCTGCATCTATTTCATTTCATTTTTTTTTTACTTATTGAACCCTCAAGGTCAAAGGCATTAAAGACGGGAGTATTTACAAAACAACGAAATACAAAAACAGATGCAATGCATGATGAAAAACAAAGTATAATCATACGCTTGTTATACAATGTTAGCTAGTGCAGAAAGAAAATGCTGGTTATCACTTATGTCGACGATATCTGCGGGAAGGCGGTTCCATTCGCGTGATGTACGAGGCAAGAAAGACTGAAATGAAGTTACAGCGTTACACGTTTCAATGCCAACTTTGCGACGATGATCAATGCGGTTTGACACGTATCTGGGGTACGAAATGAGGGCATCAGGTGGCATGGGATGATGGTATAGTCTACGAAAGAGGCTCAAACGAATTGTCTGCCGGGATGGAGAGAAATCGCAACTTCGATTGCGCAGCTTAGATAGCGAGTGGCGGGCGGCATGACACTCATGGAAGTTTTCGTTGCAAGCCAAGTAGGTTGAGACTGGGATGCTTTGCGGTTTCATGAATTACCTCTGTTAATGCACGACATGGCTAACGCTGGGCATATTTCTTCTGCTGAGCGTTAATTGAAATAAAAGGAGGTGGTTGACTAGCTTTTTCTTTCGCACTTAGATGCGCTCGGTGCAATACAGCGCTGACTCCGGTGCGTTTCTAACGCTGATGCTGCATCAGAGACAAGCGATCTAATACACCGGTCGCAATAATTGCATGTAAGCAGGTCGACGCTGTTCTGGGCGACCAATTCGATGTTTCAAGCGCAGCTCCAGTTTAACGGGATAGCGTTAAAGAGCTCGCGTCGCAGAAGAGCCGGCGTCGTTCGCGTTGCCAGCCGAAAATCCTGATTAGTCGATAGGTTCACGATGTCACAGTTATGAGACCTCGGGTAGCAATTTCAATAACCCCCAAGGCTCACGTGAAACGTGACGTCATGCGTGGAGTGGAAGGGATGAAAACATGACGTGTTATGCCAGTTAAAAGTCGTCGCATGTCTGGAATGATTTGACTTTAGCAAGACATGTCTTTGACTGAAAGAAAGAGTTTTCCTTTGAAACGAATTTCAAGTGGCATTTAAACACAGGGAGCTTCGGCTGAGAGCCAGACGCGCTGCCGACTAGGTCATGGAAGGCAGGCTTGCACAGCTTGGCAACAAGCTGGTGGTCTTTAACGCAAACTGGCATCTTCCGACTGTATGCTAATGAGTATGAGTGCAATAAGAGATGGCCGCAGACTACGCGTCGTACTTTTAAGGCGGAGCTTAATTCTCGGTCTAATTTTTTTTCCGGCTGAAGAATTTGGGGTGCGTCCACCAATACGATAGCTCGAACTATTCGATAGCAAATAAAGCAACCACGGAGAACTAACTCTTGCCGGAATGACCACTGTCCCGTATTATAGATTACCTCATGGTATTAATTTACATGCTGTCTTCCTTTCTTGCGTTTTACACATTCTTACGAAACAAATTTTCAAACTATTTTCTTGCACAGCTTAGTCTCATAGGTCCTGCTGGGCGGACCCCAATTCAAATACCTGGCGAGCCACTAAAAACAATCAACACGCGCAAGGAGTCAAGGAGTACTAGGTAGGAATATATTGCAGTTAACCCTTTATTAACAGTGGCGGATAAAAAAAAAACTAATGGAAAACACTATTACAGAGCGCAGGAGCTTGGGAGTTTGGAAACTCCTGCCATGCAAAAGTGCCCTCAATGGAGATTTTCGGTTCTAGACGAGAGAATTTGTAGTCGTGGCATGTAAAATCACTGAGTTCGCAGAACACGCAAAGGCAGCAACTAGGACAAAAAAACAACGCTCTTCGAAGTTATATTGATGTTGAAGGCGCTCTCCTCTCGGTTTTCCGTGCACAATCTTTCTTTATGGGCTCCAGGAAGCGTGTGCGTTAAAATTCCTCGGACAAACTATTGTTTAACACCACGCTAAACACCAACGAACGCATTGGCAAACATTTCCTTCTGCAATGGCCAGATAACCTCCACCAGACGCAACTAAGGAAAAAAAATGTGCTTGCAAAACAATAAAAACATCGTACTCAGTCGCACAGTCAAGGCTCTCATTTTCCCAAAATATCTAAGATAATTCGGGGAGGTTTAGGGGAGATGGGTGGTAGTCATTACGCGAGGTAAAATATTCGTAAAACCATGCTTTTATGGCCATGAAACTTTTCCGTAACGCTGTGGGAGAGCTTCATATGTTGACCGCGCCTTCCACGGGGCGGCGCAGAGCCCTGTGGGGGCAACGACGCGAGGAAGCGAGCGTCTCTACGGCCGCGAGTCTACGGGCGGAATGGGACCCCGGCGGTGCGGCAGCAACTATTTTCTCTTTTCACTTTGCCTTCGTTTACAAAGCAAGTACAGTGTACATACGTGACGTGCAAGCCTGCGATGCCGAATACTTGCTGACGGGTTGCCGCTCCGGCTGCGGAGGTACGCAGGAAAATGTCTCGCTGTTCTGTCTGCCGAGGGACGCCGAGCAGCCCAAAATATGTAAGCGGGCGATACCCCGACAGGAAAGCGGTGGATTTAGCTTCGACTCCAAGCATGTCCGTGTCTGCGAGAGGCATTTTGCCCCGAGAATTTAATTAGGCCTCACGAGTTCGTGATCAACGGAGAAGCAGTGTTGCCGCAACGCGAGAAGCTGAAACTGAGGCCCGTACATGAACAGTCTTTGTCAAAAGTAACCAGGCTGCATGGTTTGATTCTAGCTCGTACAGTGGAGCCCTTACAGCTTGCCTGAAGCTGAAATGGGCGTTAAAGGTGAGGACTAAGGGTCTTCTTACCATCCAACACCTTTTGAGCTTTAGGAAAGCCATAGGGGCTCCACTACACAAGCTCGAAGCAAACCATGCAGCCTGGGTACTTTTGACAAAGACGGTACATGTTTTTGTACATGTTTCTCCGTGATTTCTATCTTTGCTCATTTCTGCTCATTTCGCGGCCGCTCAGAGCTTGTCTCTTATTTTGGTAGCGGGAAGCCAGCACATGAGCAATGAACAACAAAAATTCACAATTTCCTTGCACTCGCCAGCGCCTCCGTAGTCACAGCGTGACAAAGTGTATATAAATGGCTTATGTAGTAAGAGTCTTCAGCAGCTAGCTTTCCACCTCCGAAAGTGTCAGCAAAAAAAAAAAATAGATAGCGCTCCATCAAACTGCCGGTGCATTCGTCATATGGTCGCTTTTGTAGTGCGCACTACAGTTCTTAAAAATGCCGCCATAACGTCTTGTTTTCATCATTAGGGAGATTGCAGTATTTCTCACAAGGTAAACACCAGCCTTAAGCAGCCTTGTGCACTTAGATGAAAGCGAGGATTCGGCCGAGACAGGCGCAACCCAGACACATATAGATATGTTATTGATCGCTACGCTAGGTCTTCCAAAATTACGTTGTAGGCAAGTTGCGGTAAAAATGAATGCGAAGGCTGGAACACTGTACAAAAATCACTTTTTTGTAAAAAGCAGCGAGAGAAAGTAAGCGCGTTAACTGTTTGTTAGAAAATAGCCGCTGACAAGGTTTACTAGCGGCCGTCGCCGACCGCCCAGGGTTTTTAGTCTCTCGATGTTGCAGCCAAGTTTTCAGGTGATAACCAGTAAAGTAGCGTCCATCCTAAGCCCAAATACCGATCATGATGTAAATACCGATCCCCAGAAAGCACACCTACCAAGGAAATATGAGCCTGTTGGCCGGAAAACAGCCGCTGCGAGCAGGCGCCGCGCAGCGACTCGTGCCCCCTCGCCGACAGCCGCGCCACTAGCGGCGCGCGTTGTCCCTATATCAAACTTTGGCCAGAGATTCGTGACCAGAAAAAAACATTGAAGGACTATGGTAAAATTTTTTAACCGGTAACAACAGGACAAAAAAGTACACAGAAAACAGTTCAGAAGACGGTAAAAGCCGCAGGTCAAGCGCTGTCCTGTCGCATATCTCGTCCTCGTCCTATCGTGTTTCTGCGCTGATTTCTGCGTAACGATGAATTACCGACTTGCCCTAACGAAGTAACTTCCGAAAAAAAGTATGTTGGCACTCCTCCTTCAGGTACTAGCTGCTGGTACTGGTAATCTCCTGATATTAGCCTCGCTCTACGTTAAAAAAAAGGTACATATTCAGCTTCGGCACAGTCAACTTCTCTTTTAAACTCGCACGTAGCGATCCATAACGTTGTGCAACGAGCCTACAACTACAATTCACTGTTGCACAACCCAAAGCTGCCAGCGTGAACGTGAACTGCAAAAAGTAGCCAGCATTCTTGAAAGAGAAGCCCTTGTGTCCAGGTGTGCTTTCTATTACTTCTCGAATTCCTCGAAAACATTTCTATTGGCTGTCGTCTCGCAGGGAGACGTATAATGAAACTGACATTCGACAGACGACGTTTTGTAATACTCCGTAGCAGAATGGCTCTGTTGCGTAGCTGTTTGCGCGTCCAGAAAGGGTGCATACTAAGTAGATCCTGTGAAAAACAGCGCCTTGCTGACAAAGGACCAGAACGAGAAGGACACACAACTCCGCTGTTGTGCGTCTTTCTCGATCTGGTCCTTTGTCAGCAAGGCGCTGTTTTTCGCAAGATGTTTCAAGGTTTGAAGGAGCTAGACACCGCAGCGGACACGGGACAGAGAAAGAAGACGACGAAGACCAGTTGCAAGTACCGCCCTGTGTCGTCTTCTTTCTCTGTCCCGTGTCCGCTGCGGTGTCTAGCTCCTTCATGTCTCACCAACTGGCCTACACATCTACCCTCCTAAGTTTCAAGGTTTCAAGGTTTGTTTATTGCATGTTTATGGTACAAGAATAAAAAAACACTGGAATACAGAAGGAGTTCCTAGAGTCAGAGACTGTGGACGGGACCTCCTGTGAGAACAACTGTAAGAATAAGTATTGGGCAGCAGATGCAAAAATTATAAAGATGTTGGCATCAGTAAAGAGCGGAAAGTGAGATACAGTAAATAATGCAAAAACTCACCCAACTCGCCCAGCAACACACCTACGTAGAATTCACTATCAGCAGCAGACGACTACGCGCAAAAAATAAGGTCTGCGTTTATTCAGCGAGGGTTAAAAAAAATACTTTCTAACTAGCAGAGCACGCACTACGTATATTGAGTACATCCGATAGCAGCCGCTGCCAAACAATTAGGTCTAACTAAAATAAAGGTACATCGGTCCTTCTTGCTTCAGTTTAAAAGATACAGGATCAGTTTGAACGTTTATCACCTAACTTAGGCTAGAATAAGAGAAATTTACACATAAGCTTCTTTCACATTACAAAAGTACCGCATGCTGGGAACACTTAACCCTCACCCGTCATTCTACCGATCACATTTACGACGCGACGTTAGCACTCTAGCTTTGCCATTGTGTTTACCCCTCGTACACAGGAGCAGGCTGCCAGCTGTGGGTGCCTGAAAATGCACTGAACGAGGAGAACCGGTGCTGCCACTTCGTCTTCGACCTCCTGTGCGGCACGTCACCGAAGTACCAGATCTACGATGGCTGCAAATAAAGTGTTATCCTAAGAGTCGTTACTGCGTGTTTGTCACGATATTGTTGGCGGCTTGATGTTTGGTTGGCGCCGGAATTACAATTATTCGGGCCAACCTGCCCACCACTGCACTCTCCGTGAGTTCGGAGGGGGAGGAGCGACAAACTTCTCCACTCCGCGTGCCAAAGATGAGGTTCGACTCCTGACCGGCGATAGGGGTCACGCCTGATTAGCCGTTGACCGGAAGCATAAGGCGTAGTCAAGTTCCTTATCAAACCCTTTTACTCGGGCAAAGGATGACAACAAAAAGTTACAACACAAAGCTCAACAAAGAGGAGTGCGTGCACAGGCGCGACGCGAATTACACAGAGAAAATGGGAACACAAACAACTATTGACAAGAAAAGGAAAACAGAAGGGTGAGAACTATACAACAACATTACAACAACAAAGCAATACTATACAAAAGGTTACGACGAGAAACAGCGACAGGACAAAGAAAAGAGTAAAGCGAGTGGGGAGAAACGGTGGCTTAGCTGTATAGTGGCAAGGTCCGGTCTCAGGGATCGTCGGGCTGCGGAGGCGCGCGGGGCTGATGGGAGGTTGCGGATACGGGAGAACTTGGGCCACGCGTCTTCCACGCGTCAGACACCCGCCTAGGCTCGTTTGCAGACCACTTCCCTGGCTGACCTCACACACGTCCGCACGCACCGAAATCTCCAAGCCAACTAACTGCTCGGCTCGCGGTTTTCCCGCCGCCGCCATTCTTGTGGCAAACAAACAAACAAACAAAAAAAAAGAACATTCTCAAGGCCTAGTGCGCCAACGATTTGCAGATGTAGAAAAAGGGGGTAAACACGATTAAACTGAGAAGGGACGCGAGGGAAGGCCACGGTCCTCACGAGGAGCGATGCTAGCTTGCCAAGGTCGGGGAGGGTGCCGGAGCATTCAACCGACCGCTTCCCGTCTCCCGCAAGCGCTCTCTACCCGGCGATAGTAGTAGGAGGGGGCGGTGTGGCGTTGATCCTCCAGCGTCACGAGCGGTCAACTGTCCACGCGGGGAGTGGGGGGGGGGTGGCAAAATCGTCGCCGTCGGGTCACGACATGCCTGCTAAAAACCGGCGCCGTGGCCACCTCTCCCGCGTAGAAAAAGTAACTCAATGCATGCACGCACTTTGTGACAGTGTTCATGAGCATTCATCGTTTGGAGCACATGTGCCGGTCCCGGACAACATAATACGTGGCACGCATTGTGGTTTGAATTCTGTGCATGCGTTCGATATAAAGAAAAGAAAGCTGCTTGGTTGATGCGTGAAAGAACCGGCGCTTTTAGCATACATGTAAAATACCTGCCAATACTAGCTAGGTAAGCAATGAGAGGAGTTTGACAGCCACAGCGTGCCTGGTATATATTAATCCCGCAGCTGCCCTTGACGCAGCTTTTATCCCGTCACCCCCGCCACACCTCGTACATGCCCTGTACTTGTTGTGGGAAATAAACTGAAACTGAAACTGAAACTGAAAGAAAAATCGGCCCCGACGGCACCATAACTATCTACATTCTGGTGGTGCCAGAGCTGAAGTCTATTTGGAGTGGTTGTGCATGTGACGGCCCACGTGTGTGACTGAATTTGAAAGGGGAAGAAGGCGGCTAATGAACGAGTGTTCAATGATCCTATGATCTCCGAGTCGATCACCACATTCCAGTCACACACAAGCACACCTGACCGCAGTCCAAGCGCACGCACTATTAAGAGGTTACCTCGCCGCGGTGGCTGAGTGGTTACGGCGCTCGGCTGCTGACCCGAAAGACGCGGGTTCGATCCCGGCCGCAGCGGCTGAATTTCGATGGAGGCGAAACTCTAGAGGCCTGTGTACTGCTCGATGTCAGTGCACGTTAAAGAACCCCAGGTGGTCGAAATTTCCGGAGCCCTTCACTCTGGTGTCCTTCATAGCCTGAGTCGCTTTCGGGCTTTAAACCCCAATAAACCAAACCAATCTTAAGAGTTTAAAATAATGGAAAGTTTGGCTTGTTGTTTTCGCATACACATAGTAACGCAAGAAACATGGACTACAGACCAGAAGATGGGCAAGCGCTAACTCCTAACTGAAAGAAAGCAGCGGAGCATGGATTTTAAGCACAGCTGTAATCGCATGATATCTCGGCGCACTGTACGGATCCTGGACAGACAAGTGTTCTTTTTGATCTGCCCCGTTGACCATCGTGGCATATAAGTTCACGTCAATCAGCGGTACGTCAAGTGTCGACGGGTTTGCGTTTGCATTCTGAAGTTCTTTTCGTCGTATTTATGCCCTTAAAAACCATGCAGCCGCCTATAGCGGACACTCAAGCACTGGTCAGCGCTAACGTCAAACACAGCCAGTTTGGGAGACTACATAGTGGCTGTAATAAAGAGAGTTGGGGTTTGCTGCCCCAGCGGCTAGCGCCGATGAAGGAGACGAAGAAGATAGAAGACGAAGCTGACGAAGCTCGGGAGCGCGCCTGCGAACGCTGGCCTGCTGAACAGCACCGCTTGAACAAAGACCGGCCGTTCACACTAATTGTGCGAGTCGTCCCATTACACTTGGTGGAGGTGCTGCTTGCTCTTCTCCTCGAGCTAAGCCACGATGCCCAGGCTACCAGGCTCTGCCACGACAACCGAAACTTCGGCCCAACCTGTCCCCACCGCTGTCATCTGTTCCGGTGCCGTCCGTCAGCGCGACCCTGCGATTTTCAGCGGCACTGACGACACCGATGTAGAAGATTGGCTGGCCTCCTACGAACGCGTGAGTGCTTACAACAAGTGGGATGACGTCGTAAAGCTCACGAATGTCATCTTCTACTTGACCGATGTCGCCAATTTGTGGTTCCGCAACCACGAAGCGGATTTTACTACCTGGGCGGCTCTAAAAACCAGCCTGACTGACGTCTTCGGCCGCCCCGCTGTCCGAAAACTTCGTGCTGAACAACGATTGCGCAGTCGTGCCCAGAAGAACGGCGAGAACTTCACGAGCTATATCGAGGACGTCGTTGATTTGTGTAAGCGCCTCAATCCATCTATGAGCGAAGCAGACAAAATCCGACACATTCTGAAAGGGATTGAGGACGATGCGTTTCAAATGTTGTTGTCCAAAGATCCCCAAACCGTTTTCGACGTGGTGTCTTTGTGTCAGAGTTACGACGAGCTTCGCAAACAGCGACATGTCACCCGCCGTACCACTTGCTCGGACGACACCATTTCGAGCTTGGCAGCAGGCAGTCCTGCCCACGATCAGCCGGCACTTCTTCAGCACATCAAGCAGTTTGTGCGGGAGGAAGTCGCTCGTCAATTATCGCTCGTTACCTGCCAATCCACCCCAACGCCATCGCTGTCGCCATCTATTCAGCGTGTCATCCAGGAGCAGGTAGCTGAGGTCCTGCCGCCCACTAATCCACCCCCTCTGGTCACTGCACCGCTGACCTATGCAGAAGCACTCGCCCGGCCACGACCTCAGCCAGTTGTGCCTGCTTATTCGCCACCTGTCACCGTGTACCCTCAGCGGCAGCTCGCCCCTGCACTGCCACTCACTCACCATCCTCTGCCTCGTACCGGTCCCCGCCCTATGAATCCGTGGCGTACCCAAGATAACCGCCCGATATGCTATGCTTGCGGTCTCGCTGGTCACGTGGCCCGCTGGTGCCGCACGCGCGGATCCGGTTCTCACGACTACGGGCGCCCGCCGACGTACGACGTTCCGTTGCCTTCCGTACCTGTCTCTTCTGCTCTGCCTCCTCAGAATCCCTCCCCGTCCAGCTCCGACTCCTACAACCGCAGCCATCGGTCGCCGTCTCCTCGACGCCGTTCGCTCTCTCCTACGCGCCGCCGGTCACCACCCCTCCAAGCGGAAAACTAGGCGCCGCAGTTCCGGAGGCAAGAACTGCGCCGTCGACGACCGTCTCAAGCCCTATCACCGCTCCTACGAATGTTATTGAAATGATCGTTGAAGGTGTTACTGTTGACGCGCTCATTGACACTGGTGCTGCCGTGTCCATCATTAGTCGCAACTTGTGCCGCAG
The DNA here is from genome assembly GCF_055824585.1 of Amblyomma mixtum. Taxonomy (NCBI): domain Eukaryota; kingdom Metazoa; phylum Arthropoda; class Arachnida; order Ixodida; family Ixodidae; genus Amblyomma; species Amblyomma mixtum. The sequence continues at coordinate 7,539,280 of NC_143015.1, read as the reverse complement.
ACTAAAAAAAGTGATGACGCCGCTTTCGGACCTTTCGCTTCGCACCGCCAGCGCTGACCCCATTCGCCCTCTGGCAGCGTGCACTGCCCGCCTCGTCATCCATGGCCTCTCCTACACCATTGAGTTCTTCGTTCTCACCCGCTCCTCTCATGACATCATCCTCGGGTGGGACTTTCTGTCCGCGCATCACGCCATCATTGACTATGCACGTGCTGAAATTAGTTTGTCGCCGCTGTGTGATGCTCTTCTGGACGCCTCCCCTGTTACCGCCGCGCCTATTCTCGCCGCAGACGACGTCGACGTGCCAGCTTTCTCATCTGTTCTCGTGCCGCTGACTTGTGCTGCCCTCTCTGACGCTACTGTCCTTTATTCACCCTCTCCTCTTTGTGCGCACCGAAAATCTGTCATGCTCCCTCATGCCGTGCTCACACTTTCTGGTGGTTGTGGTGCCCTGTACGTCGCGAACCCGTTGCCTTTTCCCCACCACTTTACTTCGGGGAGAATCGCTTGGCACAGTTGATGTCATCGATCTCGACGACGCTTCTCCTGTCCTTGATGAGCCTGCCGCCCATGACATCAACGCCCTCACTCCTCCCGCCGACATCGCCGACCCGTCCTCCTCGGATATGTTTTCCCATTCTGTCGATGCCGCTCTACCACCTCACCACCGCGCCCAGCTCATCGCTTTACTGCAGCGCTTCCGCGCATCCTTCGACTCCCCTCAAGCACCGTTGGGTCGTGCAGCAGCGGTTCGCCACCATATCGACACTGGCACCCATGGACCCTTGCGCCAACGCCCCTACCGCGTCTCCTCCGCCGAGCGCCGCATCATTGATGAACAGGTGAACGACATGCTACACCGCGGCGTGATCCAGCCCTCTCACAGCCCGTGGGCTTCTCCGGTCGTGCTCGTGAAGAAAAAGGACGGCTCCATTAGATTCTGCGTAGACTACCGCCGGCTAAACCAAATTACTCGGAAAGCCGTCTATCCCCTGCCTCGTATAGATGACGCGCTGGATTGCCTGCAGGGAGCAGAGTACTTTTCTTCGTTGGATCTGCGCTCTAGGTACTGGCAGGTGCCGATGGCCGAAGTCGATCGCCCGAAAACAGATTTCATCACACCTGATGGGCTGTATGAATTTAATGTGATGCCCTTCGGTCTCTGCAACGCGCCTGCCACATTTGAGCGTATGATGGACAACATCCTCCGTGGGCTTAAATGGCAGACCTGCCTCTGCTACTTGGACGATGTTGTCATCTTCTCCCAGAATTTTCCTTCCCATCTTCTTCGCCTCGAGAGTGTTCTTCGCTGCCTCAGTGACGCCGGACTGCAGCTAAACTTGAAAAAGTGTCGCTTCGGCGCCCGACAGCTGACTATCCTAGGCCACGTCGTGTCCAAGGATGGTGTACTCCCGGACCCTGCCAAGCTCCGCGCAGTTGCTGATTTCCCGAAGCCCACATCCCTGAAAGAACTCAGAAGCTTTCTTGGCCTTTGCTCCTACTTTCGCCGGTTCAAGAATTTTGCTGCCGTTATCGCCCCGCTGACGCAACTTCTCGCTGGTAGCAACGACTTGTCGGCTTGGTCCCCTGCATGCGACGGAGCTTTTGCAACGCTGCGCAAGCTCCTCACCTCTCCTCCAATCTTGCGCCATTTCGACCCTTCCGCGCCTACAGAACTGCACACAGACGCCAGCGGCATTGGTCTCGGTGCCGTTCTAGCTCAGCGGAAACCCGGTTTCAATGAGTACGTTGTTGCTTACGCCAGCCGTGCGCTCACAAAAGCGGAGACTAATTATTCTGTCACAGAAAAAGAATGTTTGGCGATTACTTGGGCGATCACAAAATTTCGTCCTTACTTATATGGGCGCCCGTTCGATGTCATTACCGATCACCATGCCCTTTGTTGGCTGTCGTCACTCAAAGATCCATCTGGCCGCCTCGCTCGTTGGGCTCTGCGTTTACAAGATTACGACATTCGGGTCATTTATCGTTCCGGTCGTAAACACTCCGACGTCGACGCTCTCTCGCGCTCCCCTGTGACCTCTGAGCCTGACCCACCATCTATTTCCGGCCTCACACCTTCTCTTGACTCTATTGATATGGCTTCTGAACAGCGCAAGGATCCTTGGATTACTTCTCTTCTGGATTTCCTAGCCAACCGCTCAGCGCACCTCCCTTCTCGAGCGCTCCGTCGTCAAGCCCATCACTTTGTCGTGCGTGACCAGCTGCTGTACCGTCGGAACTACCTACCCGATGGTCGCAAATGGCTGCTCGTGATTCCTAGGCATCTCCGCTCCGCCATTTGTGCCAGTTATCATGATGACCCGCAATGCGGTCATGCCGGTCTGCTAAAAACTTTTACCCGCCTACGCCTTCGGTATTATTGGCGGGGCATGTACCGTTTTGTCCGCCAGTACATACGCTCTTGCCTGGAATGTCAGCGTCGCAAGAACCCACCACCGCACTCACCTGCTCCTCTGCAACCTTTACTGTGTCCCGTCCGGCCATTTGACCGTGTTGGAATTGACCTTTATGGCCCTCTTCCCTTCACTGCCGCCGGCCACCGCTCGATCATTGTCGCCATTGATCATCTAACGCGCTATGCGGAAACTGCACCGTTACCAGCTGCGACCGCCTCTGAGGTAGCCGGTTTCATACTTCAGAACATCATTCTTCGTCACGGTGCGCCTAAAGAATTGCTCAGCGATCGGGGTCGCGTCTTCTTGTCCGGCGTCGTGGAAGCCCTCCTTCGGGAATGTCATATCGTTCACCGCACGACGTCTTCGTACCATCCGCAGACCAACGGCATGACCGAGCGCTGTAACCAACCCTCGGCGATATGATGGCGAAGTACATTTCTGCCGATCACTCAGACTGGGACCGAGTTCTCCCTTTCGTTACCTACGCTTACAATTCTGCAACGCAAGCCACTACTGGTTTTTCCCCGTATTTTCTTCTCTATGGTCGCGAGCCTTCCTCCATCATGGACACCATACTCCCTTACTGCGCCGATTCGTCCGAATTGACCACCGTCTCTCAAGCCGCTGCGTATGCCGAAGAATGCCGTCAACTGGCCCGTTCCTTTACTTCTCACGACCAGCATCGTCAGAAAAGCGCCCGCGCCGCTTCCCCCGGTCTGCCGCCGTCTTATGCTCCTCAATCCTTGGTTTGGCTTTGGGTGCCATCCTCCAGCTCGGGGAAGTCTACAAAACTGCTGAGCAAATACCAAGGCCCCTATCGCGTTGTTCAGCAGACATCCCCAGTTAACTACCTGATCGAGCCCCTCACGCCTTCGTCTGACAATCGCCGCCGCGGCCGTGAAATTGTGCACCAAAACCGCCTGAAGCCCTACTACGACCCAGCCATCGTCTCGAGCCCTTAGGCAGCCAGGATGACGCCTTTTCACCCCGGGGGTATTGTAATAAATAGAGTTGGGGTTTGCTGCCCCAGCGGCTAGCGCCGACGAAGGAGACGAAGAAGATAGAAGACGAAGCTGACGAAGCTCGGGAGCGCGCTTGCGAACGCTGGCCTGCTGAACAGCACCCCTTGAACAAAGACCGGCCGTTCACACTAATTGTGCGAGTCGTGTCATTACATGGCGATTAAGTGTAGTTCCCGAGTGTAATTCACTGACTGAATAAGAGGGTGCCTCCGGCCTGGCTTACAGTGGTCACGTCGCTGCGCAACAGCCGCTGAAGTCGCATGTCATGTTTCATCAGGAAGTGAGTAGGTTGTATGTTTGAATAAACTTGTTGTGTGTGTGCATCGGGACGGCTGGAGTCTGACTTCCACCTTCGAAAATATCACAAGGATTTCTTGACTTGCCTTTGAGATACGCGACCATAAGCCAGAAAGCTTGAAGGGGGGGGGGGGGGGGGGCACAAAAGAAAACGTCAATGCCCTGCTAGACAGCCGCCTTCCTAATATGGTGGGCTACCTTGTAAATGTCCGGCATAACCTCAAATTTCCTTCTTTGAGTTGTGACACTGTCATCAAGCTTCACATGCTCCTTCCTTATACTCTGAATTAGCAGTTCAGCCACCGCTTTTAAAAGTGCTCTGGGGAACCCCGCGGCTTACATCCATATCAATTGGTTGTCAAAGCTGCCATTTATGGCGTGGTGGCAGCTCCTTTCCGGCGCGTTGCGCGAACCACTGATTGCAATAGCTTTTTTTCATCAACATGAGTGAGCAGGCCAGAAAGGTATGAGTTCCCTCTTGCTTCTAGGTAAGAACATCCAGCATAAATGGCCATCGTCGTGGAAAGTAATTTGAAGTCCGAGCAACCTATAAAGGAAATAAAGGATATAAAGGAAATAGCTGAACTCTTTAACAGGTACTTTCAAAGTGTTTTCGAGAGACCTTCAGATATGGTTGTTGATGCACCCAAACAATCCTTCGATCCTAACGAAGTTCCCGTTATTTCTACAGAAGGGGTTCTCTCTTTGCTGCGTAAAATAAATATTAGGAAGAGCCATGGTCTAGACGACATTCCAAATGTCTTTTTAAAGCGTTACGCGCTCCCGATCTCGGAGCATTTGACTAAACTATTCACTTTATCTTTACAAACCAGTGAGTTGCCAGAAGATTGGAAGAAGGCTCGTGTTGTGCCGATTCATAAAAAAGGTGACAAGTTACTTGTGACTTATTACCGACCGGTCTCAATTATCTCTACATCCTGTAAGCTTCTAGAGCACATCGTGGCCCACTTTATAATTGACTTTTTAAATGAAAGAAACATTCTGTCACTTTTTCAGCACGAATTCAGGAAGGGAATGTCGACCATCACTCAACTAGTTACTACTATTGATGATTTTCTTAGAGTGCTGGACAACTCGGGACAGATCGATGTTCTTTTTTTGGATATGGCGAAAGCTTTTGATAAGGTACCACATGCAAAGCTCCTTTATAAACTGCAGTTACTTGGTATTCCGTTGTATCTTATTGAATGGGTCAGAGCTTACTTAAGCAGTAGAACTCAGTGTGTTGATGTGAATGGTACTCTTTCTGAATCGCTTCCTGTTACTTCCGGTGTTCCTCAGGGCAGTGTGTTAGGACCTTTGTTGTTTTTAATATATATAAATGATTTAATAGACATCATTCCTCCGTCTGTGTCAATAAGGTTGTTCGCGGATGACTGCGCTGTATACAAAGAAATAACCTCAATTGCAGATCATCAATTGCTTCAAGATTCTTTGCTTAAAATATGTCACTGGTGTGAAGAATGGGACATGGATTTAAACATTGATAAGAGTGCGCTTCTCCGAGTTACGAGAAAAAAAATGTTAGTAATTACCAATATTGCCTTCACCCCAGTCACATCCGAGAGGTCTCACAGTACAAGTATCTAGGAATTACTCTTAACAACCGATTAACCTGGGTTACTCATATTTCTGAGATCTGTTCAGCCGCTTTTTCTCAGCTGTGTTTCTTGAGACGCAAATTAAAACACACTCCTAGAGGTATTAAGCTTCTGGCTTACAAAACTTTTGTCAGGTCCAAACTTGAGTACTCTTCTGAAATTTGGGACCCGCACACCAAGAAACATATTTATCAACTAGAGCTCATCCAAAGGAAGGCAGTACGTTTCATTTTTAATAAATATAGAAGGTCTGACTCCCCAACACAGCTCATGAAAGACAATAGCATTCCATTGCTTCGTACACGCAGAAAACTTAACCGTATTTCTTTCCTTCATAAAATTATCTCAGGCAAGCTTAACATTTCTCCCCCTTCATTCATCAAGCATTCCACTGCTCGAAGGACTCGCCATACAAGGGATCACTCCTTACAACCTCTTTTTGCTAAAACGAACTCATTTAAGCACAGTTTCTTCCCTCAAACAATAGCAGATTGGAACGCACTCCCTGAATCGATTTTTAACTCTCCTGACGTAGAACAGGCACTAAAAACATTTTTGCTTCAGTAAAAAGGAAGTGACTCTCCTGTATTCAATTTTAAGCATGTATTTCTCTTTATAGTTGCTATGTTCATCTTTTAAGTTCCATTTTTGCTGTGTGTCACATGAAAGGTTTTCACGTGGTGTTGTAATTTTTGTTACCTTATGCCCCTCCTGCTTGGGCCAACGCTGGCCTGCAGTATTTTGAAATTAATAAAAATAAATAAATAAAAACCTGATGAAATGATGGTTGGGAGAGTTCATCGTTGAAAGTTAGAGTGTGGGATGAAATTATCGTTGCACCGCAAAAGACGCGGCCGGGACGATACACAGATACGGGGCTGTAGTTACAACTGACCTTTATTGAGGGTTTGTCACTGCTTGATTACTGTGGCAAACAATCTCAGATGACAACACACTCACATAAAAATGACAAGAATGGCACTATCAGAGCTCTGCAGATGGCAACAGTGACATATCACTAACTGCGCACATTTCCCTAACAGTCTTTAGGAAAGCGTAGTTCATTGTTTTACTGAGCTATTGAGGCGGTGTTTACGCATTGATCATGGCGTGTATGAATTTCGCAGGCTTGAATAATCTCTCTTGCGATTTTGAGGCGGGCATCTGTAAAAAGTTCGCAGTGGCTGAAAATGGGGTAACATGGTGTTTTTTTCTTCTTTTTTTTTTCGTGCTGTCCTTGCAGTGTATGCCCAGGTGACTAGCCACGGGGTTGCTGGCGTTGTTACTGCGTTCCATTAGCCGGCCATTGAGCAATCTACCTGTTTGTCCTGTGTAGTGGTTGCCCCATGACAGCAGAATCCCGGATGCAACATTTCTAGTGCACTATACAAATATTTTTTGCTACTTCTTGTGGCTGTCCGCCTTGCTTTTGTTCCATGTGACAAAGCTTTGAGGGGTTATGGGGCGCAGAAAAAATAACATTCGCACTTACCGGTGATCCCACCATCTCGAGGCTAAGTGAAATCCTACGCAAGTACGGGATAACAGCGACCTTTCTTTCTCTTCATTTTTATTTTTCCCCTTCTCTCTTTTATTCTTTTTTTTTCTTCTTCGCCTCCTCCTTGGCCCGACCTGAAATTGACTTTTAACAAGTACCCTAAGGCACAGATTAGAAGATAAGTTGGGTCTGCTCTACCTGATTTCGCAAACTGGCTTGCAATGCGTACCGGCATGACTTTTCCAAGGCGTTCCAAAAAACATATTTTTGCAACGCCATGTTTGACAAGACGCCATTCGTTTGGAGCTCAACGAATTCTTTCCAGGCTCAAAATGTCAAGTTAAGACAAAAGTCAGCGGTTCAAGGAAGTTGCCAGTACTGATGCGGACCGCATTCTGGAATGCTACTGCACCATAACAGTACATTCGTTTTTCTACAAAAGGTAGGAAATTCTTTTGGGGAAGAAAATAACCTAGATTCTCTATGTCGAAGGAGCAAGCTGAGAAGCTTCTTTCAGGATTTTCTCGCAAGAGCTTTATTACATGGTTAGAACTTTGCACCTGGCAAGGATCATCAATGGGTAACAGTTACAGCGTGTCCTGCAGAAATAATGCGACAGACTTTTGCCTAGTGACTCTTGTTGGAAGAGGAAAATCCAGTTTATGCGTTTTAGCTGTGAAAAACTTTTCTGGCTTAAACAAACGCTTTTCTGTATAGAGTTGTACACCTTTGCAATGTTCATTTGTTCCAGAGTTTCTGCGCTCGCATTTTCAGCTTAACTAACACAGACCACTACACTCTTGGAATGTTGACTTGATTGGATTTTCTGCTTTTCATAAAAAAGCTCTTTCTCCAACACCGCAAACCTGCCTTCATTATCAGCCTGTAGTACGGCCTGAGAGTTGTTCATTAGAAAGGATACGGTGTATTTAAGTTTAGCACCTGCGGGTTAACGCTTATGCATAAATTGCAAGACAGTTTCCGAAATTAGGCAGAGCTGCTAGAGGCAGCAGGATACTCGACTTATCTTCCAATTTCTGTCTCATAGAAGCTGTTAAATCACAATTTAGATCAGGCCGCAGTTGAGCTACTCAAAGGCAAAAAAAAAAGAAAAGTCGCTGTTATCTCCTACTTCACAGAATTTGACAAACTTCAAGAGGTTGGGATTGCGGCTAAATATTAACATTGTTTTTCTGCGCCCGATAACCTCATAAATCTTCATCACATGGTAAGTTCTTGCAATGCAAACAAGGCGGGCTGCACCAAGAAGCACGAAAAAAATATTTGTACAGTGCACTAGCAACCATGCATAGAGAATTCCGCTGGCATGTGACAAGCACTACCCGGGACAGAGAGACGTCTCAATGGCCCACGGAGGGAACACAACAACAACGTGAGCAACACGGTCACCGGTCATCTGGTCACTTATTGCTAGGACTGCAAGTAACAAGGAATGCAACGAAAAGCAGTCATGCTCTCCCATTTTCAGCCACTGCGAAGTTTTTACAGATGGCAGCATGAAATTCACAAGAGAGATTATTCAAAGCTACGAAATTAAAAGGCGCCAAGACCAATGAGTAAGCACCGCCCCAAGAGCTCTGTCAGATAAAGAAGTAAGCTTTCGGAAAAAGAGTTAAGGAAATGTGAGCAGCTAGTCATGTGTCACATTTGTCATCTACAGAGCTCTTATATTTCTTCTAATGCCATTCGTCGTGTCATTGTTATGTGTGTGTATTTTCATCTGAGGTTGTTTGCTACAGTGATTATGAAGTGCGGAACCCTCAATATAGATCATTCGTAAGTTCAGCGCTGTGCCTGCGCATTGGTCTCTCCCTCATCTTTTGTACCGATAATGACATACCAACATGCCCAAGCTTCTGTCTATTCTGCAGGATGAAGCTTTGAAAGTGCTTAAGAAATAATTTACAACCAAGGGGAAGTAGTCATTAGCACAAAATTCTACAAGTACCAAAAAGCGTCAAAGTACCTAAGCACTCTAGACATACGCTTGTCATGAAGGAATCCCTGATGTGACCTCTCAAATTTAGCTAAAAAGGCCTGACACAACACGAGCAATGCTAGAACGAATACAAATTCCTTTTTTCTCTACGTAAAGAGAGCTCTAGAAATCTGGAAGAAGGAACTCATGATTCGGTGTTATTATGTTTCTTCTGTTGCTTTCCATCGGCGTCGAAAAAGTAACCTGAGTCCTCACAGCCACCCCAAAAAGGCCCTCCTCAGCTCCCAACGACTTCCAGCGATTCCCCCACTAGCAGTGCAGGGTCACAACCAGAAGTTGTGAAACGCTTATAATGATAATAATTTGTTCATTTTCAAAGAACATAGTGCAGGCTGCGGCCTGGCAAAGCCAAGGAAGAACTGAGGGACAGTCCCTGGCAGATGCCGACGTCAGCTGCATTCGTAGACATAACTATTGAAAAAGTTACCAAATTTTAAGAGACGAAAACAATCATTTCACCAAAAACAAAAAACAACAGACGTAATGAAGACTATTGCTCTCCAACAGTTTATTTTAGGTGTTTTCAGCTGGTTAAAACAAAGGCACCACCACGAAAGCTGTTAAAGGCCCGTACCCGTTCTTCGTACTTGTTCCCCTTACGAGGCGAAATAAAGCATTCTCGTGCGTGAAGTTCTGGTACTGAGGACACAAATTACAAAATTCTCTAGAGTAAATATATTTTAGAAGTGTTAGTTTATACAGGAGACGAAAACTGAGGACGAGCAGGTTGCGAAGACATTGTGCGACGACATTGGCATTTAAAGGCAAAAAAATACAGTAGCAGGCAGATTTTAGTAAACTCAGTAATTTTTTAAAGCAACACTTCAATTTATGAAGCCAGAAACTGGAGCGCTGAAAGGAACAGCTTATCCCATATCGTAATACACAGTAAGCTAGTGAGTTGAGAGCATGTTGACAGTTCTAAGATGCATGCAAATTTATTGTAATACAGTGAACATACTATTTTAAGCAGCGCAGTATATACATGAGCTGTAAGCGTATTCAAGGACATAGCAACAAGATGAACTCTAAGCTATTTAATAGACGACCCACATTCGTTAACGATCAGGACAATTATCACACATAGATAAATCTAAAAAAACAGGTGCAGTAATAGGTACCAGGGCTATGAAACCAAAAAAGCTTAGTTTTTTCGCTATTAGCGTTAAGTTTTTACGGAATCGGCTAACGACTTGCTGTTTCTCATGATTAAGATTTGAGAATGCCTGATTATATTGCTATCAGGATAGTGCTATCAGGATTGCAACCGAAAATGACCTGAGCAAAATTCTTTAGGTCAGTGACGACAGGTATTTTGATTTCAAAAAATCAAGATGGCGTACCACACGACAACTTCGTTCTATGATCTGGTGAAAAGTAACAAGTGTTTTCGTGAAAAGGGGCTTTCTCTTTTTCATTTAAATACACCGAGTCTGAGGAACAAACAAGATGACGTCGGTACATACCTCTCACAACTACAGTGTTCCTTTGATTTCTTGGCTTTTTCAGAAACATGGTTCTCAATTGTCACTGATGTTACGAATTTTTCCGGGCACAGTCACGTTTCTGTTTATCGTGAGCAAAAACGTGGTGGAGGTGTGTCCCTATTTATCCGCGACTGTTTTCACTATGATACCATAGACGACTTTACTTGCATGTGTGACGACCTTGAAACTGTTGCCATCATGTGCAAAAACATTGCCATCGTATGCATCTACCGACTGCCCCAGGGCACGCTGTCAATTTTTTTAAACTACATTGAATCACTCATGGATTTTGTCAATTCCCGGAAGAGGCATGTAGTGATCATAGGGACTTTAATATCGATCTAAACTCTAATAACCCTGCTAAAGTTCAACCTTTTGAAGTTATGCTTCAAAATGGTTGTGACAACGTGATTGACAGCCTACGAGAGTCACATCGAATACAAGTACGCTGATCGACTTATGTTTCACAGATTTTTCGAAGTCTGCTAGTTGCACCGGTGTACTTTGTTGAGGATTGAGCGATCATCTACCAATTTTTGTAGCATTACCGATCGCCACGCGTACAAAATGCACAAATAATACTATCCGTATCATCAATGACGGCGGAAAAAAGACCTTTCATTCACTTGTTGAAAACTTGAACTCGCGAACGTATATAAGGAACCCGATCCATCTGTATCATACGATATCTTTATGTTCGAATTATAAATTTGTTACGATGCTGCTTTCCCACTCACAACAATTGTTCGGCACAAGAAAGCAAGAAAAGAATGGGTTACGAATGACCTTTTTAAGCGCATAAAACACAAGGATAAGCTGTTCGAACAGTTTCTGCGGACGCGTGATATTGCAAAGCTGCAAGAATTCAGGCGGTTCAGAAACAAACTTAGCTCTGACTTGAAAAAGGCCAAGTGTAGATTTTATCAACATAAGTTCGAAAAGTGCGCAGATAACCCCCGAAAAACATGGAAACAATTCAATGAACTAAACGCTACGCACGTTTCTAGTATACCATTTGAATTAGTTATAAATGGAGCCACTTATTCGGAGCAAAACTTAGTTAACCTTATCAATGATCATCTAGCTAACGCAGGTGCTGGAAACTTTTTATCTCTTTCATTGCCTCACAGCAGTCTGGAGAGATATATAGGGCAGACGCTTCTTGAAAGTACATTTTTAACGCCCACTTCTGAGGATGAGATAAACCTTATCGTAAACTCGTTCGATAACCGATCGACAGCTGGCCACGACGACATTAAAGCCGCACCTATAAAAGAAACTGTCCACTTAATCTCAAAACCCCTCGCTTACATCTCCAACCGCGTACTCGCTTCGGGAATCTTTCCTGCGAAAATGAAGATAGCTCGTGCCGTCGTCATTCACAAGGGAGGAACATACAGTGACCTGAACAACTATAGGCCGATTTCAGTTTTGCCTCTTTTTTCGAAAGTGATTGAACGTGTCATACACAAACGCCTCGACAACTTTTTGTTGCAAAAAACATCATATCAACAAAGCAGTACGGGTTCCAGAAAGGAAGATCAACTGAAATGGTCCTCGTACAAATTAAAAATAAAATAATTAAAAATATGGAGGATAAACTCTACACCGTTGGAATATTTCTAGATTTCCGCAAGTCCTTCGATTCCATCAAACATCATATTTTGCCAAGAAAACTGGAAATATGTGGAATTAGGGGCATAGCACTTCAACTCATGCGCAGTTACCTTGAGTCGCGTTTTCAGTTCGTATGCCTACATGGCTATAAATCAAACCCAAAGACTAAAATATGGTGTACCGCAAGGATCTATATTAGGCCCTTTGCTCTTCTTGATCTATATAAACGATATAGTTAACATTCCTCAAACTGATGATATAGTATTTTATGCAGACGATACGAATGTATTCTTCTCGGGAACAAATCTTAATGAACTTGAAAACACTACTAACACGTGGCTATTAAATCTTAGTGTACGGCTAAACTTAAATGGTCTTGAACTCAACGAGAAAAAACTAAATTTATGCTTTTTTGTGCAAAAAACAAGCCAATATATTACGATTTTAAGCTTCGCTACGGCTCGAGCTACCTTGAACGTGTCAGCTCCCATTCCTTTCTAGGAGTTAAATTCCATCACAACCTAGGCTGGAGCGACCACATAAACCACACCCGTGTCAAGATAGCGAGAGCTATTGGTATGCTTTCCCGGCTTCGAGATCTTATACCTTTCTCGCTGAAAAGACAGTTGTATTTCTCTCTCATCCATTCTCGCATCAGTTATTGTCTTCTTATCTGGGGTACTTGTAACAAGACTGACTTATAAAAAATATCAGCCCTGCAGTCGCGTGCAGCTCGGTAATTTTTACCTGCAGGAGACAACACAAATAGTTGCTCGGCAAATACACAGTCTCGAAAGATCCCTGTGAAAACCATGTATGAACTCAAAATATGTGTGTTTATTTATAACGAAATAAAACAAATTACATTAATTTTTTAACACGTAGCTAAATAGATCTACTGGTTACAGCTTGCGTCAGACTTCTGTTGTGGTAAATAGGCCTCGTACTAACTACGGAACACAATCAATTGAGCCCCAAATCACGTTGATGTGTAATTCTCATCCGTTTGTAATAGATGCTGCTAAAAATAGTTCCACGCCCAGGGGTTTTAAACGCATCTCTTCGTCTTTCTTTTTGTTTAATGTTGTGTCCAAGACGACAAAATGCTTACTTCTGGTTCCGTTTGATGTAATGTTATGTCGGTTCGAACAACCCTAATGTATTGCATTTGTGTACCATTTTTGTATGTGATTTAGTGCGTATTATTATTTTATTATCTGTATATATTTACAAGAACTGTTTATGATGCGTCTGTTGTGTAAGTGATGGCAAAGACAGCCTTTTTTTTGTTGTATAATGCAATACCGCTCCTGCTGCTGTACCCAGACGAGGACAAGGCCCAGTCAGGAGGTTCAGCACCTCCTTTTCTCTTGCCTCGTGGGCAATTCCTGTATGTTGCCCGAAGGAGAACAATAAAATAAACATATTGAAAAACCTTATACTGGTATGTTTAAGACTAAGATAATTTACATGAACATTAAATAACACAGATGCTAAAATAGAACTTTTTTTCTTATGGCATACGGACCATTTTGAATATCTGAAAATGCTACGGTTTGTGTACGACTTGTGTGGTAATTCAATAAAAGAGACAGGACTGGACCTCGAACGTCGTAATGGTACAACTTCTGGCGCAATATGCTGTGATTGACACTACCAAATGCTTAAGGTACGTCTAAAAACTGAAAACATGCAAGTGTATCTTGTTCAAATGTGGTATTTAAAACATCACACACTTAATATAAAGCTAGGTGAGTTCATCTTCCTCAAATAAAGCCAAACCGATGGTCAGAAAAAAAACATCATTAGCCTCAAGGACGGTATGCATAACAATATAAATATGTTTTTCTGAAAGGATCGATATAACTCGCTAGTTATAGCTTGCTTTTAACGCCATTTTTGTGCAATAGAATAGCCAGTGTTTCTACCAATCGGTTGCGACTACTTCGGTAACGATACTTGTATTTATAATGCATAACAAAGCACCTGTTCGAGAATTAAAGTTGCTTCAGAGCATTTCAATAAACCCTTCATGCACTTCAGGAGATGGGCGCTTTTAAAGCTCATAAGATTTGTTAAGCTCTTGCAGTGCGCCAGGACATGGGCCAACCGAATATGAGCACAGCGTTAACTTCCAGCGGGCCTTTATATTAGAAAGGGTTGACATGCATTAGCTACAACAGGTCTGAAGGAAGATAAGCGTTAATCAAACGGGAAACAAACATGTACAAGCAAAAACGAAGAATAAATGATAAGTGGAGAGATCGAGAGAGTGCACGAAGATGAATTCTTTATTGAACAATAAGACAGATGCAGCACAAAATTTTGCGTTCCAATACCATTTAATTATTTACGCTGCCACGATTCCTTTGGTTATCTGATCATGGGCTCTGCTAATTACTACACTACACTAGTCATACACAACAACTACACAACACACTAGTCGATTACAAAGGCGCGCCTCTGCACTTACTACAACCCAAAGCAAAAGGTCCGTCCCGAAGGCAACCAACGTTGCTGTCATTTTCCCGAAGCCACTCAATTAGCCCACAATCGCTTGGCTTCGTAGCAATGATCGCCGCTCAAAAGAATGTGGCAGTCAACGCCCACAGTGCACTGGCCTCGTATGTTTCTGGAGCGCTGAAGTCACCGGCTGCGAGAGGCCTCGCTAACTTTAGAAGCTTGGAAAGTTTTTCAGAGCAAACAGTTTTGTTACCTGTCAGTTCCAGCTTGTGCGATACACCGTGCAACACAGCGCAGCTGTTTCTTCCCTTCATTTTCAGGAGGAGGGGTTATTCACTCTTTTCTTATTATTCACTCTTTTCTGCAGCATTCCTTCAGCCCTTGACTACGGTGCAGCGAAAAATTGTAGAGCTTGTTCATTCTTCAACGCTGCCGGCACGCCACTTTATCCTTTTGTTTGTGATGCTAGACGCGAACAGATTTATCTCGATTGATCGCATCAAGGTGGGGCCGTTCATACGTTGTTCCAGAATGTTTTAGTGGCTTTGCTATCTTTATCTCGAAAGTTCGTTATGAGGTTTAAATTTTGCATGGGCGAGAGCGGCGGGCATTCGGTTCAACGACCGCCGAGTACACTTGTTGCTACGCCGCCGCCGACCAATTCAGTCCTTTGTGGGTGCAAGTCAGCCCAAATAAAGAGTTCTGTTTAGAAGCCATTTTCGCTGTATTTCTTCTTTCCAGACTACAGTCTTCACTACGTGACATCTGGTGGAGGTGCTAGTGGATGCCCCTGTCGCCCACACCCCCTGGGAGCCGCCAAAGCAGCCCAAGCTGAGAAAACCGCACAAGCCGGCCCAACCGAAGACGAAGTGCGAAGCAGCCGTCGCCTCCAGAGTAGCTTCACCTGAATTCGGACTACTACCGGACTGCACGCGAGGAAAGAAGGACTCCTCAATTCCGACCTAAAATATGGCTACGACACCAGCCCCCATTATTTTGCACCAGCCCCGACTGCCACCCACGTTCAACGGTTCACCGGGTGAGGATCCTGAAGAATGGCTGGAACAGTTTCACCGTGTCACCGTATTCAACAGTTGGGATGTCCAGACTAAAGTAAGCCATGGTTTCTCCGTCCTAGAAGGAGCAGCCAGAATTTGATCCGAAAACCGCGAATCTAGTCTGCGACGTGAGAATCATTCAAGCAGGAGTTCCTGAAGGCAATCACAAGCATCGTCAGGAAAGAAAGAGCTCAGCTGCTTCTACAGTGACATATCCAGAACCTGAATGAGGCAGTGACTGTGTACGTAGAAGACATGAAGCTCCTTTTCCGATGTGCCGATTCTGACATGACATAGGACAAGAAGGTGGAACTTTTGATGCGTGGTGGTAAAGAAGCACTTTTCGGTGGTCCGACCCGCAATCCACCGAAGACGGTCGCGAATTCACTAGTGCAGCAGCCACCATTGAGAAAACCTTAGAAGCACGAGCACGCCATTTTCCTGGGCAGCTCCAAGTGACCTCGATTACCCTCTCGAATGGCACCGCATTCGCAGAAAACCACCAATATGTCATCCGCGAAATTGTACAGGAAGAGCTGAGTCGCCTGTTGCCATTTTCAAGCCAGCCTCAAGTAGCGACCCTTGAGGAAATCGTGCGCGAATAAGTGCAGCATGCGTTTGGCCCCCCGTCATCGACACCTCCACCTAAAGCTCCAGCCTTGACCTACGGTCCTGCAGTACGCAGTCCTGAGCCCAAGCGACACACCCTAAGGCCACGACGTGAACCACCTGTTGCCACACCCTCTGTTCATTAACATACCTATCCTGCGACCTTCGTTGTGCTACCGCATAGTTCCCGCGAATTGCTCTTGGGCATGGATTTACTTAATGAGCACCAGGCGATGATTGACATGCGAACCAAGCTGATCACGTTTTCGGTGGAAGAGAGCATCCCTGTTCCAAAATTGGGCGGATTTAAAAAAAAACAGCGCCGCGAGGAAGCGATCTAGCCAGCGCGTGCTGTTAGAACAGGGGAGAAAGAAACTCCGGAGAAAGCCTAGCCTTGTGTCTATTGCTGTCCTCTCCACCATCGCTCGCCGGCGCGGCGTTAAAGAGATTGCGTCAGCCCCTGTCGTCGATTCTTTTAGAATGTTGGAGTTGTTTGTATTCAGTGCTGACGGAGAGGGCGTAGCCTTGAGCGTGCTAAATGATGCCCTCTTCCCCTTCATTTGCTCGCTGGCAGCTACGCAAAACAAGAAAGATCTTGAAGCATCTTGAAGACTGTCCTCGCCCCTGACAAATGGGGACACACGCCCTGCGCGAGCGGGAGGCGGCAATTGCGAAGCTTATAGTGTGCGTATGTGTGCGCCTGCCTTGGCGCGAAGAACGTGCAGACGGGGACCTTGCCTGCATACGAAGGGGTTGACCGCTATCTTTTAGCCCGAGCCACCGTTCTAGCTTTAGAGAAACTCGCCCGCTCGACTCCCGGGTCAACACCGCTCGCCCAGCCGCGGACCAACGAGGCAACGTGCGGCAACCTGCGGGACGGCTCCGTCTTGAACCTCTGGTTGTCGGACTGTGCAGTGCCCGGTGAACAAATTCTGTTTTATATGTTTGCCTCTCTCTTGTGTTAGTGCACTTCAGGTGCAATATTTATTTTGTATTGTAATCTCTCTAGAGTGTACCTTTGCATTGCATTGCATTGTAATTCAGGATCGAGGAACAGGCATCACAAGAGGATTCACTCATTTCCGCAATGGCCGAGCTCAAGTACTGCTGACCAACTTCAGCGAAGAATACCGGCACGTTAAGAGAGGAACGAAAATTACTTTCTTCGACGAAATATCCGACGTGCAAGCCTTCTTCGTCCTCTCCGGCCCATCCGCAGAAGATTCGCGTGGTCAAGAAAACCACCCACCTTCGACATTAACCCCGCCCAGCCACGGAGCAGGCAAAGCCAGATCCTCAATTTGTTTCGAAGCTACAGCCAGTGCTTTTCGTCATCGCCGATGGTCCGACAAACGCCGATTGCCACGCATCACATTATCACAGACGACAACGCCCAAACTCTCCACCAAAAAAACTACCGAGTGTCGCCGCGAGAACGAGAAGCCATTCGGAAGCATATGGAAGAAATTCTTCGCGACTACGTCATCCAGCCTTTAACCAGGAAGAAAGACGGCGAATTTCGATTCTGCGGTGATTACCGTCGCTTGAACAACATAACAAAAATGGACGTCTACCCCCTCCCCCGCATCTATCTACACTGGACCGGGTCTGCAAGGCCAAGTATTTTTCATCGATGGAGCTCAACAGCGGGTGCTGGCAAAATTAAGGTCGATGAAAGAGGGCACTGGAACACCGCACTGAACATTCCGGATGGCCTCTTCGAGTTTCAGGTGATGCCATTTGGTCAATGTTCCGCACTTCGGCGTTTTGAGAGAGTAATGGATACAGTGCAGGCTGACATTAAGTTCCAGATTAGTCTGGTATATTTAGATCACGTCGTTGTCCTCGCCCCGAACTTTGGAGAGCCCCTAAAAAGGCTTCGAACAGTGCTAGACGCAATCAAATCGTCTGGCCTAACGTTGAAAGCAGAGAAGTGCCGCTTTGCCTATGGAGAGCTGCTGTTTATAGGCCACGTCGTTATCAAGGAGGGAGTACGCCCAGACCAGCAGAAAACAGCTGCTATCGCAATTTTTTCACCGCCGGCGGGTAAGAAAGCTGTCCGCAGATTCCTCGGGCTGTGCGCGTATTACCAACGATTTGTCAAGAGATCTTCGCGCATCCCGAATCCTCTGACTCAACTGACAAAGGCGGACGTGCCATTTAAATGGAAGCGCCTTCAAGGAACTTCAGCGTGGTTTCAGAACCCACCGATCCTTGCACACTTTAATGAAAACGTAGAGGCTGTAATTCACGACGACGCAAGCAGCGTTGGTCTGCAGAGCAAAGTAATCGCATACGCTAGCCGTTGCCTGTCCAAGGCCGAGGCTAGCTATTCGACATATTAGAAGTGGTTCGCCATCATATGGGTTCGCCGAAATTCCACCCCTACCTTTAAGGACGACCGTTCAAGATGGTCAGCGAACCCCAGGCACTGTGCTGAATACAAATTTGAAGGACCCCTCAAGTCGCCTCCCTCAATGCAGCCTGCACCTCCAGGAATCTGCGGCCACCGTCCGGACGCAAGCACTTTGACGCCGACAGCCTGTCACGAGGCCCTGTAGACACACCGCCACCAGACGACAATGATGACGGTTACCTGGGCCCATGAGCTTCAGGTGTTTTGCACAGCAGAAACGATCGCACCCCGACTCTCATCGAACACTTGGAAGGCAAGATTTCCTGACCCCCCCGCCTCGTTCAAGCGAGGATTGTCTGCGTTCTGTTTACAGAATGTTGTCCTCGTGAAGAACTTCGCTGCGAACAAAACAGCCTACTTGCTTGTTGCAACTGTTAGCCTACACGAAGTTCTCACATGACGAGCCCACAGATGGACATTTCGGCTTTTCTCGCACCCTCCGCCGCATTAAAGACGAGTATTACTGCCCCCGACTGTCTGCCGTTGTCGGCCGTCATGTGAAAACTTGCCGCCATAGTCAGCGATGAAAAACACCTCCCACCCAACCAGCAGGATTTCTGAACCCCACTGAACCCATCTGAAGGTCCTTTCAGCAGATCGGCATGCACTTGCATGGCCCTTTCCCGCGGTCAAGGTCTGGAAATAAGTGGATAATCATACGGTGTCTTCGGCTGACACGCACTGCCTCCGTGCCGGTGCGCAGGAAGTGATGTCAAATACTGCACGAGTGGCACGTCTCCTTGCACATCAGCTGAACGTGCGAAACACTCGCAGAGTGCCGTTGCTCTTCCTGCCGTCTGTTAACCGAGGCCTCCGAGACCCTCGATATTCTCAGAGGCTATTCCTACGAGCGGCCGACGCCAACGAGAGCAGTCAACAGTTTGTACAATTAGCAACAGCCTCTTCAGAACAATGCAGTACCGCGCTTTTGCGTTCATAGAATCGGCGGGAAACGCGGGACCCACGAGCCTGCTCGTGAGATACTGCGATTAACTATGGGGGCGTAACTTTGTAAGACACCACTCCAAGGCGTTATGCTTGCCGGTTTCAGCAGGTGATTCGCAATCCGCTAAGCGCCCCACATTGTCGCTTTATTAATATCATTTAACCTAGCTGCGCATACGTTGGCAAAAAGCTCCATGTTATAAAGTGCAGGCATGCTGGATGAACAACATATGCCGTTCGCTGCAAGAGCCAAGGCAGAACTTGCAAGACAAACCTTTAATTTCCTCATAACTGAAGGCACATGCTTGCCGGCCGGTGGCTGCGTGATTGCAGCGCGAATAAATGCATTGCAGCTGCTGTAATATTCAACCTTTTTTTTTAAAATGTGCCCACTTGTAATGCTTCGTCCGTTTTTCCTCTTCGTCGATGCTGCGTCAACCAACGAGCGTGAACAGCGTCGTCTGCTAGCGCGCGCTGCACGACGGGTTTGCACCGCGCTCCACCGTCGGTCTCCACGGTGGCGCGGTGGCACGCACACGTGTCGTGCTCGTCCCACCCGAATGTACGGCACTGCACCAGTGGCATCCAGCCGAACGTGGGGCACCGCACGAGTGCGTAGAAAACTCCACGAGTGCCGTCAGCCGAAGACACCAATAGCGAACGACTATCCGGCCCGCTATACCGCGACAAAAGTCCTACCCAACGGAACAGCAGCAGAGGTCGCCAAATTTTTCGTGGAGTACATTCTTCGGCGACACGGCGCCCCCGATGTGCTCATCACGGGCAGAGGAACCGCATTCACGGCATAACTGACCCAAGCCATCTTGTGTTACAGCCAAACAAGCCACCGGAGGGCAACTGCATACCATCCGCAGACCAACGGACTGACCGAGCGCCTGAACAAAACCATTGCCTATACGCTCGCCATCTCTGTCGACGCAGAACACAAGACCTGGGACGTCCTTACATCGTCTTCGCATACAACATTGCAGTGCAGGAGACCACCCGGATGACGCCTTTTAGGTTCGTCCATGCCAGGGAAGATAACGTCGATGTCACCACCCACCTTCAGCGCGCAGAAGAAGCTCGTAGACGTGCCCGATTACGAATCAAAGGCCAGCAGCGGACCGACACCATGACGCTACAACCTGCGAAGACGCAACGCGTAATACAAGCCAGAAGACCGGCTTGGATGGCCATTCACCGCCGCGGACTGAGTGAAAAGTTTTTGCGCCACTCTTTCGGCCTCTACAAGGTTTCTCGTTCGCTAAGTAAACTGGACTATGAACTCGTCCCTCACGAACCGCCTGCATCTCAGTGACGCCGCGTTCGACCAGAAGTTGTGCATGTTGTCCGTATAAAGCCCTAACATGAGCCCTAAAGGACGCTGTGTTTCCACACTCGGTGTTTATTTTTGCACAATGCGTTTATTTGTTTGTAGTCGTCTTATCTTTTAAAGCATCGGGTCGATGCTTCCTGAGAAGGCAGTAATGCCGCGAGTCTTTGTAGTGTTTGTTCATTCTTCAAAGCTGCCGGCACGCCACTTTATCGCTTTGTGATGCGAGACGCGACCAGATTTATCTCGACTGATCGCATCCAGGCGGAGCCGATTCTACGTTGTTCCAGAATATTCTAGTAACATTGCACGCGTTATGTCAAAAGTTCGTCATCAGCTTTAAAATGAGCACGGCCGACAGCGGCGGGCATTCGGTTGGAGGACCGCCGAGCACGCTTCTTGCTACGCCGCCGCCGACATATTCAGTTCTTTGCGGGCGCAAGTCAGGCCAAAATAATGAATTTTGTTAGAAGCCATCAGCTTAAGTTAAGGACAACGTAGCGAGCTATGGAAAGAAAAATGATAGGTGTAAGTTAAGAGATCGGAAGAGGGCGGGGTGGGTGAGGGAACAAGCGCGGGTTAAAGACATCCTAGTTGAAATCAAGAGGAAGAAGTGGGCTTGGGCAGGGCATGTAATGTGAAGGCAAGATAACCCCTGGTCCTTAAGGGTAACGGAGTGGATTCCAAGAGAAGGCAAGCGTAGCAGGGGGCGGCAAAAAATTAGGTGGGCGGATGAGATTAAAAAATTTGCGGGAATATGGTGGCCGCAACTGGCGAAGGACAGGGTTAATTGGAGAGACATAGGAGAGGCCTTTGCCCTGCAGTGGGCGTAGTCAGGCTGATGATGATGATGATTTTTACTGTCTTCCCGCTCTGCGGACTACAGTCAGCACCACGTGACAATAGTGCACATGCTTAGGATAAGTTGGGGAGGAGGGATAACCGCAAACTTGACAGGACTGAAGATCGAGAAGAGGACAGGACGAGCGCTCGTCCTGTCCTCTTCTCGATCTTCAGTCCTGTCAAGTTTGCGGTTATCCCTCCTCCCCAACATGTCTGACCAACTGGCCCAAAGCTTCCCCTTGTTGAAGCTTAGGATAAGCGTCTTGAGTTGACCAAAATATGCGCTCATAAAATCTAAGCATCATTGTGAAAAACAAGACTTCAGAGAGGACTTCCGGACTGTTTAAATGTGAGCAGTTTTTTTTAAAGACGAGCAGCTTGCTATCCTTGCTGTGGTTTCAGCTCTTCCGGATTTCCGAAAACAAACTTTGAAATGCAGGAATCACATTGGTACATCATTCAGCACATCGCTCATTAAATGCGGCGTTTGATTTACTGTTGCAGTTCACTGATACTGTTCCACCTCTTATGAGCCTATTGAAAAAACGTATCATGGAAGATACAATTCATGCTTCCTTCATTTTAAACACTTTCATGGAAATAGATTTAGCAACTACGACAACATGCACGCTTATGCCTGTCCATACATAAGTAATATTTTCGTCATTAGTCTTCCTGGCATCAATTGGCTCACGTTTCAAAAATTCCAATCACAATGGATGAAAAGGAGCCTTCTTGGATATCGGTACGTCTATTTGCGGACTGTATTGCCCTCCCGCAGTTGTAGCGTGGCCGTGTCCCCCGCGTTTCGAAGAAGGCGAAATACAAAAAACTCTCGTGTGATGTACAATGTCAGTGGAGACGAAAGAGCAGCAGGTGAGTTCAACTTATCAGCCGCTCCCAATTACGTCGTCCCACATATCTCATGTGCTGCTTCAGGGCATTAAACTCCATATGACACTAGGTCCTACTCCGCGCAGTTAAAAGAGCAATTTACGTTGAGGGACTTTGTCAGAAGTCTTCGCGAAGCGTGCGCAGACATTCAGCAGTTCTTCTATAGCTGTAAAAAAGTTATGGTAAATTTAAATTGTGTTTTATAATGTCAAATGGCCCGCAAAAAAAAACTGTGCTGGAATGAACGCGGTAAGTAATACACTCCAAACATTTATAATATGCTTTGATTATAATATGCATATTTATAATATGCTTTTAGAGGACCTTACAGTATATCGCATTCAGAGACACATGACCCCTAGCTTTTTAGAAGTAGTCACTTCCTTTCAAATCTAGAGCGGGAATCGCGCTATGATCTCGCAGAGTTCGAACTAAAACTAAGAAGTAAAACGGCAAAGATTGAGAACATTCTTGAAACCATTCCTTAGTATTTCTTCAGTGGCTCAAGATTTTTTGGGTGCAACCAACGTAAGTAGTTGGCCACACGCCTATCCGACTGATTTTAATCTCTTCCATCCAACAAAACGAGTTAGAAACTACAGTCATCGCTACTGCCATATCTATTGCTGCTGAGCACAAAAAAAGAAATGAATAGGTAGGTGTACGATAACAATTATTCCATTACGGCTTCATTCAGTCCACCATCTCTTCGATTATGTATTTTAGTGTGAAAACACTAATCCGGAGATTCAGAGCTAAACAACCTCATGTCTTGCTGACTGTATATTTGAGAAGCGCGATTGTATGGTCGAAAAGCGCGAGTGCTTCTTCACGGGACACTCCGGACGAAGTGCAGCGGCGACGACAGCGAAGGTCCGTAGTTGCGTTTCGAGTGCTTCTGACCGGAGCAAAATCGTCTCATACAAGCCAGAGCATTTAGGTACAGACGCCCATGGCGCGGGTCAACACCAACCATGTAGCACATAATATAGCAGTGCACATCAAACAAAGTACAACCTCACATAGCCAATCCAAACACAGATCAGTGGGAGGCACAGCTGGTCAGCTCCGACCTAGAGGACCAGATCCTCCTGGAAAGAAGAGACAACAGGCTTGCGGAAGCCAGCGTAGCCCTGAAACAGATTCCGCAACCATCGATAAGCCTCACATGGAGTAAGTTGAGCGACTTCTTACTCAGTAGGGTATACTCACTCACTTGCACTGGACATAAGTACGATGATGATGATTATGATGTCCTCAGGCTTAATGGCACATACCCACGGCGGGGGATTGGCCAGGGTGCATAGAATCGCGAGCGCTCCTGCCGCGGCACTGCCCGTTCGTAGTCGTCTTCTACGCAGCAAAAATCAGTGCTTTCGCACTGCTTAGAATGTAGCAAACATTCTGCCTTTTTTTCCCTATAAAATATGCTCAGAATTTCCAGAGTAGGCTTTTAAAAAATTGAGTGTCTATTCAAAAACGTTGTATTCAAATTGTTGTCGTTTCAGGAATTATAGTGTCACGTGCTTTATGGCGACGAGGAATCGTAGAGGTTGAAGAGTCTGTCGTCCTGGCCGAGTTGAGCTCTGCGTCCGCGTCTCAGAACGTGCTCAGTGCGTGCTGTGTATCGAACAATGTTGTTGACTCAATTGTCAGGAATGTAACCGTGTCACTTTCAAACGTTACTAAACCTTGTACACCCGTTTGAAAACATTAAAATCATTTCACCTCGTAGAGATTAAATAGCAGGCCATCATTCCAGTTAACCTATGCGAAGCCAATGTATAACATGAAAAATTATAAAACATAAAACTTACTCAAACCAGCAGCACTTTGAGATGGAATTGCTCCTAACATATCAGTGCGCACTTCTACACGTAAAAGCAAATCAGCCTGCGGTAAGCAGAATCATAAATCATTGATGTCTGCGGAGCAGGCAGCCTGCTAAAAAATTATGAATAACTCTTGAGTTATCAAGAACGGGTCCTCTGTTGGTAAATTTTATAACCTTTCGTGCAGGAAGAGAATAATTCATGTTTTTCTGTGCAGCACTTTTTTCCATTGTAGCTCTTACACTAATGTCACACGGGAACTTCCAATCTTGATGGAGTCGATCGGGATCGAATTCGATGCCGGTTAGGCGAGTACATGGCGAACTCGATGCTGATCGAGCACAATTCTGCTCGGCTCCAAGCCAGCTCCTGTAGATCGATCCAAATGCTCGGTCTTGGTCGACGGCTGTTACCGTCGTTATTAGGCAACAATTAAATGCCCGTACAGAAAGAGAGTATACTGAAAGCATACATTTTTATAACATGTTTTTTTTTTTGTTCAGTGCGTCTGAATAACAAAACTGTGTCATCTCTCAACACATCACGCTTGCCTGAGCAGTAATGAGTCAACAGGAAGCCCACGTTCACAGACCAGTAGTGAGTTCCTCAGCTTCCGTCTCTGAACAAATTTGCTCTGTGTGCATGAGAGCCAGCTGACATTTGATCCGAAGTGCAATTTGTCGAAAGCATGTGTTCAGCCTGGTTGGCTCCGGATTGTGCTGGTTCGTCGGCACGTCTGGCGACGATATCAGTTTGATAGTAGTGATAGACGATTAAGACGACGATATGCAATGCACAGCGCGAGAGTTTATATTAGTTCGATAGTATTGTTAGTTCGCGCAGAAGAAAATGTTCATTGCACAGCGCTAGTGTGTACATCAGTGCGATAGCAGTGTTAATAGGTGAGGGTGACGATGTTCATTGCACAGCGCGAAAGTATGTTGCAGTTTAACACGAAGGGTGATCGGCTGCGGGGATTGCATATCTTCGCTTGTGTCGGCTTGCGGGGATCCGGGTGCATGAATGAGCTCTTTGAGTTGTTTTCGATTTTGGTGCGTAAATTTATTTACACGTGCAGCCTGCCAAATAAATGTCAGTTGTTAGTTCAGCGGAATTATGTCCGTTTCCTTCTTTCTCTGCTCTATTTGGCCTTCGGCCTTGCGCTGTTTCAATCATACAATGCATAGCCAACTCGCGCATCAGTTCGTACTTTCAAGCTTCTATACAAATGTGTTTCTGTCGGTCGCGATTCCAGCCGGCAACCCCAGTCGAAGGTGGGACGCACGCGCACGTGTCGTGGTGTTTTAAAATTCCATTAGCTTTTAAATGACTGCTCATACTTGCAGAATTCGTTCCAGGATGCACTGGGCCTTTCTTCACGAGAGGATAACATCATAGGTGCATTGTTAAATGAGGGATTGCTTTGTTATCTTTTCTTTAGATGTATTCCTATCGGGCATAATCCTAGTTTATACCCCGAGCCAGCGACTGCAGCGCCATTGCAGCTTGCCTACGTCAAAGATCACCCCTGGTCTGCATTGCGTATTCAAGTGCTCCCTAATTGCTGAGAATAGTTCACAGCCACTTACTCTTTGCGCTGCCACAAATGAAGGGGGGGGGGGGGGGGGGAGAGCTGCAGTCGGTTATCAACGTCCAAAAACCTCGCGGTCCATTATCCTGGTCCTAACACGTGCTCAAATAAATCATCGCCGTGCGGATGATGTATGTCGCAGTGCTTATTGAAAAACATGTGGCGCACTACAGGCAATCGAACAGGTGTTATCTCTGGCAGAAAGCTTTTGGTTCGGTGTGCTGAGCAAAAAGTCACATGTACAACATCCTGGAGCGGCAAAAAAGGTCTCCGGAATCCGCCAGAAACGCAGCAACGATTCTGTTTTTAGGATGACATGTTTACGCAAAAGGCGTACTGGCGCTAAAAACGAAGACAACACACACAACAGGACAGGACTGGCGCCAACTTCCAACTAGTTTATTCACAGAAAAAACCACTTAAGAACCACACTGCATGCAAAAAGATACAGACAAACCAGAAACAAGGGGTGATTTAACAAAGATGCACGTGCCAAACGGACCAAAGGAATGATTATAACGCTGCAAGAGACCCACTCAGAAACCTAATCTCTTCTTCTGACAATGACACAGATGGCTTGCTTATGCAGATATCGCCCCTCTGCTTGATGTAATAGGCTTCTATTATTTCACGCTCTAATCTGTCTTTTGATCTTGCAATGAATTTGGTGTTCTCAAAACCAGGACGGCATTTGCAGCTTTTGCAGTGAGTGGCCATGTGGCTGCCTGGGTCGTCCCTTGCCCCTATTTTAAGTGACATTTATTTATCGTGTGTTGACAAACGTGTTAGTGACCGGCTTTTATTGACCTCTAACGTTGTTAGGGTATTTAGATACGTGGATGACTACCTAATTGTGCTAACCGATCATGTAGGTTCAAAACCAAGCGCCATCCTTGAAGACATAGTCACCATTTTCCCCAGTGAATCAAAAGGGCTCCGTTTCACGCATGAAGTTCCCCACAACATTAGACTGCAGTTTCTTGATTTGAAACTTCAATTTAAGCAGGACCGCCATGTTTGTTGGTCCTACAACCCGAGATCGTGCAAAGAGCTACTGCCTTTTAGTAGTGCACATTCCAAGCTAATTAAGCGCGGAATCGTTGCGACATGCTTGAATGCAGCCTTGGATAAATCGTGTGAGCATGAGATGGCACAGAGCTTCGATGCGCAGATTGAACGCTTTCATCAAGCCGGGTACCCAGAACACCTCATCACTAGCATTAGTGAGGACCTGGTTAAGAAGCGCAAGCGGATGTTGATGGGAGAACAGGGTCAAAAAAACAAGGATAAAGAAAAACAACCGACGGTGGTGATTCCCTATATTCACCGGCTTTCGCACAACCTGAAGAAAGTGGCCAGCAGATATAAGATCAACGTGGTGCTTTCTGCTCCCTGCAAGCTGTCGCGTGTTTGCACTTTCAACAGAGTAAGAAAGGTTAAGCAGTGCAAAAAGAAACACCAAATTCGCGCCACTGAATGCACGGCTGATGTTGTGTATGTTGTTCCTCTAAGCTGCGGCAAGGAATATATCGGCCAGACAGGTCAGTGCTACAATGAAAGAGTGAGGCAGCACAAGATTGCTGTAAAAAATGGCTATGGCAGCCACATGGCCACTCACTGCAAAAGCTGCAAATGCCGTCCTGGTTTTGAGAACACCAAATTCATTGCAAGATCAAAAGACAGATTAGAGCGTGAAATAATAGAAGCCTATTACATCAAGCAGAGGGGCGATATCTGCATAAGCAAGCCATCTGTGTCATTGTCAGAAGAAGAGATTAGGTTTCTGAGTGGGTCTCTTGCAGCGTTATAATCATTCCTTTGGTCCGTTTGGCACGTGCATCTTTGTTAAATCACCCCTTGTTTCTGGTTTGTCTGTATCTTTTTGCATGCAGTGTGGTTCTTAAGTGGTTTTTTCTGTGAATAAACTAGTTGGAAGTTGGCGCCAGTCCTGTCCTGTTGTGTGTGTTGTCTTCGTTTTTAGCGCCAGTACGCCTTTTGCGTAAACATGTCATGCTACAACCAACTAGCTCAAATCAAAGTATTGCTGTTTTTAGGGCACGCATACGACAGCCAGGCGAGATAATGAAGCGAATGTTCAATAACACAAGTCCTCTATTTATTTTTATTGAGGCCAATTTGTAAATTTCGCTTGGGCTGCTTCCACCAGCCTTTGCTAGAGTAACAAAACATAGTACCGAAGCGAATACTTTCCACGAGCGTGTATCGGTTAGCTTCTGTGCCTACTACGCACTTTCTAGAGTTATAAACATAGCCGTCATATCTCATAATATCGCACAGGAAGCTGGTCCTGAGAACTACAGTGCCCAAAAAGATCTTTATGAAGTATCTGTAAAAGGATCCCTTGAACCATTATAAATTTTAGCTCTCCGGCCATGTTCGTGCGAACTTATTTACTAAGGCGTTTTAAAGCATGGTTATACCAAATGATTAAAAAGTGTGAAATGTGAAACGGCAAACTGTGAAAAATTGTGAACACACTAATTTCGCCACAGTAGAAAAAGTCGAACACCAAGCTCCTCGACAAGCGTCTTTTGAACTCGAGTGCAAATGCTGATCATCAGTTGCAGCAAATAAAATTTTAAAAAGGCACCAGCCGATGAAACTATAGTTCTGCAAATTGGAGCGGTAGGTCCACTTTCTTCCTTTAGCGGTGTTTATTTCCTCAGGACACAGAAAGTAAATCGTCATATGGCTAAAACAAAAGGAATAGCTGCATGCAGCAAAAAAGGTGTCCTCATTAGCCAAGTCTAGTGAAGTAAGAATGCGATCCTAAGTCCAAGTAGTGTTTTCGCACTAAGAAAACTTCAATTCTATTTATTTATTTATTGGTTTCTTTTTTTAGTTATTCATTTATTTATTTATTCAACAAAGCTCCAAAAGGGCCATTATATGACGGGTGGGCAAACAAACGGGGTTAACATGACTACAGATGATCTATGGCGATTTCAGACTGAAGTTGGTGATGGTAGCCCCTTCGGGTAAAAAGTAATTCCAGTCTGCGGCTGTTTTGAGGAAAAAAGACTAGTAATATTTGGGTGACCATTACTGGAAATTCAAACAAAGTGGTTTCTGGAAAATGAGATATAATATTTCACTACAGATAACTTTGGTATTGTTCAGTATTTTAGGGTTCTTGCCATTAGCACCGGCAGTTGATGAATTTAGCTACGAGTTTATGATCTTTCCTATTTAAGTCGGCTCGAAGATAATGGTTTCCATTGGAGAGTTGATAAAACAGGGGATTTCAGGCGGCTTATTAAGTGGTCGTGTGTAAATATCGAGCACAAAAGCTCGTTTAGCATATTTGAAAGGTCTGACTCTGAATGCAGAATTCCAGAAGCATCAGTTAAAGAAATTAGGCTACATACAGGTTTAATAGTTTGCCAGAAGCTCTTCAAATTACAATGCAGCATGTTTGGTAACGCGATAGATAATATATTACCTTTAGCTTTGGCTACTTCGACATCGTAGTGAGCAGCGGCAGCGTAATATTTGTTCAAAGCATGGACTGTATTATTACTTTTAGCTGTGAGAAAGTATCGTTTTCTTCAGTTCTTTAATCTTTTTAGTGTTTGATTAAACCATGGAGAACTAGGTCGCCCTGTTATTCTGAGAGTAGGAATGTGTACACCGATAAAGCGTCGCATTTGGGATTTAAAAAGTAGACAATTTGATTCGAAAGAGTGAGGAACTTGTAGAGATCACCGTTAAAACAGCTGCAAACACGTTTATCGTATAGGGTAATTGTTTTCCTTTTCTTTTTGTTATTCTGAAGGTGATAAAAGAAACTAGCATGGATTGCCGTGTGACAGCTCAACCCTTAGATAAGTTATAGGCAAAAAGCTACCAGGCTTTGATGTCATCACAAGGTCCAGAATGTTAGCAGAATGACGTGTCGGGCGATTCATTATTTCTTCTAGCCCGAAACCAAGATAGGTTTCAACGAATTCAATATCGAGTTTCTTTTTTCTTTTTCAAACCGTGGATACAATATAGGACCAAATCAAAGATGGGAAGTTGAACGCGCCGAACAGTAAGACAGGGGTATCAGGAGAGAGGTTTGTTTAAGGCGTCGTGAAGCAGAGTACCGAATGAAGAGTTGTGGTTAGGGGGGGGGGGCGATAACTAATTCCAATTAGAACACGAGGGTAAGACGAATCGCAGCACAGCCGGAGGATTTCTGAAGGGCTTTAAATGTTTTCCCGTGAACAATGGAATGAGCTATCAGTAGCATTAAGGACCACCATCCCCACACCTTGCACGCCTCTTTGATCTGACCAGATAATGTGAAAATTAAGAAGAGAGGGCAATATTTCGGTGTCGCTGATATCAGATGTAAGCCAGGTTTTAGTTAGTAAGAGAACATAAGTGGAACATGATACAACTAGGCTGGATAAATCTTCACGCTTTGGCATGACACTAGGGATATTAGTAAATAGACAAGATAACTGGAAACGATGAGGCTGTTTTGGGTCGAGTTTCCCATAGATTAAATGCTAGGGGTTCATCTACGCTGTTCGTTACATGATCGAATATGTAAATTTTTCTCCGGATATGTTCCTGTAATGCCGTATATTAAAAGCAAGGCCCTGACTTTTTCCATAATCTAAAGACGCTTTTGCAAGATAGGGGCTGGGTGAATAATCTTCGGGCATACTGCAGCCGGTATCTTCAAATTTGCTGCATACGGATAGTCTTCAACTTTAAAGGTGCACTAAGGAAGTTACTGAGCTGGTCTTTTTACTACGGGAACTCGATCTAAACGCTTCGAGCATTCATAGAAACTTCGAATAACTGTCCTAAGAGACCGATTACTTTATTCAATCGAATTCTATGTCCCGGCCTCCGCCTTTTTTTTTACTCACCTACGAGAGTAGGAGCAATCAACCAACGCGTCGTGTGCCTTTCTGCCAGTCGATTACCCATATATTTTGTTTTTATGTCTTCGCGAATAAATAGATTCCGTCGCAGACAGCATAGCCGCCAATTGGCCCATGGAAATAAATATACGCGTGGACTCTGATCTATTTATTACACCGCCGATGGCAGAGCGGCATGCCGCACACGACTAGCTGAGACGCACTGCACGCGTTCGTTTACTCCTCCTGCTTTTGTACGTGAATTGAAAAAAAGGCCGGATACGGGACGTTACTTTGGATTTAAAAGAAAATCAACCGAAAAGGACAATAATTCGAAGTTTCTAAGAATGCTCAGACCATGTAGATCCAGTTCCTGCGGTAAATTAAGAGCTCAGGACTATCTTTAGTGCACCTCTAATGCCAGCGAATGCGACAATGATAGGCCGGTCTTCTCTTGAAAGAAATGCGCCAAAGCGATGCACGGGCTCAATGTTTGGAGGCTCGACAGGTAAATCTAGATGCTGGCTATAGTTTTCAGTAATCTGTTTTTCAGAATCTTGCCAGAACTCTTTGCGCTTAACAGTGCCTTTTGCTGGGCTAGTTGGACTGGCAGCGCCCATCCTGTCCGTCTTTCTGTGTAGTTTGTGTACAATTTCCCGTTGTTTTTTCTTTCTTGAACTCTTTTCGCACATCTTTCAAACCGTAAAGAATTAGGTTGTTTGTCCGTCCTTGAATTCCGGTATCGTCGTCCAACCATGCACTCAGTTTTACACTTGCGTTCAGCTGTTGACGGTTTATTGATACCTTCTGCTTCAAATTTCATTGATGAGAAGAAAGCG
Organism: Amblyomma mixtum; assembly: GCF_055824585.1. Lineage (NCBI taxonomy): Eukaryota > Metazoa > Arthropoda > Arachnida > Ixodida > Ixodidae > Amblyomma > Amblyomma mixtum. The sequence goes on along the minus strand of NC_143015.1, from coordinate 7,507,591 downwards.
CAATCTGTTGCAGTTTTAGAAAGGCGGTCGTTCACCTTTTTCGGAGCTTTCTCGTGATCTGATAGTGATCACGATTTAATCATCAATCAATCACGTGATAGAGAAACGCGCAGAATATAACCAACGCCTATATATAGCGTTCACTGATTAATGGAAAGCATTCGACTCACTGGAAACCTCAGGTGCCGTGCAGACATTGCGGAATCAGGGTGTAAAAGAGTGTTATGTGAATATATTGGAAGATATTTATAACGACTGCAAAGCTACTATAGTTCTCTATAAAGTCAGCAATAAAATTCCAATGAGTAAAGGTGTCAGACAGGGAGACACAATCTCGCTCTTCACCCCCTGCTTACAGGAGGTATTCCGGGGACTGAAATGGGAAGAGTTGGGGATAACAGTTAATGGAGAATACGTGAATTATTTGCGATTGGCTGATGACATTGCGTTGCTATGCCACCCACTATATGGACTGTAAAAGATGATCAATGAATTAGACAGGCAGAGTAGAACGGCGCGGCTAAAAATTAGCGTGCAGAAAACCAAAGCAATTTTAAACAGTCAAGAAAGGGAACTGCAGTTAGGAATTGGTAGCGAGGTGCTTTAAATAGTAAGAGAATGTCTACTTTGGGCAGGTAGTGACCGCGGCACGGCTATAGACGGCCTTATCAGGCGTTTCTGGATAGTGCCTGATAAAGGCGGCGCCCATCACAGCGATCGCCTGGTAGTTTGAGCTTGAGCAGCCGGCAGCCCTTGAGCAGAGCAGCAGTGAGTTATCAACGCACAAAAACCCCGGCGCTCCATTAACCTGGTCCTGACACGTGCTCAAATAAATGCGTCGCAGTGCGGATGATGTATGTCGCAGCGCTTATCGAAAAACATGTTGCGCACTACAGGCAACCAAAACAGACGTTATCTCCGGCGACAAGCTTTTGGTTCGGTTTGCTGCGAAAAAAGACACACGTGACAACATCCTGGAGCGGCATAAAAGCTCTCCGGAATCCGCCAGAAACGCAGCAACGATCCCCTTACACTTGTTCGCAGATTCGGGTTCGTAACAACTGGCAAAATGCATTTCATCGCGACTGCCCTTGTGGGAGCCGTTCTGCTTTTTCCACTTCACGGGTTTCGCAAATACCCAGACGATAATCCTGCACTCGGCCCCTACCAAGACTTCAGAAAGGTGAGCGTTTTTTAGTTGGACACCAAAAAACCTGCAAAGTATGCGAAAGAAAACAACAGCAATATATTTCGAGAAATATGTTGTTAATGTGCTCTGGTATTCATTGAGGACCTTTTCAGTCTACATAATTTTCACGGACAACGTGGCAGGATATCTGCCAACAGACACCACTTCTTGCATACGGGACCCAATGCGAACGAAAACTACTTTGTTTACAGTCTCTTGTTTCATAGGCGTTCAACGCAAAGCTGGCATGGTATTGTTCACTTGATAAGCTTGTATGGTCGGTAAATCGTTCACAGTATCCTGAAAATTTTATTCTTTTCCGAAACTGACTGTAAAATTCTGTTCTTAAGACACGCATAGGACCGCCAGGGGAGATAATGAAGCGAATGTGCAATAACAGAAGTCCTCTTTTTATTTCTATTGATGCACATTTGTACATTCCAGTTGCGCTGCTTCCACCAGCCTTTGCTCAAGTAACAAAACATTGTACCGAAGCGAATACTTTGCACGACTGTTTATCGATTAGCTTCTGTAACTTCTACTTTTTCTAGAGTTATAAACACAGTCGTCATATCTCATGATATCGCAATGGATGCTGACCCTGAGAGCTACAGTTCCCAAAAAAGATCTTTATGAAGTATCTGTAAAAGGATCACTTGAACCGTTATAAATTTTAGCTCTCCAGCGATGTTAGTGCCAACTTATTTGCTAAGGCGTTTTAAATCATGGTTATTGCGCATGATTAAAAACTGCGAAATGTGAAATGGACAGCTGTGAAAAATTCTGAATGCAAAAGTGTTGCCACTGTAGAACAAGACGAACACCAAGCTCCTCAACAAGCGTCTTTTGAACTGGCGTGCAAATGCAGATCATCAGTTGCAGCAAATGAAAATTTTAAAAATATGCACCACGGCGATCAAACTATTGTTCTGTGAATTGAAGGTTTGAAGGTTCATTAAAACGAAATAAATATGAGTTGTTTCATAAAAAAGTTAGTACCATAGGAGGTCCCAAAGTGAAAACTGTCTCGGGGACCTCCCATCAGGAATTCATAAGAAAAGTGCACAAGTTTGGCAGGGGAGCTGGGACATAAGTATACAATGAAGTGAAAACTTATTAGTGTAATTTTCGGCAATGAATAAGTTATGCAATAGTTAGCGGGCATAATTTAACAAAAAAGGCATAAAACAGCAAATCATAAGAGCAAGAGAAATAACGCAAAAAGACATCAGATAACAATGGGCATTCAATAAATGCAGATATAAAACATAGGCGGAGAAAAAAAAATAAAGGTTCCAGATGAGTAACAATATGACCGTTTGCGGCCAGAGAAATAAGATTAAGGCAACCTTAAGCATGGCATCAAGCTGAATGGGTTGATAAGAGATGTTTTTTAGTAAAGTGTAGAAAGCGGGCTGGGAACGTGCGGATTTGATTGCTAGTGGTAATTAATTCCAGGTTTTTATGGCGGAGAAAAAAGCAGTTTGTATTCCATAATTTGTGTTCACTTTTGGTAGAAGCATATTGTTTTGTTCACAGAATCTAGTGCTATTGCTATTAGCAAGGAAAGATTCGGAAAAACAGAGAAGTTGATTGTTATCATTGCGAGCGCGGTAGATTAGAAGACCTAACCTAAGATTAAGGAGGCATTTCAACGGCAGAATGTTTAGGTCAGAGTAAAGAGGTGAGGCAGAGGCTGTGTATGGGCTGAAAGATAAAATGCGAAGCGCTTGATTTTGAAGGTGAGAAATACATGACATATGGCATGAATAGGTATTACCCCATGATGATAGGCATTAATTAAGGTGACTGTTAATGAAAGCATAGTACAGGGATAAGAGAACATGGCGTTGAAAGAAATGTCTAGTTTTTATTAACACCCTTATTCCAAACGAAATTTTTTTACTGATAGATTTGGTGTGTAGATGAAATTTTAGATGACAGTCAAGCGTGATGCCGAGAAATGTAACGGATTCGGAGGCAGTGATATGATGTCCTAGATAAATGGGTAGGCTCGGGATGACATGCTTTTGATGAGAGCGGAATATCATGAAAGTGGTTTTTGTAAGATTAAGCTGACCAAATGTTTAGGGGAATCCCCCAAGGTGGAGTAGATTTCTAATAAGGGAGTAATTACTCATTGACGTCCACCCAAGCGCAGCCATACGGCTACAAAGGAAACCTATACAGCTTCCTCAGAAACTTCGTAGTTAAAGAAAAATTCGTCCTGGTCCGGGGTTCGAACCCGGGACCACCGCTACACCGGAGCAGTCGCTCTACCAATTGAGCTAACCGGGACGGCAAGCTTATGGTAGGGCGAGAGCGAATTGATCAATAACTCGAAGTGGGAACAGTGTTGACCAAATGTTTAGGGGAATCCCCCAAGGTGGAGTAGATTTCTAATAAGGGAGTAATTACTCATTGACGTCCACCCAAGCGCAGCCATACGGCTACAAAGGAAAGCTATACAGCTTCCTCAGAAACTTCGTAGTTAAAGAAAAATTCGTCCTGGTCCGGGGTTCGAACCCGGGACCACCGCTTCACCGGAGCAGTCGCTCTACCAATTGAGCTAACCGGGACGGCAAGCTTATGGTAGGGCGAGAGCGAATTGATCAATAACTCGAAGTGGGAACAGTGTTGACCAAATGTTTAGGGGAATCCCCCAAGGTGGAGTAGATTTCTAATAAGGGAGTAATTACTCATTGCTCAATTGGTAGAGCGACTGCTCCGGTGTAGCGGTGGTCCCGGGTTCGAACCCCGGACCAGGACGAATTTTTCTTTAACTACGAAGTTTCTGAGGAAGCTGTATAGCTTTCCTTTGTAGCCGTATGGCTGCGCTTGGGTGGACGTCAATGAGTAATTACTCCCTTATTAGAAATCTACTCCACCTTGGGGGATTCCCCTAAACATTTGGTCAACACTGTTCCCACTTCGAGTTATTGATCAATTCGCTCTCGCCCTACCATAAGCTTGCCGTCCCGGTTAGCTCAATTGGTAGAGCGACTGCTCCGGTGTAGCGGTGGTCCCGGGTTCGAACCCCGGACCAGGACGAATTTTTCTTTAACTACGAAGTTTCTGAGGAAGCTGTATAGCTTTCCTTTGTAGCCGTATGGCTGCGCTTGGGTGGACGTCAATGAGTAATTACTCCCTTATTAGAAATCTACTCCACCTTGGGGGATTCCCCTAAACATTTGGTCAACACTGTTCCCACTTCGAGTTATTGATCAATTCGCTCTCGCCCTACCGTAAGCTTGCCGTCCCGGTTAGCTCAATTGGTAGAGCGACTGCTCCGGTGTAGCGGTGGTCCCGGGTTCGAACCCCGGACCAGGACGAATTTTTCTTTAACTACGTAGTTTCTGAGGAAGCTGTATAGCTTTCCTTTGTAGCCGTATGGCTGCGCTTGGGTGGACGTCAATGAGTAATTACTCCCTTATTAGAAATCTACTCCACCTTGGGGGATTCCCCTAAACATTTGGTCAACACTGTTCCCACTTCGAGTTATTGATCAATTCGCTCTCGCCCTACCATAAGCTTGCCGTCCCGGTTAGCTCAATTGGTAGAGCGACTGCTCCGGTGTAGCGGTGGTCCCGGGTTCGAACCCCGGACCAGGACGAATTTTTCTTTAACTACGAAGTTTCTGAGGAAGCTGTATAGCTTTCCTTTGTAGCCGTATGGCTGCGCTTGGGTGGACGTCAATGAGTAATTACTCCCTTATTTGTAAGATTAAGCTGTAGCAAGTTTTTTCACACTATAAAACAATATTTTGTAAGTCCATGTTTAATTTGTTTATTAGGCTTATGAAATTGCTTTCCTGAGTGAATAATGTCGTATCATCCGCGTAAAGTATACATCTTGTGTTATTTAAGGACAAAGGTAAATCATTGATGAAAATGAGAAAAAGAAGTGGACCTAAAATGGAACCTTGTGGCACTCCTAAATTGGAGCGGCAGATCCACTTTCTTCTTTCAGCGGTGTTTATTGCCTCAGGCCACAAGAAGGAAATGGTCCTATGTCTAAAACAAAAGGAATGGCTGCATACAGCAAAAGGGGTTTCCACATTAGCTAATTCTAGTGAAGAAAGTATGCGATCGTACGTCCAAGCAACATAAGATGCAGAACTCAACGGAGGAAATCCGTTGCGGCCTGGCACCGGTATCTTGCCAGTTTTACAGCTGTGTGCACCCAGGAACCAGATGGCGAATTTCGGCTTCCACTTTCTTATGTAGGCATGCTGGACATCGGGATGACCACAAAAGATAGCACCAGGTCATCAGCATAATAATGTAAAGGAGGTTGCTGTAGTCTAAGGACCAAATTTTTAAACGCGCCTTAGATTATGCCGTTTCCCTACATCAAGTGAGAACCTATTCATGATTACTTAACAAGAGGAAGTATCGCAGGGAGTCACTTAGTTGTAAAGCAGTCCTTCCTTAGCCGCTCCTTAGGTAAGGGGCACTCAGAACAATGGAGAACCATTTACAAGGCTCTAGTGTATAACAATATAGACATTGCCTGACCGGGAAATAAGGTCAAGCGCAATTAATAACCTTGTATTCATTTGCAGAAATGCGCTCCTATTTGTCCTTATTTTGCATTTCTATCCTTTTATTTCAATGCTCTAGATGACTTAGCAAGATGAGATTGTTCGTCTGGCAGCGTCGAATTCTTAACTGTGTGGTGGCAGCAGTAACTGTCCGCTTATCGCTGTCGGAGACTGGAAAGCGACCGCCTAACCATAGGCAAAATTGAGCCGCAAAGAAAACAAATGTGGCAAAGTCGTCCAACCTGAAGGCTGCCGATACGACGTAAGCCGGCATTGTAACTTCAGCGTAGGCGCAGCCCTACTTCGCTATACTTCGAAAGTGCAGTGTGGATGGTTGTGCACTGAAGCTTGCGTTCAGGTCAAGGAGTGAGGTCAGGAATCATGAAGGTATAGCGCTGTAGCTCCATATACAAAAGGTAGCTCGAAGGGAGGCCTTACTAAGGACTCTTATGGTGTCTTCGACTGGTCGAATAGATCCCCTGACCGAGAGCGCGCAGATCGGTGGCAAACTCGAAGCTGAGTGGGAGGAAGCACTGTCCAGCCGAATAGGGAGGCGCTTTCAGAGCAGTCACGTGAATGCTGGCTGGAACCGACCGATAGCAACGTTCGGCGCATTTTATTTACTCATCATACCTTTTTATCAAAGCACATTCATATTCTATCCTCCGTCCACTTTGTCACATTGAGGCGCCTAATCGTTCCCGCAACGTTACATTCGAGCTTGATCAGTGTGGTCACCACCAAATAAGTTCGATATCTGACATCCACGAAAACATTCCACTTTCGCCATGCACAAACAGGATGTTTGCACTGCACGGACTGATAAACACCAACGTTGCATTTGCACAGCACAACCGCAGCCGCAAAGATGTGTCATCCAGAACGCAGGCGCAAATACTCCGTACAATGCGCTTCGTGTTAAGCCTTTTCTGTGCTTGTAAACGTCGCTGGTGCGCTCATCGATGTTACCGCGTTGGTCCCTGCTACCATGCATGCGAAGAAACGTTCCGAGGATTGACATACTGATTAATTTCGTGGTATTGAAGATAATGCGCACCTTCAGCAGAAGATCTAAACACTGTCATATAGCCGCCTCGTCGCCAGAAACAGGGCAACCGGCGGCGTGCCGGCGACGCGAGATTGGCAAGAAGCACTCACGTGACCCAGAGCGCCCGGTCGCTCTGACTTCTTTTTCGGAGCATGTGAGAGCGCTCTGCCCTGGAGGCCGGCGCTCCGAAAGAACCAGCCGAATACAAAAAGACGGCCTGGTATCGAGCAGCCGAATAGGAGGACTCGTGTAATTGCACTCTAGAGCGCTCTAAAGCGACCAGTCGAAGACACCATTAGTGAGGCATGTTTAAAAAGTGACGGAAGGAAAGCGAGCCGCTCTTATGCCATCCTCACGGAGGCAAGGGCCATTCTTAAAGTCGAGTTGTGCTTACGAGAGGTGGTTTGCTCAGGAGGTTTTGAGAGATCATTCCGAGGCGTGTTTTTGAGAGTGCTGTTGTAGCGACTGCTTCGTTTAAACGTTGACAGATTTTTGTTCTGACCCCGAGCGACATATCTTGCCAGGGTCTGTGCAGGTAGATTGCAAGCAAGGCGTGCATTACGTAGGCTACAGAACTCAATGGTTTCGCTAAAACAACTAGTACCCTTTAAATTTTATTTAAAGAAACAAGATCATATTGTATAATTGAAGGCAGTCCACACAGAAGTTGAGTCTAGCTTTAAATTGTATTAAATGGCAGTGTGCTTAGGAACGTGTGAAGCTCTCATTTCAGAGCTCGTTGAGTTAAATTTCCCGCTGTGTATCATTAGAAAATGCCATCGCTGCGTGTGGTATTCGCGCCGGGATCAGATTAACAAATGAACTCGAGGGCGTGCAGAATCGAAGCGTCAGTTTCATCGTTGGAAACTACCATCGCACTGCCAGTGTAACAAAAATGAAATCTAATCTTAAACTCCTCTTACTCTCCACTCACCGTAAGCTTTCACGCATTTGCCCCTTCAAATAAAATTTACTATCACAATCCTTGCCTGAAAGCCATCTGTGTAAAGGCACCATCTTTCATCTCGCCTCGCATAGACCACAATCAAAAAGTAGCTGTTCCACGCTGCCTCACAGTGACCTGCTCTAATTCCTTCCTCCCTAAAACATGTCGTGACTAGAATAATCTTTCACCCACAGCCACCTGTGTTAGCGACACTGCACGTTTTAAAAGCAAATTACTCGCACTGTTAGAATCAGACCAATTGTGATATGCTGTTTACCCATATATATAGACTATATAAGGTTTCTTTTTTGTGATCCTTTTATTTTATTTTTTACTCCTGTACTTGTTCTCAATATTTTCGTCCTCTGTCTCTGGCATCTTTCAATATTGTTCATATACATTTCCCTGTTTTTGATCTATCTATTGTTTTTTGTTTTTTTTTCACTGTCCCACCCCCTCTGTAATGCGAAAGCCCTGAGGGTAAAATGAATGAAATGAAATGAAATTAACTTCTACATCGGCAAGTACGGAAACGGGGTTTGTAGTTTATGGATAAGAAATTGGAGCGCCGCCATGTTAAGTATTTGCTCTGCTATAAAGCCAAGTAATCGAGCTCTGAAATGGCGTATTTTAGGCGGTCAGTAGCTGATATCATAGTTCCGATTAGGAGCGCTTATAAACTGGCTCACCTTCGATGTTCACGGCCTTCATTTTCCGAACATAATCTTGCTGCATTAAATAAAAAATAACGAAACTAATTAGTTGATATCAGCTAATAATCGCCTAGTTTTCGAGCTCTACATGTACACCGTGTGTCAAAGATTTACGGGACACGCTCATTCAAGCTCATTCCGTGTAGCCTTGGCTACAAAATTACGTGCAGCGTGCCCTGTTCTAAAACTAATGCTTTGCGGAGCACATAGCAGCACATATTGACTTCAGGTTACAGAAAGTAACTGAGAAAAAATCACCTTTCTCACGACCCGCGTACCTCTTAAACTTTTGACGCCGTGTGCACATAACGTCCCCGTACTCTGGAATCTACCTGCGATAACTGCACCGGCATACCTCACAGATCTAAAATATAAATCGGTAAACGTTAAAAACAATCACCCCGCAGAAAGGTTGGTTTATTGATTTATTGGGATTTAACGTCCCAAAGTGACTCGGCTATGAGGGACGCCGTAGTGAAGGGCTCCGAAAATACCGACCACTTCGGGTCCTTCAACGTGCACTGACATCGCACAGTACACGGGCCTCTAGAATTTCGCCGCCATCGAAATTCGGCCGCCGCGGCCTTGATCGAACCCGCGTCTTTCGAGTCAGCAGCCGAGCGCCGTAACCCCGCAGAAAGTACTTCATTGAAAAATGTATGAAGAGTTTTTATGTATAATTCGGCTGTTACAAGTTGGTCCTTGGGATCCGTGTAATATACCGAAGGTCACGGTCGTGACGGCGCTGACGTGGTCTTGACGCGTGCCGTTCGCGAATTCCGAGCTGATCGCGCGTTTGTCGCATACGCGCAAGGTACCCCGCGCGACGGTACGGGTCGCTCGTCCGTCTTCATACCCGCGGCGCCGCGCCCCTTCACCCGTCCTGTTCACTGCGTCCGGATAACCATTGGCGGTCCTCGGAAGGCGTTCAAGCCACATTCCCCGTTCATGCCTGGTTAAAACTGAGCGACTTCAGAGCCATTCCACCAAAGGGCTCAGAGCAAAAAGTTGGTCATGTTGGTATTGGTTCGTTTTGATCGAAGGACCACGGAAAACTAGGGACGAGACAATTGAACGCACGCGCGACGAGCGCTTGTTGTGTGGGCCTACAACTATCTCGTCTCTTGTTTTGGGTAGTCTTTTTTTTTCAGTATACTGCAAGCCAGAGTTGGCCCAAGCAGGAGGGGCATACAACTAAAAAAATTTCTAAAAGAGCATCAGCTACAACACCGCGAGTCAGTAAACAGGACACAAATCCAGAGTCATCAAACAAGATACTAGGAGCCATACAATAAGTTCTTGAGCTCCTTCTCAAAATTTCTAGACTTACATAGACCCGAAGGAAGGCCATTCCACTCCGCGACAGTGTTCGGAAAAAAACTGTTCTTAAACCCACTAGTTCGTGCAAAAATTGGTGCTAATGACTGCTCATGTACACGACGTGTTCTCCTAGTGCTCGCCAGCTTCACACAATCAGGAAGATCTGCCTTCAAATTTCCAGACATGTAATTGTGAAGCAGTACTAGACGGGTAACTTTTCTTCTTATTGCCAAGAACTGTAAATTACTCTTTCGAATTAATGCAGTTGGAGAGTCTATCCTTCTATATTTCCCATAAATAAAACGAACTGCTTTTCTCTGAACACGCTCCAGTTGAGGAATGTCTTTCTTGTTATGCGGGTCCCACACTGCTGCCGCATATTCAAGTCGGGACCTAACACAAGCCTTGTATGCAGTGATTCTGGTACTCACGGGAGAGTTTCTGAGTTTTCTTTTAATAAACCATAATTTCTTTACTGCTGATGAGCAGATGTCAGCTATATGAGTGGACCAAGTAAGTTTGTTCGTGAGGATTACTCCGAGGTACTTATAGCTTTCTACTTCTAAAATGGGATGATTGTGAAGTATATAACTGTGGAATCTGGGCGCTTTTTTTCTTGTGATTCTTAATAATACGGTTTTGTTTGGGTTAATATCCATGCCCCAGCGCTCACACCAGTCTGCAATTGCTAGCACAGTTTTTTGAAGTGACAAGTGGTCAGAATCACTTACTACCTCTTTAAAAATTATACAATCATCGGCAAACACCCTCACCTCTACATCCTTTTCAACAATATCCACTAGATCATTCACATAGATTAAAAAAAACAGGGGTCCCAAGACACTGCCTTGAGGAACCCCTGAAGTCACATGCAGCATGCCTGAACAAGAGTCCTGGATTGCTACAAATTGCTGCCTGTCTGTAAGATAGGCATGCACCCACTGAATTATAAAAGAGGGAAGTCCAATCGATTCAAGTTTAAACAATAATTTTCCGTGAGGCACCTTGTCAAATGCTTTACTAAAGTCAAAAAATAAGACGTCTGTTTGTCCGGAAGCATCCAGAACTCTTAAAAATTCATGCACTACAGATCTCAAGGGGCGAGCACGGCAGAACTATCCTATATACTGCGGTGTTTGCCGTGACAAAGACTAGCCCAGTGAGTGTATTTCATAAGAGACAATACCAGGGTCGTGTATGTAGCTACGACAAAGAATTAAGAGCGATAACGCACTGTGGCGAAATAAGCCAAAGTAAGCCTATTAGTTCGCGAGAAGCGTTCTCTCCCTTTACCTTTTGTTGTCTTTTTGCGCCTGCCTAGTTTTAGTAGGATTTCGAGGTGTTATATTGGTCGCTGTGTTTTTCGCCCACGCGTCGAATTGACATCAAGAGCTGTCAGTCCATCCCAGAGAAGTCAGAAAGCATAGTACTCATTTTTTTTTCGTTAGGTGACCTACGATTCAAAATTTTAACGTTTATTCCATTTTTAAACAAGCTTTGATGCCTTGATGAGTATTGATTTTTCTTTCCATAAATTCCCTTGGCGACCTAGAATTCGAAATTTTGAAGGCTTATTTCATTTTTACGGAAGTTTTTCGGTATATAAATACTCCCAGGTAATGTACGTAACACATCGGCCAAACTACACTTTGCTTGCCTCTCCTTCCAAACAAGAAGTTAAAGAAGCCTTTTGAGGTTTTTAATATACCCTCTGCTAGCTTATCAGTACAAGTGCCATATTGCCTTAAATCTTGTATTTTGTATGTCTGAAAAAAATTAATATAATATTTTTCTTTGGTTCATCTTCACAGACGCCTTCTTCGCTCAGATTTACGACCGGCGGGCACACCTAAGCAGATTGCGGCAGGGCTGCCGTCCAGGATTTTGAGATGTGGCCCCATTGCTTTCGCACGACAAAAACATAGGAGCTGCTGCTTACGGCTTATGTATTGTGTTCCATCTGTTTAGAAACATGACCCAGGGAGCTTCCAAGGCAGTCGAAGGGTCTAAGACAAACAAACGTTGTTAATATTGGAATTGGTAGCATGGAAACATAATTCAGAAGTCTCGATGTCTATCAAGCTGCATCGATGAATGGTTGGTGAACATGAAGCAAGCAATCTGCTACGAAATGCTGCTTTTAATTTCCGCTGGTACAACACTACCTACTTGCGACGACGTGTTTTTTTATCATAATTGGTTTGGCGCGTTTGCTGAGCTTTCGTTATGGTGGTACTCCTTCGAGGCTAAGTAAGAATTTTCACTTTTCCAGTGTTTGCCTGCAAACGCAGATTTCTACCTCATCTACAGAAACTACGAATTCGACCCGAACTACGGAGGCACGGCAAAATGCATCTACGCTACTCAGAACGACTCTGTCGTAAGCAACGCGACACATCTGACAATCGTGAACGGCGACAAGAGGTCGTAAGTTGGGAATTAAAACTCGCCACAACTGGTACCTGTCGCAGTGGAAACGTAGCAGACAGCAAAGATAAAGATTTAGAAAAGTTCCTTTTATTATAACACTAGCTGCGGAGCGTTGGCGAAAGTGGGTTCATCTTTTGTTTTGCAGAAATATGCATTCAGTTATATGTGAACGACAACACTAAATCGCTTTTGTTTTCATATCAAGACCAGTGCTTATAGCAGTAATTCTAAACACTGCCGCTTTAACAATCCAATAACTTCCACTTGGTAACTGCTACTGTAATGAACATACCAGGTTAAATTATGATATTTGCGCACAGGTTCAAATTACTTGTGTACAACTACCAAATTGAAATTACATCTTATAAGGCCATCATTCAGAGGTCATTAAGCTATGGGCGTCACTTTTCTTGCGCTCAGCCGGCCCGGAAGACTGGCTTCGGTGCCAGCTACGCGCATGCCTTACTCGTACAGGAGACGTGTCTCCAGCTCATGGTGTGAAGCTCAAATACAGCGCTCGTTAGATACTATTTAACAGTCCACCGCATACTAACTGGGCACTGCACGGATGAATGTTCAATCCGGAGAAATAAGGGCGCGAGGTTCGTCGCAGTTGTCCCACGACAGTGTGGGGGGAGGGCAGCAAGAACGTGTTCGGAAGAGCTGGTCCGGGATAAAGGAAGGGGTATTAATTCCCACTCGAGCGACTCATTCATCCCTCCGTATGTTATAATCGGTTGCTGTCATTAAGAATTGGTTAAGTAGCTTTCCTTTAAGTGATAGGTCAGTGCGTCTCCGTGGCATCCCGGAAGCGAACACGAAACTGGAAAGAAGAGACGGGAGCGCCTTTATCCCGATCTCAAGTGGCGAGTTGCCGTGACCTCATGACATCACGCGCCCTTGCTGTTGCATTGAAGTCGGTGGTTATTTATTCAAAAATGCGCTGTGCGTTTAGATTTATATGAATGAATGAATGAATGAATGAATGAATGAATGAATGAATGAATGAATGAATGAATGAATGAATGAATGAATGAATGAATGAATGAATGAATGAATGAATGAATTTTCCACTCAAAAGGGGACGGACCACCGATGAAAAGCTAAAGCCTATGTAGCTTGAAAATGTCTGTGACCCCATACAAAATGCTCCTCATAACGTCTAGGATTTACATAAAACCTAAGATAACGTTTTTTCATGAATACGGGGCCATCACTCCATCAGTCCATCAGTCCATTTAACACGCATTCTAGAGCAGCACAAGTGAAAGCCATTTTTTCTACCATGTCTTAGCGCTTTGACACGCTCTGCTAATGCACTCCCCACTCCATGCCGTAGTGTTCTGTCAGCATTTCTTACCGGGCCCGCGGAAATGAACAGGGGTATTTATCCACGTGTTTATGCGAGGATAAATTCTCACCACAAATTAACAACAAACTTGTGACCACTAGAAGCACATGTATCAGTGATTAGCCCTGCCTAAGAGAAAGTGCCGGGATGTAAAATCAACTTATTATGAACACTTAAAAGATCAATTTTAGTTTTATAATTCCTTATATTACCAAAATTGGTTCGGACTCTGCTTGAAGTAGGTGTAAATAATTTCCGGCTTGCTACTATAGATGTGGCACTTGTGCGCCTCTGAAGAACAAAGGGATGTCCCATGTGTAAACCACATAAACTGGGCGCTAGCATATGAAGGCGATGTTGTTAACACAAGGAAGGAATTCAGTGGTCCCGAAATGCTATCCTGCGCTACCCAAGAAGGTCTTCGAAATCGAATTGCTCACTGCTCTCTGCAGCTTGTTGGAGATGGGATATTAGGCAGTCCCGAATTATTTGAAAAAAAAAAAATCAGTGAGAACCAGGGTCTATCGCACGTTAAATATCCCCAAGAGGTCGAAAATTTTCCGTAGCCCCCTACTACGGCATCTCTTGCTTCCTTTCTTCACTCAGTTCCCGATTTATCTCTTGCCTTATGGCGCTGTTCAGGTGTCCACCTTGATATGAGACAGGTACTGCGCCATTTCGCGCCCTTAAAAACCAATTTTTTTTCTGATTGATTCTGTCAAACGCTTGTAAAATCGATGAAGACATCGACAGTCGTAGGCTTCTGCACGTCAAATTCTAAGATTATTTCTTTTCGGACTAGCAGACAGCTCGTAGCAGCTCGAAAAAAAAACATTTGCTAATGAATGCAGGTTTGAACGCCTAAATTCCAGCGGCGGGGAGGAATTTGAAAAAATATTTTAAAGCGCTATACTCGCATATCCAAGTAATGGGCAGGTCAGTGGCATCATTTCGATAAGCGATGTCGGTACAAGGAGTACACATGACACGAGCCGCGCAGAACCGAAGAAGCACAGGCCTTATTGCATTGCCAGGTGTCTCACAAATAGATATAGAAAGATATTAACACTTTATAACAGAGATGATTACTTAAGCATAAACGGCAGTATGTCTGAGTTTAACACGTGGCGTCTGACATACCTCGTCACTGACACTCTCGAAACAAACGGGTCGCTTTTTAAAAGCAAAGTGCACGAACTTACAGAAAAGCACATTTCCACCACAACCGCAACCGTGTGACTGCCGTCCCCACGGTTGAACGCCACCCTACAGAGGCTTAACAACAGAGAGAAAATGTTTTATGGCAATGGTCAGTTTTAAACACTTCATTAGATTGAGAAATAAACCACTCGACAGAAAAATATTTCAAACTCCGTAAAAATTATGACCGCATTCTATTCAACCATATTATCTGATATGTGGAATACAAATTCTTGGAAGATTTAGAAAACTATTAACCCATCGTATCACAAACGGTTACCTCCTTTCGACGATGATAAGCACCAAATTTCCCATCAGGAAATATAGAAAGCACTCAGTTCCATATTTTCATCTCTATTTTCCGAACTGCATGAAGTTAACCTTCAGGATTTCCATTGTGCACGCCACCCATCCATCCTCTTTCATGCTAGTGCCTTCGAGAAAGCGACAAGAAAATCTTGAGACTTTGTCCTCACCTGGCGTTAGCTGCATCGGTTTCGAATTGCTATAAAACACAATAAATTATGTGACGCATTATTCTAGCACAAATATTTGAGCAATCATTATCATTTATCGTTGTGCCTCGGGACTTCAACGTATGCAATATGATGGTTCACAAAGGCTCCACCATCTTTACTTAAGGATTATCGTCTCATAAATATTACTCACAAACGTAAGGTTAAAGTTGGCGAAGCACGTTATTTACTCCCACACCGTAAACTTCCTCATATCAGCGCACACCTTTCACCCATATCAACACGTTTTCGAAACGGTAAGTTATGCTCCTTCAACGATCACTATATTCGCTACGTCAATAGTTCTAGTGTAGACCTTAATATACCAGCACACGAATTACTCCTAGATTTTAAAAAAGCTTTCCAGAAAGTCTTTCAGAAAAGTGTTTTGCTTACTTTCCTATTTGAGTCTATGGCGCTTTTCTTTTCGACTGCATGCGATGCTTCCCTAGTAACCGTCATTGGTTTGTACATGCAAATAATCTCTTATTCTGATCCCCCTCATTTCCAGATGGCCAGAATGTACGGTTTTGGTGCATTTATTATTCGAATTTACGTTAATGAGGTGCTGACTAGCGTCACATCCAATATGCGATTATTTGCTGATGAGATTCCGTAATGAATCGTCCTGTCACGGGCGACAACGGTACATTAATATTACAATCCAGCGTTAACTGCGTTCTCTCACGGTGCTGCAAACGGTTGAAGTCACTAAGAACCACCCCAAATCACTTTTCCCCGCAAACTGTTCTGTCTCTCCTAAGTACCATATATGTCACACTGATATTTCTGGAGTTAACTTCCGCAGATACCTTGCTGTCAAGATTACCCATTCCCTGAACAGATCAGGCCAACTCTCCATCATTGCTACAGGCACTAACACCACTCTTGGTTTTTTGCGTACTAATCTGAGACCTGCAATTCTGTCTCTAAAAATGCTCGTCCATCCAAAAATAGAATACGGATGCTCGATTTGGGGCCATGTTAAATAAAATCACTATAGAATGCATCCCAAATACCTCGCCAGATACACCTATTCTGATTTTTCCTTCCAATCAAGCGTCATCAATCTTATGTCGACATATCTTTCCATCATTTTATCTCCGCCGTAAAATAGCCAGGTTGAGTTGTTTGGGAATATTTTACCGCTCACCACTTGAAAACATCGTAATTATGCCTGCTCAACGTATTTCTCACAACATTAATCATTATAAATTACTTTACCCACTATCTGTCTATTCCACTGCGCATCTTAGTGCATTATTTTGGCCAGACAGCTGAGGACTGCAACCAAATCGCTGTGGACGCACGTCAGCATTATAAATCAGTGCATTTCTAGCATTAATTAAAAAAAATCGCTAACTTTTAGTAGTTTATGCAGTTTGTTGCTGGTTTAACGTCCAAAAGGGACTCAGGCTATGAGGGACGCCGTAGTGAAGGGCTCCGGACATTTCGACCTCCTCGGGTTCTTTGACGTGCAGGCAGTAACTCCCCACCTGAGGCATTCGAAGTATGAATAAGTGAACTAAATAAATTAAAAAAAAACTCAGAGTTGTGTCTGATTCTACGCATTGCATAGGATGGCTCATTGGTTCCTTTTTCTATTTGCTTAAAACATGTTGTGTTGTTTTCGAATCATTCGAAATTCGTTACAACAGGCTCGTCGAACTGACCTTGAAGTCTGGGCCTGGCTACACTGTGAACAACGTCATTAGCCTGAAATACGCCGATGTTAAGCATTCTCAATGCCGACTGTCTTCACAGTTCAACATTATTTTTATTTATCGTTCCCCTTGACCCAACCTAATTTATATGTTCGCACTGAGCAATACTGCCTGTGTATCGCAAAGTGCACAAAGTATGCTTCAATATCTAGTTTATTCAGTCCATGTTCCGTCAGAAATGACTGTCTTGTAATAAAACAGCGCAAGGACACAGGACGAGAACGGAGAGAAGACACACACGGCGCTGAACTTGCAACTTCGCCGTGTGTGTCTTCTCTCCGTTCTCGTCCTGTGTCCTTGCGCTGTTTTATTACACGATGCTTAACCAACTCGCCCAACCTGCCATTTTACTACAGAAATAACTGATATATTATCCAAAAGACATAGAGTTCATCCAGAAAGCACGAGGTGCCTCCTAAAATCCAAGTACCATAGTTGGTCAATTGTGAAGAATAGCGTGAACATGAAAAGGACGGAGAATATTTCACGGCTAAATGGGTAGGACTAAATGTGGTAGGTATGGGCTTGGAGAGAGAATCCACATAACGAGAACAAAATATAATAAATAGTCCCTAAGGGTAGCGCAGTGGTTTCGGCGAAGGCAGGCGTTGCAGGGCGGATTAGGTTAGAAAAAATTCGGGGAGAAAGGGGCTACAGCTGAAGCTGGAGTTGATGAATGGAAGGATTATGAAAGGGGCTTGTCTCATGCAGATGAAGGAGTTATGATTTCTCGTGAGACACCTCGTTGATTTCTTCCCCAGTAATACTCGGAAAAACTACTCGGTACATGCGATGCCTATTTAAGGCACGAAATGCATATAGCTATCGCTATCGTAAAACTCAGGCGAGCATAATCCAGAAACCGCTGCAAACCAGAGGAAGAACATGCTGAGATGTTTCCACAACTTTCAGTCCCTATGGATATCAGCTTCGCGCATGCTATACTCAAATACAACTCAAGAACAAAGCGACTTTTTACCGTCAAAGAACTTTCTTCCAGCCCATGGCGCCGGCCGATTCTCATGGACCTCCTAGCGTGACAATGCATGGAGGTTCACGGAGGAAGGGGAGTATCCCCTTTCATCTGCCGCTCCCTGCATTGTAACATTAGAAGGCAGCCGCTTTCTTCTTGAGTTGTATCCGACGATAAAGCAACCAGCGCCCATGAAGCGGAAGCCCACGGTGCAGGCCTTCGAATGCTCCGCTATCAGGGCTTAGATCGAGCTGCCTGCAGAAGTGCTCTACACTGTTTGTGCTATTGCAATTACTACTCGTCGTGTCGGCTTCACTCAAATTAACCCTTCAGTTCATTACATCCAAATCTAACGATGAGCTTCTCATCTACTCCAGGGTCACGTCCCGAATACGACTTGACAGCTGCTTACCTCGCATGCCAAAAGTGCCGCATTCTTCGAAGCAGCTACGTCGAAGGAGGTAAGCTCCAATCTCTCACGACTAAATGAGGCTTAAATGGACAATAAAGAGAAATTTCAGACTTTAGAAGCAAGACCGATAGAGTGTTCCTCGGGAACACTACCGACGCTTTTCCTACACGGAAAGGCAGCTGCGTTGCTAAGACATCATTTAAAGCGCCTGCAAAAATTGAAATGCCGTGTGACGTTCTTGCAACCAGACCAATCAGGTGAGTCACTTCTAAAGACTGGAAACGGACAGTAACCGAAAGTCAATTAACACCTAAGTAGTCACGGCAGTGACTTGCAAGTGCTGGTCGCGTCTGTCCCCGATTGTATAAATGGAGGCTGACTGTGGCACAGGTTGCGTCTGCGTCTGGCTGCAAGCTCCGCAGGTGCGAAAGAAACTCAGCGAAAGAAACTCAGCGAAGGCAACCGCTGACTGCAGAAAAAACTGCTGATCGCACTCACGCATGTATATGTCGGCAACGATAATGCGAGCGTGTGATCTTCGGTGCGTTGTGTGTCGTCTTGAAGCGTGCACGTATGCTTCAAGGGATCCCCAAAAGCATGCGGCTAGCAATGGTGCTCTAACGAATGCATTGGAAACTTTGGAACGCCTGATATCAGGGAAAAATTGTACGTGCATTTCTCACCAAACCAAGCACTGTGCTGCCGATTATCGTGGTTTGTTGACTCTCTACGGACTAAGTACGACCGCAGGCAGCCCTTGTGAACGATTCTGCTGCGGCCGCTGCAATTTCTTCATTCGTGAATTGATTCAAAGAGAGGGCTCAGTCGGGCTGAATTCCTTCCTGTGAGTTATAAGTGGAAAAGAATCAGGGCACGTTGTTCCGGACTGTAGTCTACCGCCTGCCGCCTATAGCGGTCGTCAGGGGATGCCCAAATAATCTTGGCCAACATGCATCAAATGCTGCAACGCTTTTCTCGCGACAAACGCTGCCTAACTTGCGGGTGCCTTAGGTACTGCGTGTATGGTGACCCACGCCGGGAAACCTTTTCTTTGATGGAACATTTAAGAGGTAATGGCGGACAGGTGTCCTACTTCTGAGCTATTTTTCAGCAAATCTAAAAGCGTATTCTCCTTCCCGCTATGCATAAAACAAGACCAATAGCTCAAAGTGGCTTCACATGTTGACGACTTGCATACACGCGAGCTGGCCTGAGCTTGCTCTAAAAATAAATAACCAAACACTTTGCAATTCAATAACGCCCGCACCCTGCACAATGTAGCTATTCGATGGCTGAAGTCAGAACGACGCGGCATCGCCGGACGCGTAGCGAACACGCACACCTTGAATGCCGTTGAGAGTTTGCAGTTTTGAAATTCCTGAGTAGAAGATGCACACTCAGCCTGGGAGCAGAGCATACGAGGCGAACAGCACTTGTGTTCTAGAGAAACCTTTCTCTGCGGCATCTGTTTTCCGTTGTTTCAATTACGAGACTCTCCACACTTCCAGCCATGGTCGCCGCGCTGCTGTCCTCGTATTGCAGTGGCAATGCCCATCAAGACGGCAAAATAGTGTTTGTTCATGCATACGTCACTTTCTGGCTTATTGAAGCGTTCTTTTAGGTACAAATGTCGTATTAGCTATCGAGTGAGCCAACGCTATCAGTCCGCAGTGACCTAGTAATCGCCTTAAGTGTTCCTCTAATTTCGGTTTTCCGCGTCTCAACGTAACCGTCCCGCGAGAAGCCGTAAGAAAGGGCATTATCGCACTTCGCATTCGCCAAAGATCGGGTGCTGCAGCAAGTTACGCTACCTGCGAAGTCATATTCAGCTGCTGGAACAGCAGAGCGCCTGTGCCTGTGTACCGGCTCGGCTTCGCATGTGTCGCCTCTGCAGGCACCATTTTAAATTGCCAGCACCTTGTATCTTCCGTCTCTTTTAAGGCGACTCGTTCTAAGTCCCAAAAAAGTCACCTGATGAGATTCATCTTATACCAGACGTAATACGGACGCGTTGCTACCCAGAATCCGGAATGTGTGGTCATGCAATACTCTCGACTGTGGCGGTTTGCACGAAGAGGAAGCGGGGCTGTGCATAGCTTCTGTGGAAGAGTGCGAGTTTTAATTTTTCATGCCCAGTATTGTGTAGGATTCGCAACCTTAAGATTTTGGCCTAGAGTGGATCAGAGAACAAACGCTGGTTGATAACATACTAGTCTACATTAGGAAGAAACGGGTCTACGCAGGGTATGTAATGCGAACCAGCCAATATGGCATATTACTTTAAACTGGGGAGATTAATAGCTTCGGGATGCACATATGAGATGACGACTGGCCTAACCTAAGCCGAAGAGTGTGAACAGTTAAGACACTTACGAGTGTGCATAGGATCTCACACCGCGTCAAAAAGATTGACAGTAGGCACAAGGTTAAGCTGGCATTCTCTGCTCCGAAAAAACCGAAGTCTTTGCGTCAAAAGGTCAACAGAATCGAGGAACAGCGTAGACGCAGTTCATGTGCCCAACAACATAAGGAACCGTTTGTGCGCTGCCAAACGAATGTTATCTACAGCATTCCTCTCGCATGTGGTGCCAGCTGTATTGGACAGACTGGCCGCTGTTCGAACATCAGATTGCAGGAACACTCGAGAAACCTGGGCAGCATTAGCGGCCCAGGAACCCTTGCAGATCACTGCAAAGTTTGCGAACCTTGCCAAAAAAGAAAACCGCGTCTAGAAAAAACACGTGCTATCCACGCGATCAGACAGGATAAGAAGAGATATAATTGAGGCTTTCCTTATAGCTAATTGTAGCGAAGGTTGCGCCAGCACGCCTTCAATACTGTTATCGCCCAGAGAGATTGCCTTTCTTCGAAGAAAGCTCATGCCGTTTTCTCAGGATAAGGATTTCACGCATGCTCCTTGATGGTTTCCTTTTTCCTTTATATGTCTTATTTTTGATTAATAAAATTCAGTTGATAGCTGCGCTTTGTCGTCCAGTCCTGTCTCGTCTCGTTTTTATACACAGCGCATTTCTGCCACAGATTTAAAGATGGAAAACCAACTAACCGCCGCACTTGTCGCAATCTTTGCTTTATGTAGCCGCAATAGCCTGAAAAGTGACGTCATACAAAGCATGCTTTGATAGCAATGACACAACATTCCTTCCCCTATACAGTGTTAAGTTTGTTACTCGGGTCGGTAGCGGCGGTTGAGGCTCGGTTTGCCGTGGGGGTTCTGGTAGCGGTTGAGGCATAGGCACAGAGCCGGACTGGGCAAGGCCCGGGAGAGGACTCTGCTTTGGTGCCCAAGTGCTGCCATCGATTGTTGCGCATGTATCGTCCGAGGTGCGGAGTCTAATACCATCGGGTGAAGTTATAGCAAGCCCGTTGCTCGGATATGTGTTTTCCTTCGGTTCTAAATTATGTATAGAATCACTGTGTGTATCAGCAAGTAAACGCACGGATAACTTCTTATTTACATACAGTTAAGCGGCACCTTCTTACATGCACCTCTTTCCCTCAGCGAATGTAGTGAACACATAGCTGTTGTCATCCTCTGAGCTCACTACCTTTTAACACTCTAAATCTCCCCTTCTCTCCCTGTTGCAACACATGAGCAGGTTGCCAGCTGTGGGTGCCTAGGAATGCGCTCAACGAGACGAAGACATGCTGCCATTTCGTCTTCGACCTCCTGTGCGGCACGTCACCCAAGTACCAGATCTACGAGGGCTGCCAATGAGGAGATGTCTCAGCACTCGCGGCATGCCTCCCCATGTCTGGAGTGATACCGAACACCGTAGCACGCCAACATCACATCAATAAAAGTGTTCATGTACTGCATAGGAAAATATTTTTGTTTCGACCAGCCCTATTACACAAAGTGTAATAGAGCTGTACTGGACAGACGCGAAACTTGAAGGTCGTTTACCTTTAGGGGCCGTTCGTGGCAATCAAGAAAAATTCACCTGTTCTCTTGCGGTTAACAAGTGGCGCTAGGACAATTAAATGAACGATTTCAATTCGACTGCTGGAACAGCTTAGAGTTGCGACTCATGGGGAGATCGGCTGGTAAGTAGGGGGGTCGTCAAAAGACAAAAATGGAAAGAAATTGTGCACGCCGAACCATAATTGCCTGGCAGAGCACTGGACTCCAAGGGGCGCTGGCCCCACCTGTGTGTTCAGTGCAGTGCAGTAACGCATATAGCTGTAATCATGTCATGACAGGTATACATAGCAGTCTGGAAATGACCCCTGACCACTCAACGCAACACGCGCAGCAATGTCCCCCTTTCTGGCTTCTTTCTGGTTTCCACATGAGATTCAAAAGGCGCGTGTCCCCGCCGCGGTGGCTCAGTGGTTACGGTGCTCGGCTGCTGGCTCTAAAGACGTGGGTTCGATCCCAGCCGCGGCGGCCGAATTTCGATGGAGGCGAAATTCCAGAGGCCCGTGTGCTGGCGATGTCAGTGGACGTTAAAGAACCCCAGGTGGTGGAAATTTCCGGAGCCCTTCACTACGGCGTCCCTCATAGCCTGAGTCGCTTTGGAACGTTAAACCCCAACAACCAACCAACCAAAAGGCGCGTGTTGATTTACAGAAAGAATTCGTCTCTTTTTTTCTTTGCTCAAACAGCGCCTCTGTCATGCAATAACGTAGCGATGTTTCTCTCTCGCAGACAGTGGCGCCGCGTGTGCGATGCTCTGACTTGCGCAGAGCAACCCATCTGTGCCAGCGTGAAAGACATCGCGTGGGCCGCGACCGGCCGTAACACCCCCCCCCCCCCTCACCCCCCCCTCACCCCCCCCGCCTACAACCAACCAAGAAATTTGCACGACCGAGTGCCAAGTACTCCTAGCAACCATGCCTGGCGCAGCATCCCACCTGCATTTCCATAGCCTACGTAGTGTATGTTGCCGCCCTACTCCCATCATTTCTTGCTCCCCAATTTCTTTCCTTCTATCTGTCCTATTCCCGCTAGCCGCAGGTCAGGTGCTTCAGGTTTCGATGGCAGGTGCCTCGGCTAGGAAAATTTTTTCCTTCCATTGCTATTTTCATTAATAAATAGCCAATAAGAACAACTTTTTTCAGCGTTTTTTTATTATAGTCATTATTTATTTATTTATTTATTTACTTCTGAATACTGTCAATCCGTTCTTGGGATTTTTACCGGAGAGGGCAAAACATATCAATGTAGATTCAGTGCTATTTTCGTTAAGAGTCGAAATTAAAGGCAAAACATGCAATGCAAATAGGAATAGTAAATAAAGCAGATGTGTCATAAAACTGGCAATGACACTTGAGTACAATAAATACACTGAGAAGAGCACTGTATTACAAGATTAAGGTTATAATGAGGGGAATGAAAGCACAGAGCTCTCAGCGAGGGTAAAATTCAGGGGGCACTGACTGTGAAGTGCGTAGAGGCTGAAGCGTTTTCCGCACCACTTTGACTGCTTCTGTGGCACTGGTGGCGTCACATATAATTGAGTACTAATTATTAAGTGATGACAAATCATTTAGTTAATGATTAATTACTGATTAATGCCTGAATACTAATTAACTGCTAATTAATGACGCTTAAGCTTCGCCATTAGGAGTGGAACGTGACGGCATGTTGTAGCGCTGCCAGGGAGTCCACGCAACGCCACCACCCGTTCGTTTGGTTTGGTTAATTGGGATTTAACGTTCCGAAGCAAATGAGACTATGAGGGACGCCGTAGTGAAGGGCTCCGGAAATTTCGACCACCAGGGGTTCTTTAACGTGCACTGACATCGCACAGCACACGGGCCTCTGGAATTTCGGCTTCATCGAAATTCAGCCGCCGCGGCCGGGATCGAACCCGCGTCTTTCGGGCCAGCAGCCGAGCGCCGTAACCACTGAGCCACCGCGGCGGGGCGCCACCACCCGTTCGGCGTGATGCCTTGCCCTTTGACCGCAACGCTTTTTGAGGAAAGTAAATGGCGCAGTAATTCTCTGTCAGCTCGGTGGACACCTCAACCCCACCGTAGAGGAAGGGAGGAAGTGGGAGTGAAAGAAGAAAGACAAAGAGAGCCGTAATGAAGAAAATCAAAATTGTATTTGAGGAAAGGAAATTACACAGTAACTGTCTCACATATCTCGGTGGACACCCGTCAAAATTCAGGGCGGCACTTTTTTTGACCTAAAGTGCGGTCACTGATGTGCGGTTAAGATGTTAAGCTTTGCCTCTGAGTGTAGAACGCGACAGCGTCTTGCAACGCTGCCAGGGAGTCCATAGAACGCCATCGCCCATTCGGTTCTACTCGTCGGTAAACTGATTTTTGAGGAAAGGAAATGTATCTGTCTCTCATATCTCGGTGGACACCTAAACCTTGCCGGAAGGGAAGGGAGGAGGACGGGAGTGAGCGAAGACACCGTATTCACTAGACGCGCCTTTGTTCATTCCAAACCATCGAGCTGGCATGGCGGAGTGGATAGCATGCTCGTCTCGCACTCCGAAGACTGGGGTTCTATTCCCGAGGTGACCCGGTACCTGAGGTTGGAACCCTCCGTGTATTGGGCCTGCACATCCAGAACGATGGCACAAACACCACCACCCTCAAGAAACTCAAGCAGGTTGTAGGCGCGATATCGCACCTCATCCGCAGGGTTGCGGAAGGTCATAGAGGCATGAAGGAGCGCGACCTATGTCGCCTCATTCATGCCTTTGTCCTCAGCGGTGTGCTGTACACTACCCCATACTTACAACTATCCAAACATGACATAAACGCTTTGGATGCTTTGATTCGCAAGGCATTCAAGGTAGCACTTCACCTTCCCCTCAACACACCCACAGACAGATTACTAGGCCTGGGCCTCCACAATACGATCGGGGAACTGGTGGAGGCCCACCGACAGGCCCAATACATCAGGCTCACACAAACCTCCACAGGTCGGTATATCCTGGACACCCTCGGAATCAAAATTCCGGCCAACGACCCAACCCTCCTCGCCATCCCACGATCCCTTCACCGAGAGCTCTTCATCAGGCCGCTCCCGAGGAATATGCACCCGTCCCACCATGAGCAGCGCCGCAGAGCCCGTGCGAAGGCACTCCATCGAGCGTACGGCCCCCAGCCGGACGCCGTATGGGTGGACGCTGCCTGCACGGGTGATGAAGCGACAGCACGTGTGGTCGACTCCTCTTTTTCCGCCCTCCTCACAATACCTCTCCCTCCAGGCACCTCCCCAGAAGCTGCAGAGGAAGCCGCCATTGCACTTGCTATCACCCGCACAGAAGCCCGGTACATTTTAAGCGATTCTAAAACTGCGGTTCTAAATTTTGCTCGAGGCCGAGTCCATGTCCCTACTTTTGGCATACTGGACTCGCCCGATGCACCCCCGCCCCGCCAAGTGGAGCTGATATGGGTGCCCGCGCACCCCGGGAATCCCGGAAACGAGGCCGCCAACCTTTTAGCCCGAGGTTCTTTAAACCGGGCTCAGGTGGCGTCTGATCGGGGATTCACGAAGTAGCGCATGCACTCATTCAGTGAGCTGACCCAGGCGCACAGAGCCTTACGCCAGCTCTACCTCCCGCCCCACCCCTCCCTAGATAACAAACACGCAACACTCTGGCGCAGACTACAGACACACACACTCCCTTCACCCCTTAACCTAGCCCATTATCATCCCTCCTTCCCCACTCCGGCATGCACTCTATGCCCAGAACCCTTCGCCTCTTCCCTCCACATCATTTCCCTCTGCTCGGCGGACCCTCACCCGCGGGACCTAGAGAACCTCAAGACCTGGGAGGACTGGGAGACCCTGCTGCGCTCGAAGGACCCGGCCGTGCAGACCATCGCCACCGGCCGTGCTGCCAGTGTTATGGACCTTCGGAACATAAACACTTGAGTGCAGTGGAGTCGTGCGGGGACCCTGGGGCGTGCCCCGAATTCCTGTGTAAATAAAGTTTTCTCTCTCTCTCTCTCCCGAGCTCGACCAATTTCCTACTCGCTTTTATTTAATTATATGGCCTGACTAGAAAAGTTAATTATACTAATTGGGTAATTAAGCAATTAACTAAGCTCAGCCCCACTTACTTGGAGCATCTCTATACGATCCCTTCAATTGGTTGCATGGTTACTTGCCAAAGTATAATTGGCCCCGTTTGAAATTCTCGCACTGTGACGTCACGACCGTTTCGACCAATTGAAAAGCGGGACATTTCTGTCGACAACTGTTGCTTACAACGATGAGACATTAAAGGCTTCCGCCTTAATAAATTTGTTTATGGTGCGCTGGGCTGTGACTGATGGATGCAAGCGATTCCAATCTCGGACAAAATGTGGAAAAAAAGAATATCGGAAAGTATTACTGCGACAGAAATATTCTTCAAGGGTGAGTGGAAGCTTGAGACGTGTTCCTCTTGTAGTGTTTATACGATCAAAGTCGGTGGAGACATTTTTAATACGTTATTAAGCAGTAAATACCACAACTTTAGACGGTGTAATTTGGGACGGCTGGCCAACGTGTGGTGGTGGTGAAAAGCATTTATTTAGTAATTTACAGAGAGGTGCTCGGGGAGAGGCCCCTAATGGGTCTCACCCCTTACAATACTAGGCGGAGTCCCTCATTCCGGGATCCCGTTGGTCGAGACCGCTACACAAGTCCGCGGAACCAGGGCCTGTTGGGCCGATAGTTCCTGGCAGCTGAGCAGGGCCGCCTCCCTGTCCTCTCGGGTAGAGCAAGGGGTGATTGGGGGGAGAGAAGGATTTTTTCTGCATGCCCAAACCATGTGGAAGGTGTCGGCCACCTCCCCACAGAATGAGCAGCGGCCGTCAAAAGAAGGATTAAAGTGCTTGAGAACCGCCGGGCACAGCAGGGTGTTTGTAAAGAGCCTGAGGAGAATTCGTTCGCCAGCTTTACCCAGTCCTTTCATAGGAACTGGGTATCGCCGGTGTTCGGCACGATAGTGCTCAGTAATTTCTTTAAAAGAAAGGAGAGGGCTGTGATCTGGGTTAAGCTCCTCCCAAGGGACGCCTGGTGCCCGGTGAGTGAGTGCGCGGGCTGCCTCATGGGCGGCTTCGTTACCTGGCATGCCTTGGTGGCCGGGGACCCATATGATTGAGCGATGAGTTGGATCGCCGTCGCGAGTACTGCGGTGTAAAATTTGTTGAGCGAGTGGAGTGATCCAACCGAACTCAAAGTTACGACAGGCTCCGCGAGAGTCTGTGAGGATGAATTTAGACTCGGGATGGGAGGCTGCGAGGGCGATCGCCACCTCCTCCGCATGCGTTGAGTTGGGCGCTCTGAACGAGAGGCCGTCCACCTGTTTTCCCTCGTGTATGACTGCAGCCGTCTACCATTCCCCCCTGGAGCGGTAGGGGCCTGCAATGTCGACGTAGAAGACGTGTTTCTTTGAGCCATAGTGGCGGTGCAGGGCATCCGCCCGCGCCTGGCGCCGGCTATTATGGTCCTCCTTATTCATCTTAGTCGGAAGGGGTCGAACGTAGAGGGCGCTTCTCCACAGTTCTGGCACTCGAACCCGTTACATGGTATGGTGATCATGTCTGATATGTAACCGGTCCAAGAGGCGGCGACCGGACACGGTCTGGGCGAGACGCGTGTATTGGTTAACGAGATGCGCCTCGCGGAGTTCTCGATAGGTGTTCACCACCCCCAACGCGAGGAGTCGCGCGTTAGAAGTGGATATAGGGAGGTCGAGGGCTCTCTTGAAAATTTTGCGGAGTGCAATCTCCAAGTGATCTTCGTCATGTTTCCGTAAGCGGAGGTAAGGTGTCGAGTACAGTACTCGACTAGTTACGAAGGCATGCGCGAGTCGCATCGCACCCTCACTCCGCAACCCTCCTCGCTTGTTGGAAACGCGGCGAACCATTCGGCCCACCTGGTCGCCGATATTGCGGAGTTTGGCAAGAGTTGTGTCTGCCTTACGATGTTGATTAATGAAGAGACCGAGTATTCGTAGCTCCTTCGCTTCACGGATGGGGCCACTTGCGAGAGAAAGCTGAACGGAGATTTTGCATTTTGGAGAAGATCGAATATGCACAAATTCAGACTTGGACGGGGAGCACTGGAGGCCGCAGTACGTGGCATAGTGGTCAACTATGCTCGCCGCTGCTTGCAGGCATTCCTCCATCTCTCCTACGTTTCCCGTAGTGGCCCAGATGGTGATGTCATCGGCGTACAGCGCATGCTGAACACCGCCGACAGCCGCCAGCTTTGCCGGGAGGTACATCATAGCAATATTAAAGAGAAGCGGGGACAACACAGCGCCTTGTGGTGTGCCCCGCGATCCCATCTCAAACGGGCCGTACTCGGTCTCTTGTATACGTATATAGGTCAAGCGGTCTGTTAAGAAATCTTTGATGTAATTGAATGTACGAGGACCACAGTTGGTCTCGCTAAGGTGCTTTAGTATGACGCCGTGTTTAACATTGTCAAACGCACCCTTGAGATCGAGTGCTAGGACTATTTTGTCGTTGTGTGGGTGTTCTATGAGTTCTAGAACCTCGGGATGACGCTGTAAGAGGATGTCTTGTGCGGACTTACTGGGTCGGAAACCGAACATGGTGTCGGCAAAGGAGCTCTTGCTCTCGAGATATTCTGAGAGGCGGTCACGGACCATTATTTCCATCAGTTTTCCTACGCATGAAGTGAGGGAGATGGTCCGGAGGTTGTCTGTGTTTGCCGGTTTCCCCGCCTTTGGGATAAAGGTTACCAATGATGTCTTCCAATCCGGTGGCAACGAAGTGTCCCCGGTCCAAATGGCGTTAATATATTCACTGCCTGCTTACAGGAGGTATTCCGGGGACTGGAATGGGAACAGTTGGGGATAAGAGTTAATGGAGAATACCTGAGTAATTTGCGATTCGCTGATGACATTGCCTTGCTAAGCCACTCAGGACAAGAACTACAAAGCATGATCACTCAGTTAGAGAGGCAGAGCAGAACGGTGGGGCTAAGAATTAGCATGCAGAAAACCAAAGTAATGTTCAACAGCCTAGCAAGTGAACAGCAGTTCGCAATTGGTAGCGAGGTGCTGGAAGAAGTAAGATAATATGTCTACTTAGGGCAGGTAGTGACCGCAGATCCGGATCATGAGAGGGAAATAACTAGAAGAATAAGAATGGGGTGGAGCGCATATGGCAGGTTCTCTCAGATCATGAATGGTAGCTTACCAATATCCCTTAAGAGAAACGTATACAACAGCTGTATCTTACCGGTACTCACCTATGGGGCAGAAACGTAGAGGCTAACAAAGAGGGTTCAGCTTAAGTTAAGAACAACGCAGCGAGCTATGGAAAGAAAAATGATAGGTGTAACGTTAAGATATCATTAAAATCAAAGGCGCCAAACCATACACACACACACACAGGAGAAGAAAGAAAGACGAGACAGAGCGCCTGTGTGTGTGTGTGTGTGTATGGTTTGGCGCCTTTGATTTTAATGATGAATTACTACCAACTAGCCCAACAACAAGTTCTTCTAAGGTAACGTTAAGAGATCGGAAGAGGGCGGAGTGGGTGAGGGAACAAACGCGGGTTAATGACATCTTAGTTGAAATCAAGATGAAGAAATGGGCTTGGGCAGGGCATGTAATGCGAAGGCAAGACAACCGCTGGTCCTTAAGGGTAACGAAGTGGATTCCAAGAGAAAGCAAACGTAGCAGGGGACGGCAGAAAGTTAGGTGGGCGGATGAGATTAAGAAGTTTGCGGGGATACAGTGGCGGCAACTGACAAAAGACAGGGTTAATTGGAGAGACATGGGAGAGGCCTTTGCCCTGCTGTGGGAGTAGTCAGGCTGATGATGATGATGATGATATTCAAGTAGGGTTTCGTAAGCCCGATCAGGAAGGTTCGCCAATAATTTGACTCTGACCTTATCCTACCAGGCGCCGTCCCCCTGCGCATTTTGGCAAGAGCCGCGCGAAGGTCTTGAAGCTGGAAAAGTTGATCCAGTTCTGGTTTATCGCAGCCTGCATACGAATAATCCTGCCCGCGCGGGTCTTGATCCTGATTGAGGTATTGTGAGCGCAAGGTGTTCGCTAGCTGCTTCGTGTTTCCTTGAAAGTTGTGTATCGCGCGATTGATGTGTTTCTGGGTCTCCGAGCGTGTTTGTGTGGGGTCTATGTGACTCCTGAAGAGCCGCCAAGTGTTGCGGCTCGACATCTGCCTTGCTGCGCTGTTGCATCGATCTACCCAGTGTCTGCGAGCTGGGCAGCATACTCGGCAGCTTGCTGGGTGAGGTCAGAGATGCGAGCGCGGAGTTTACGGTTGTGTTTCTGTCGCCGCCATCGCTTAGTGAGGCTGCGGCGAGCTTCCCAGAGGTGCATTAGGTGCTTATCCACGTCAGGTGCACGCTCCGTAAGCTGGATATGCTTTTCTTGTGAACGGAGTGTTTGCATGAGTCCGTGTGCCCAAGTGGAGTAGTCCTGTTCCATGAGAGAAGTTACTGGGAGGGCCTGGCGGAAAGCGTTCCAGTCGGGAAGTTTGGCTTGCGCAAGGGGGCGACGTAAGGGCTGAGTGTAAATGACAGTGTTCAGTATTCAGTGGTCGCTACCGAGGGTGTCCTCGGTGTTGATTCACACTGCGTGTTGGATGTGTTTCACGAGGGTAAGGTCGGGGCAGGTGTCCCGAGTGACGGAGTTCCCTACACGTGTTGGGTGGACCGGGTCGGTTAGAAGAGTGATGCCCAGCGTAGATATAAGTTCCGCCAACTTACGACCACGCGTCTCTTCCTTGCAATAACCTCACATGAGACAGGGCGCGTTAAAATCGCCCACTATCATGAGGGGGTCGCGACCCGCGATCCTTAGCGCTGCGCTAAAGATGTTAGAAAAAGTGATGTTTTTGGTTTCGGGGGGCAGTAGATATTAAGTATGTGTGCGGGGCTATCTGATCGCCGCAGGGGGAGGACAGAGACCATCACGTACGAATATTCCAGATTTAGGTCGAGATCAACCTCCTGCGCTGTGTAACCCTTATGGACTAGGATACAGGTGAACGGGTCTCGTTGAAAAGTGTTATAGCCCGTGAGCTTAACCGCATCTCTGGTTTCTTGCAACGCAAGGACTGCGGCGGGGTGTTCGAGGTTGTCAATGTACGCCCTTAAGTGGGCGCGTTTGGTCCTGTTTTTGAAACCACGACGATTCCATTGCACAAGGGAAAAAACTTGCTGTCTTTGCGGGGGGCGGCGCCCTTTAGGGTGTTGGTTGGGAGGGGACGCAGCCATGTTGATTTGAAGGGGGACTGCCTTGGATAGCCGGCACAGGTTCCGTCACCTGCGGCTGGATCGGTTCCGGCTCTTCCTTGAGTTCGGTTAGATCGATGGGGCGGTTGAATATTGATGGGCGGTTTGCGTCTTTGAGGGGCCCCATTCGGTGTAGAAGCCTGGGGTTTGACTCCAGCCACGTCTTAATATTGGCCGTCACACTGGCCGTAACCGTGGCCGTGACTGACTTGAACAGGTTTTCTTGAATTTGGCCGAAATTTGACATCTGAGTCGCTAATGCGGCAAGGGCTTTTCGAGGGCGGTGAAACGCGCGTCAGAGCTAGATGGTGTCGGGTCCACCGGCACTTGTTGCATCGGTTCCGGAGCTACCTGGGCAATAGGCGTCGAGGACCGAACCGTTTCTAGCGCATGAATTTTGGCCTGGAGTTGAGCATTTTGAGCCCGGAGAGTCTCGAGCTTACGGCGGAGGTCCGCAACCTCAGAGTTAAGGGGGGGGAGGAGGAGGAAGGCTTGGTGGGGAAGAAGGTAGGGGAATGCGGGGGGACGGAGGAGGCCCGTCTCGGCTGCCTACCTTTGGCTGTGATGTCTTCTTTGGTGTGCCAAGCGGACGGCCCTCGAGAGGCGGAAAATCCCCGTTCTGGAATACGGGTGCGCCTGGATCACGTGACGACTGTTGGCTTGATGATGGAGGGGACTTGGAGACACGCCCGGGCAACGCGCCCGCCGGTGGCGCTGGTCCGGATGTGCCTTGCACCAGCTTGTTGCCAGGCGGGCGAACTTTTGGAGTGGTGTCAGTTCCCGGGGGCACTGCACACTGCCGTTGCTTTCGTTGACCGGTTGGGTTTCCTGGTTGTTGCAGCCGCCGGAATTTTGCCTTGCGGTCTTGCGAGCCCGTAAGGTGGCCGCCACCGCAGACGATGCAGGAAGGGGTGCACTCATGGGTCTCCCAAGTTGCCGTCTTCGAGGACTGCGACCGTTTGGCCGCAGTGTCCGCAGCGATTGCGTTGAGGATCCGGGCATAAGTCCACACGGTGGCCGATGGTGCCGCATCGGAAACACGCAGGAATAGTCCGCTTGTATTCGCGTACCAAGGTCAAGCCCTGGCGTGCGTAAAAGATCTGGGGCTGAATGCATGCGGCCATAGCAGTTGAAGATAAAGCGCGTGGCTTTCCTATGCACCATCTGGAGCAATTTTACGCTGTTTTTAGTGTGAGGGAACCAAGCTCTGTTGGCATTTTCTAAGACAGGACGGATAAAAGTGACGTAAGGAAGAAGTTTTGTATCGGATGTAGAATGACAAAGGGCCCTTTTAAGGAAAAATAACTAGCTCATTGCGTAGTCCAGTTAATGTCAGAAGTGATGGCTACACCTAAGTATGGATATTCGGTCCCACTACGGATATTCGTGCTATTCCAAGGATATACATAATCTAATTTACACTTTTTCTTTGTAATAGACATAGAGACCATTTTTTCGAAATTAATTACCATCTGGCATTTATTACACCGCCCTGCAATTTTTCCAAGAGCATTGTTAAGTTTTTTTTGGTCATTAGAGTCTTTTATTTCTTGGTATAGCACGCAGTCATCCGCGAATAGTCGCATTTTTACTTAGTTTTCATTTGATATGTCGTTAAGAAAAAGTGGAAATTTTTTATGCCTACATTTGGGACCGCTTTTTCACAAACTTTTTATCAATGGCTGAAAAACAAGGAATTCGCGCACGGATCACTCTTCAGCAATTACGCAGTTTCGGCCGAAATGTCAAAAATACTCATTTTTGCTGTATAAACATTTCCCTTTATCATCTGAAGTTGTGTCTGCAACGAAAAATAAGCTCCATTATCCTTTGGTAGAACATTCCGCCGCGCAAGTGAAGAAAGTTACGGTACCAAACACCACTTCCTAGCTGCACCGTAGAACTTCAATACGTCAATAACACCATCTGCCGGGCTAGTTGGTTACGATCTATATGTATCAGCAGTGAGAACACAAAACAGGAAGAAGGAGAAGAATACGTCTGCGTTTATTTTAACGCGATAGATTTAGAATAAAAATGGCTGAGGCTTAGCTAAGGTTAAGCCTAGTCAGATGCGAAGCATATTGATGGCTAGGCTTGGTAATACATGGCTTTCCTTGGTTGACGTTCATCCAGCTCTTCATCGGTCTCTGTGGCACGCTGAAGCTTTCCCTTCTCGTTCAAATCAGCCCTGCTTCTAGGCGGCATCCCAACACCTGGCCGCCTCGTAAGTGCCCGGAGAGCGAGGCAAGCTCAGCTTTATACCGCTGCTGTAGCGTCACGTGGTCAGCTGCAGCGCCTCTGATCTGGAGCCTCCACCGCCGCGGCCGACCGCGCGAGCCGACAGCCCATCTCTCCTCTGCTGCGACGTCATGTTGTCACGTGGTGTCACGTGGTCACGCTCAAGGTCAATGGTAGCTCCACCGCCGCGCTCGACGGGCTGTACTGTAGCTCTAGAAATATGCTTCGCATAAAATGCAATTGCCCGGAAAAGCAACCTAGTTGGGCCACCTAGGTCACTTGACGCTGTGGCGTCATCAAAACCTGCCCACCGGATTCTGTGCTAACCGACCACCATGGCAGGTAATCCCAAAATGAACAAGGGAGGGGGAAGCTTGCAAATGTTTCGACAAGAGGACTTGCCTTCGTCTGGGCAAAGCGTCCATCATTTGCGGGATTTAAATATGGCCTTCACTCAGTGGAAGAAGGCCCGGTGAGGGGGAGGAGGGTGCGAAGCAGTCGTCATGTTCGGACATGACGGCTGCTAAAGATGATTAGCCGAAGTACCTACAAATCAGCGAAGAGAAAGAGGCCTGCTCAGCAAAAAGTAGTCCTGGGGTGTGGAGCATGGAGAGATAGCGAGCATGGGCATTAAAGGCTTTTTGTCTAGCTACGACAGGCGACCTGCTATGACTGTCTTGGGTTGACCTGAAAAATGGAGATAAAGAATTAGGCAGCACTGCGAAACGAAATACCGGGAAAAAAGAAGGTATAGAGAAAACATGGGAGGCGAGTTCAGAGAAGGAATGAAATGAAGGGGGTAAGGATTGCGGAAGACAAGGGTAGCTAGGCAGGCAGCCGGCAAGAAGGCAGGCAGGCAGGTAGGCAGCCAGGCAGGCCGGTAGGCAGCCAGGTGTGAGCCGAGCAGGCAGGCAGCCAGGCATGTAGGCATGCAAGCAGCCAGCAGGCAGCCAGGCAGGAGGGCAGCCAGGTGTGAGCCGAGCAGGCAGACAGCCAGGCATGCAGGCATGCAAGCAGCCAGCAGGCAGCCAGGCAGGCAGCCAGGCAGGAGGGCAGCCAGGTGTGAGCCGAGCAGGCAGGCAGCCAGGCATGCAGGCATGCAAGCAGCCAGCAGGCAGGCAGCCAGGCAGGAGGGCAGCCAGGTGTGAGCCGAGCAGGCAGGCAGCCAGGCATGCAAGCAGCCAGCAGGCAGCCAGGCAGCCAGGCAGGAGGGCAGCCAGGTGTGAGCCGAGCAGGCAGGCAGCCAGGCAGGCAGGCATGCAAGCAGCCAGGCAGGCAGTCAGGCAGGCAGATGGGCAGCCAGGCAGGAGGGCAGCCAGGCATGCAGGCATGCAAGCAGCCAGCAGGCAGCCAGGCAGGAGAGCAGCCAGGCAGGCAGCCAGGCAGGCAGATAGGCAGCCAGGCAGGAGGGCAGCCAGGTGTGAGCCGAGCAGGCAGGCAGCCAGGCAGACAGGCATGCAAGCAGCTAGCAGACAGCCAGGCAGGCAGGTAGGAAGCCAGGTGTGAGCCGAGCAGGCAAGCAGCCAGGCAGACAGGCATGCAAGCAGCCAGCAGGCAGCCAGGCAGGCAGGTAGGCAGCCAGGCAGGAGGGCAGCCAGATGTGAGCCGAGCAGGCAGACAGCCAGGCAGACAGGCATGCAAGCAGCTAGCAGACAGCCAGGCAGGCAGGTAGGCAGCCAGGCAGGAGGGCAGCCAGGTGTGAGCCGAGCAGCCAGCCAGCCAGTCAGGCAGGCAGGTAGGGCGGGCAGGCAGCCGATATAATTGCTTTCATTTTTATGCCGTCGTTCATGCACTGCCGCTTAATATTTCTCGCAAAGTGATATTCCCGCAGTAGCCGGGTAGTCACCTCGGTAAGCAGTGACCTAATTATTTATTGCGATTTTCAGTAACGTCTTTCATCCAGGACCCGTTTTAAGCGCGCTAATACCACAACCGGACAGCGCACAGTCCCATATTTTTTTTGAACACTCAGGCTCTAGTTCTAAGCCCTGGAAATTGCTGAATAAAGCGTTATTGATTCACCACTGAACCACTCCAGTCTGTTACCTCGAGAAGGGAACGGATTCAATCTACTTTACTATATAATCTCCTTTCAGAGTTAGATAGAATTGGTACCTTAAAATTTGGCTCGAAAGTTAACGGTACAGAAATCTGACCAAATATATGTACCATTTATAATCCTAACATAGTGCACATTTAAAATACGTTGACATGGCAAAGGCGACTGCCTGCATTGTTAAACTACTGGAATGTACGTGGAGCGCATTATCACTTCGTCAAAAATAAAGGCGAAGAATAAATTTAGGTGCTGGTTAGCTGAAACAACGCGTAGAAACCACCCCTATGTTTGAACAAAGTGGGCGTTCGCGCATGCCAGGTGCGCGGTTCGCTTTCATTCGCTCACGATACCGTTCGACAGGTGCTTTTGTATATACAGCTGTCTGGACTGTCTAGGTCCAACGACTGCATTAGCGAGAAAATGTAGCGCACGCCGAAGC
The DNA here is from genome assembly GCF_055824585.1 of Amblyomma mixtum. NCBI lineage: Eukaryota > Metazoa > Arthropoda > Arachnida > Ixodida > Ixodidae > Amblyomma > Amblyomma mixtum. Next base: position 7,471,265 of record NC_143015.1, on the reverse strand, counting down.
ATTGCGGGATACAAAAGAAGGTTGTGCAATTAAAAGAAATACCCACCTCAAAAAGCGCTCTGGGGGGCATGTCCTGCTTCACAACGCACATTAATCCCGACATTTTAAAATATAGCTTCGAAACCAGGCAGCAGACTGTGTCACGCTTTTTTCAATGCACTCGCCAGCTTTTGACGAATGGCTTCCGCCATGGGTAATCTGTGAAACGAGAAAAATTTTTCCCAGAATTTTGTTCACATGTGTTTTTTACGGGTCATGCTTCCGGCCGGTACTGCCAGCCGGTGGTAGGGGGTCGCGCACGTGTCCTGGTGTTCTAAAAATACATCCCTTTTAAGCTCACAATCAGTTTTTGTATTTATTCGGCCTCACTTCGCGGATTGATGACATCATATATGCACTCTCAAATCAGAAAACTGCCTTGAAAACCTTTATTCACATGAATTCCTATCGGGCCTAACCTTATCTTTACCTCGAGAGAGCGACAGAGGCGCCACCGTATCTTGCTTACATCGCAGATCGCTGTTGATCTAATTTCAATCGCATGAGGTCACATATGGCTGACAAGAGTCCACAAGGTCCAAAGTTTGTTTTTTACCTAGAATCATCGGCGCTTTGCTATTCTGAAGTCAGTTTCTGTTTTCGCACCGGTTTTCGCAGCAGGAAATGAAGGGAAAAAAAGAGCTGATGTCCGGGATGAATACACAACAGCCGTGCGGGCCACAATGGCGACCTTTACACGTGCTCAGCTAATGACGGCACAGGGAAGATGTATGCCTGTAGCGCTCATTGAAAAACATGTGGCTCCCTACCGGTAACTGAACAGATGTTGAGAACTCCGGCGGATAGTTTTCGGCTGCATGTGTTGCGAGCAAATTTACCGACACATGAAAACACCCTAGAGCTGCATAAAGTCGTCTGAAACCCGGCACAAACGAAGCAACGGGCCAATCGTTCTTTTTCGTAGAACCGGGTTCCTTAAAGTGGAAAAAATGCACTTCATTGCTACTACCCTAGGCGCAATCCTCCTTCTTTGCCCACTCCACGGGTGTCGTAAGTTCCTCGACGATAACCCCGATCTCGGCTCCTATCAAGACTTCAGAACGGTGAGGCATTTTCGATTGAACACTAGAAAGCCTCCCGTACTTGTTCTGATCGATGATGGCACCGCCTGCGGACTCCATGGAGTAGAGAGAGGGAGGGGCTTTGGCTGGGCATGCAATGAGAAGGCAAGATAACCGCTGGTCCTCAAGGGTAACGGAGTGGATACCAAGAGAAGGCAAGCGTAGCAGGGGGGGGCAGAAAGTTAGGTGGGCGGATGAGAATAAGAAGTTTTGCGCGCACACGGTGGCCGCAAGTGGCAAAGGACCGGGTTATTTGGAGAGACATGGGAGAGGCCTTTGCCCTGCAATCGGCGTAGACAGGCTGATAGTATACGCAGAAATCATCAGCAATGTTTCCTGAGGATTAGGTCGTTAAAAAGGTCTGGTAGCGCCTATTTGCTGAATGAGTTCGTTAGAAAACTGAATTTTACGGACTATACTTGACTCCTAAAAGTGCAACAGAGCAGAATTTTAAGAGACGGACATAAAAAAGACAGGACACTACTGCGCTTCTGTAGTGTCTCCGTCTTCTCTTCGTCGCTGACCTTAAGTTGCGCACTGTTCCACTTATAGCTGTCGTAGATTACCGACTGGCCAGATCAGACACGCTCACAAGTTACGGACCCCATGGCAGGATATTCACAAAATTCCGCTATATCTAACAACGGTTATTTGCGGCTAAGGAAAGTGTTTTGTTTCTAGTGTCTTGTTTCAGTGACGCTGAATGTACAGTTGACATTGTAAATGTGTAATTTTAAGTTTTAATCGCCAGTAAATTGATCGTAAAAATTGAATATGTATGCCATTTTTCTGTGAAACTGATTAGAAAATGCAGCCTTCTTGGTGCACATACGACAACATGGTGGAAAGCTCAAGCGAATGTCACAAAGACATCAGGCTATTTTCTGTTAACTGAAGCTCCTTTACATCTTCTACTTGCGTTGCTTCCACCAGCCTTTGTTGCAGCAACAAGAACTTCTTCCAAAAAGAACATCTTGCACGACCACGTATTGGTCAATTTCAGCGTGTTCACGCGTCTTGTAGAATGATAACAAAGCAGTCATATTTCGTAACGGTGAAAACAGAATTTGGCCCCGATAACTCCTAGCGCCGACAAAGGAGGTTTATGAACCAGCAAATATAAAATTGCGCGAAGAAGACGGACGGGAAGCGAACACTAAGACGCGCACACCAATCGCGGAATTTCCAACTGTACTTATTTCGTTGTTACAACAAAGTACAAACGCAAATAAATTATGCTCGAGGAAGCGGCTAAGAAAATACCATGGTCATGTGTGCACTGAACCGTTCGAGAGTGTGGATATGGTCATCTTAGAATAACATCTTTTTTCTTGATAGTGATAAAGAAGCCAGGACAGCAGCTTGGGCACGTTCGTTACTCATTTGTGACGGAACAGCGCAAAACACCGGGACAAGAGACAAGGGCTGACTTACAACTGATTTTTATTTCGAAGAAAGCTTCTTATACCATCTTCACACCCACAAAACACCTGCGTCACAACCATTTCGTTCAAGCGTCCTAAAATGACAACCTAAGACAAATAATCACAGTTTTAGCATGCCGAATTCTTTCTTTGTTAAAGCAACAGACGGCGTGCTGATCCAGTTGTCGCGCAGCATCGCTATCGAAGCTCCCTCGATTATTTCACGGACTATCTGGTCTTTGCGATTAGCCATGGCTATACATTTTGGAAATCAGGTGCGCAACTTGTTGAAAGGCAATCTCTGCAATGAATTCCCTGGTTCCTGCAAGCTTGCTCGAAATTTGTTTTGTGCACTAGTAGCCTTTCATTCACGTACCTTCCAGTCTGCCCTATGTATTCCTTCCCACATGTCACTGGCAACGAATAAACAAGCCATAAGGAACACTCCACAAAGGGGGTTCGATGCTTTATCGTGCATGCCTGCTTCTTTTTGGTCGGGTCAGAATTGACTCGTCTGCACAGACTTTTGAGTTTATTAGGACCAGTCATCACTACATTCACGCCAGCTTTCCGACCAATGCTTTTCAGGCGGTGGGAAACGTCGTGAATGTACGGTACTGCTACCACCGGCCTCCTTTCTTTTTGTTTAATTCTTTGCCTCCTCTTGCTGCTCGGGCATAGCCTGCATCGGTGCTTTTTCATCTGCTTGGCAACAGATACCAACAGGTGCGAGGGGTAGCCCGAGTTGCCAAGCCGTTCTGTGTGGCGAGGAAAGCTCACTTCCATTTTGTGAACACAGGACTTCCTCAAGGTATTTGTGAGGCATAAGTTCACAATAGCCCTTTTGGTCAGCTTAGAGTGAGCTGATTGGTAGGGCATTGGCGCCTTCTCCCCTCTGTGATCATAGGCCCAGCAGGCGTGATCTGTAGTGAACGCAAGTCTCAGGTCCAAAAATCTCAGAGACCCTTGAGCAGGAAGGTCGTGCGCGACAATAAATGGCTGCAAAGCCTGCGCAAAACGGCTCACCGTCTACATTACTGTTTCTAGCGTATTCGCGCGTTCGCCACTACAAAAAAGAAGGTAGAGATAACGTACCTAAATACCTTTTTAACACTTGTACCAGCGAGGGTTACGTTCAGGAACCTGTCTTTTCGCGCCAAGTACAAATATGAACCAATGCACACACCGCGTTTCTGGAGGTACACTTTTTCTTCCCAGAGGACCTGAGACTTGAGTTCAGAAGCGGGCATGCCTGCTGGGCCTATGAGCCCAGAGGGGAGAAAGCGCCAATGTTCTACCAATCAGCTCACTCTAAGCTGACCAAGAGGGCTATTGTGAACTTATGCCTCACAAATACCTTGAGGAAGTCCTGTGTTCACAAAATGGAAGTGAGCTTTCCTCGCCACACAGAACGGCTTGGCAACTCGGGCTACCCCTCGCACCTGTTGGTATGTGTTGCCAAGCAGATGAAAAAGCACCTGATGCAGGCTAGGCCCGAGCAGCAAGATGAGGCAAAGAAAAAGAAAGAAAGGAGGCCGGTGGTAGCAGTACCGCACATTCGAAACGTTTCCCACCGCCTGAAAAGCATTGGTCGGAAAGCTGGCGTGAATGTAGTGATGACTGGTCCTAATAAACTTAAAAGTCTGTGCAGACGAGTCAATTCTGACCCGACGAAAAAGAAGCAGGCATGCACGATAAGGCATCGAACCCCCTTTGTGGAGTGTTCCTTATGGCTTGTTTATTCGTTGCCAGTGACATGTGGGAAGGAATACATAGGGCAGACTGGAAGGTGCCTGAATGAAAGGCTACTAGAGCACAAAACTAATTTCGAGCAAGCTTGCAGGAACCTGGGACTTCATCGCAGAGATTGCCCTTCAACAACTTGTGCACCTGTTTTTAAAAACAGGTGCACAAGCCCGTGAAATAATCGAGCCAGCTTCGATAGCGAGGCTGCGCGACGACTGTGTCAGCCCGCCGTCTGTTGCTTTAACAAAGAAAGAATTCGATATGCTAAAACTGTGATTATTTGTCTTAGGTTGTCATTTTAGGACGCTTGAACGACATGGTTGTGACGCAGGTGTTTTGAGGGTGTGAAGAAGCTATAAGGAGCAGTGTTTCCTCGAAATAAAAATCAGTTGTAAGTCAGCGCTTGTCTCTTGTCCCGGTGTTTTGCGCTGTTAGTTCACAAGGGATAAAGAAGGAAGCATAGGAAGTTCTCACCCCTTTTGACGACGTACAACTTATTGCATAACTAGAGATTTTTTTTCCCTCTATAAATGCAACCCGGTAATGTAATACTTCGGCCATATTAAATTTTTCGCTTGCTTCTCACTCCATAGCAAAGGTAACATAGACGTGCTTTTTGTGATTTTCAATAGCCGCATTTTCTTAGCTGCTTTAAGCGCAAAATGATTACCGGGATGATTCCTGAAATTTTAAACCATGAATCATCTAATAATTTTGCGCAGCTAACCTGCATAGGAGGCTTCACACAGAGCTACGTCTGTCTCAGTTAACTTGTTGGGGCAGTAAGCTGCTGGCCATGATTTTCAGGTGTGACCACGCTGCTTCATAAAAGAGGTGTCTTCAAGCCCCACTTTATGTCTCAGTTTGGGCCTCATGCACTGCAATGCGTGCGCTTGGAAACGAAAAACATGAAGACTCCGCGAGAATTTACAGGACGAAGATAATCTTCGTTACTGTTTGGATAAGACGACGAACACAAAATTTATAAAGGCCCAATGTGTAGTAAGTTAGTGCACTCGACGCTTGGAAAACTATAAGCCAGCAGTGTTCTACGAGATGCTGATTTGCAATATGTGCAGGCGGTGCGGTCATGGAATTTTATTTTTAGCTTTTGGGCAGCCTACTCTATTTTATTTTCAGCGCTAGCAATATGTGATGCCGGATTGGTTGACTTTTTAGCAGAAACGTTGTGCTCTCTTTACGGTGTAACTCTTTCCTGGCTAAGTTACTGCCGGTCACTTTTTTAGTGTCTGCCAGCGATCGGAGAGTTCTACCCCATCTACAGAAACTATAAATTCGACCCGAACTACGGAGGAACGGCAAAGTGCGTCTACGTCACTCAAAGCAACTCGTCGCATCTGACAATCGTGAACGGCGACCAGAGGTCGTAAGTTGGAAATTGAAACTGGCCACATTTGGCAGTCGTGGCAGTGGCAAGAGTTACAGGACTACAAAATTGATGTTTTAAAACGACTTTAGAACATAAAACTAGCGGAGTGCATGCAAGCAGAATACGTCTTTTGTTTTTCAGAAATGCATGTTCTATTTTATTTGGTTAATTACGCTGAGCCATTTGTTGCGCGTTCTTGCGATGACCAACGTGTTCATACTACTGTGTTACGGACTGCTATTTTCACAGCCTAGGGCGGCCGAATCCACCATGCAACTGCGACCGCGCTAAATACGCCACGTGCAACTAAGAAGTCCTAACATTTGAGCAGATGTTTCAGTTAAGTGCTTAGAATCATGAAACTCAAATTACATACAAAAGGACACCACTCACAGAGCTAATTATGATACATTGATGACTCTCCGCATAGCACGGCCAGAAAAGGCAGCTTTCGTCCCTAGTACACACAGGTATTAAGGCGGGAACACATCTACGAAAAATGAGCGCCTTCACTGCGGCGAGCCGTCGCGAACGGCGTCGCAACGTCCGATCCCAGCTTGTCGCCTGCGTCCAAACTGCTGGATGTCAAGGACGGGCCGCTCGCGGCAAACGCAACGACGGGAAGCGGCAGCTAATGCGAGAGCAGAGAGCGGCAGTGCCATGATGACGTAGGGCGCTCTTCTCAGGGCCGGCCTGCAAGCCTTGATGCCAGCCGCCGACGTCAGAAAAACGCGCTTGTACTTTTTGTTCACATTCATAACAAGCCCTGAGATAGATGAAAGTCAAAAAAGAATAATTTCGGAGGATCACTGGCCAGTACCGAGTTTCTGGTAGAAGGGATAACTGAGACACAAGCTAATTTCATCCCATAGGCGCTCTTGTGCTGTTGCCGGCTAGTGCGGTTCGCCTAGCGTCTCCTAGCTCCGCTGCTGAAGGCGTCGTGAAAATCTAAGATTGTTTATTATGGGACAAGTCCAAAGTAAAGGCGTGACGAGTGTAGCGCCTTTATTTGAGCGTTATTGAGTTCCAAAGCGACCACAGCTGCAACATCGATGTGAAACCTGCTATGCTTAGCGACGAGCAGGGTAGCCAGGGAGCAGCGCAGTTTGCATCCCGGCGTTCCCCGCAGGCGGCGCCGTTGCCGAAAAAAGCTCGACTCTTGTGCAGGCATGCTGTCGTTGCTCGAATAAAGGAGCGAACCTCTTAGGCTTGGCTGTTTCGTATTTTCCGATATGAACGTCAAGTACGCCGAGTCTGCCGGCCGACCAGCCAGCCCATCCGTCGGCGTCATTAAAATGAGCTAATTATTGTTCTTGACGTCAGTATTAAACCATGGGATAGATAAGTGCAAAAAATGCATCATTTTTGTGGATCCCTGACCAATATCTAGTTGGTGATAAAGGCAACAGCAGTGATACGGGCAAATTTCTTGCCGCAAGTAACCGCCTAGCAGCTGCCGCTGGCCCGCCGTTAGTGTCCAGCTCGTCTGGCGCACGCTAACTCCAATGCCGAAGGCGTAGCAGAAATTCACCATGTTTTGTAGCGAGAGCTATACTACTATAGCTGGGACGCATTTCACCGTGAGCCTCCGTATGACCTTGAAACAACGTTGAGATAAGTCATGGCTAGTTTTACTATGCACATGTACCTAACCTAACCATGTGTGGTCCATTTAGGGCAGTACCTTTGGTCTTGGCCTTTGAATTTGACCTTTCAAGTTTTCAGTGGAGGGCGCTAAGAAGCCACGTGGTAGTCGCTTCGTGTCATGTGATTCAATTTACAGTTGTGACGCCAGGGTATTGGGCATATAAACCGGAGCTGTGCGCCCTGCTTTCGCTACGTGACACTCGGTTCGGCAGAGTTGAAGCGCCCGCTGCCTAATTTATTTATTTTATTGTGAGATGATGGTGGTGACAGCAAAGCGATGTGAAGAGTAGGCCTTTTATTATAGCACAGGTGACTTCCGACGCGTCGTCCGTTGCTGCTTTAATGCGAAACTGGCTATAGGCCAGCAACGACAAGGGCAGCCAGGCACCAGGAAAGCTCGTCGCCCGGCGCGCCCGCGGTGGGCACTGCTGCCGAAAGCTCGTTGTAGAAGCAGGCATGCTTTCCCTCTGCTGAAGTATAATTGGCAGTCTTCCTGACAGTAAAGCTATCTTGGTCTTTCTTGTGCAATTGTCAAGTACACCAAGCCAAGCAGCGTACAGGCACTGTGTAAGTTGCTGGGTGAGTTGTTTCCGATATTCCATGACTACAGCGCAACGAACGGGACAAGAAGAAGGACACAGGCAGAGACACAACATAGCGCTGTGTTGTGTCTCTGCCTGAGTCCTTGTTCTTGCCCCGCTCGTTGCACTGTAGTCATGGAGTGCAGGCACTGCTGCGCGGTGGCGAAGTGCGACACCGGCTGTGGGCGGGGCTTGAGCCGAGCGGCACATCGATGCATGCCGCTCCATGTGTCCCTGCTTGCCGTGGGGCGGCAGTTCGCAAGTGGTGATCGCTGCGGTGCGCCGGCCAAGTTTTTCCTCTTGTATCCCCTTCTTTACTCGCACGCTTGACTGGTCGCCAACCTGTGGTCCAAAGCTACGCAGCCACAGCAAGTTCGGACGAATTCTGCCGAGACAAGGCTCGAGATTACCTATTCACCAGTCTCACACATGGAAAGTGGTTTGGTTTGGTTTATTGTGGTTTAACGTCCCAAAGCGACTCGGGCTATGAGGGACGCCGTAGTGGAGGGCTCCGGAAATTTCGACCACCTGAGGGTCTTTAACGTGCACTGACATCGCACAGTACACGGGCCTCTAGAATTTCGCCTCCATGGAAATTCAGCCACCGCAGCCGGGATCACACCCGCGTCTTTCGGGTCAGCAGCCGAGCGCCGTAACCACTGAGCCACCGCGGCGGGGCACATGGAAAGTGGTAAAACCCCTGAAAAATTTTAAATCCCAAAAAAAATTTGGGCGGCGCAGGCTTATAGTAGTCGCCAGCCGTTTCACGACAGGGTGCGAGGCTCTTTGGCAGGGATTGGTTGGGAAGGGTATACCAAGGAGGTCTGGGGCGAGAAGGAGGAGCATCTCCATGAAGTTCCGGCGGCAAACACGAAATGGGGAAGGGGTGTGGATGCCTTTGTTTCATCACGAAGCCACCGCTTTCGCTGCTGGAAAGGCTGAGCGCATCAACCCCAGAATGCACTGGAGTTGGCCGTCTTTCGTTCGCAGTTGCGTTGAGCGTTAGAATTTCTATGTTATTGATACCCTCTGAATCCGTTACAATGCAGAAGGGAATGTTCCTGTATGTTGATAAACAGACGGTAGCGCCGCAGAAGAGCAAAGACACAGAGGTATATACGAACAGCACGAACGCTATTTGTCTTCTGATGCGCTACAATTTTTTATCAATCACGCACAAACAAGCCCAGCAAGCCACGCTGCTGAAGTTGGTTTCTGTAATATCTTGGGAATAATTACTCTACTCAAGCCATGATAGTTTTTACGCGACTTTGTCATTTCACGAGTATACTAGGACAGCCCTAATTTCAGCCACTTTGACTAGTGTAATTTCGAGTTCAGACTCACTCAGGCAATTTACGGGCCAGCCTTGGCCTAATGCCGCTCACGCACAGGACAAACTTCTCTTTCTTAGGCGTAATAAATATTTTCCATCTTCATCATTATAGCATCGCTTAGTGGGCCCGTGATAACGAAAAGCGTTGTAGTCACCTTGGATGTCTTCGAGTCACGCCGCATACAGATGCATACTTAAGCAAAAAAATTCATTATAATACATTTTCACATTTATGAATATGGCTATAAGCCAGCATGCGGGCACTCACAGGTACAAAAAGCCATCTGAAACGGAAATGAAAAAACATGGTTCGCAATACCTACCAATGCATCAATTGGCCCGGATTATTTTTCAAAACTTCAAGAGACTAACGCAATTCTTGGCAGCTATATTTGGTATAATTTTCGGTACAAACCATGCAATAAAAGAGGATTTTGAAGAATGCGAGCAAGATAGCAACAAAGTGAATTCGCATTTACGAGAGGTGAATCTCAGCATTTTAAAGCGACGGTTTCTGAGGCAGCACATGCCCATGCCTCAGCGAGGATATAGAATACTACGTTTTCAGAATACATAACTCTGCAAACGCACATGGTATTAAACTTGCCATGACGGTTAAATGTTCCGAATACAGGGAGCAGAAATTTGGCCGAAATATTTACTTCTAATTTCCTTTTCCTGATTTGCCTTTCGGAAGAAGCTGCGATGCTGGATTTGAGCACTATGCGCAGCATGCCTTTCGGCCCATAGTTCATCTGGAACGTTGTGACGATAAATAGGTGCTCAGAATCATTGCGTGCCTAAAACCTAATCACTGCTTCGATTAATACAACATAAATACTAAGCCTATAAAATCTGTATTGCGAGCGCCCTTGCAGTCCATTAGCAAAGACAGGTAACCGCATGCCGTTAAGCGAAGTTTTTCGAAAAAATAATAACACATCGCGAGTTATATGTTGTAAGGTTTAGACGCCAAATTATTTCAATTATTACTATTCAATCTCTCTACTCAAGCTTTTCCATGAGGTCATTGAGCAGTAGATTGTACTGACGTGACTGACATGTTTCTTTCCTGAATAAAACATAAATATCGGCAAGCGAAACGCTTTTCTAAAGTACAAAAAAGCCGAAAACGTGTTTTTGCCAAGCGAACACATAATCGCAAAGAGCTTATGGGAACAGGAAGTACGCGCAGGCGTTTACTTATCTATTTTCAAGAATTCTTTCGATTCTGTTAAGCAAAATATCTTACTGGAAAAAAAATAAAATTTACGGAATCACACGCACGTTCAACAGTATAGAAAGGTGAGCCCTTTGGAGGCTGTTAGTAACGAAAATTATAGCCGAAAACTTTACAAGCACAAAGAAAAAGAGGGTACATACGCAGAGAGGACACGCGCTGTTCCCACTACTGGTTTACTGGAAAAGAACGCCGTTGCTTAAATACGAAACAACTACACGACAACAAAAAGTATTAGTAATCAGTTCAAGTTAGAAAAAATAATCACAGTCTCCGGAGATCATCATCATCAGCCTGACTACGCCCACTGCAGGGCAAAGGCCTCTCCCATGTCTCTCCAATTAACCCTGTCCTTCGACAGTTGCAGCCACCCTATCCCCGCTAACTTTTTTATCTCATCCGCTTACCTAACTTTCTGCCGCCCCCTGCTACGCTTGCCTTCTCTTGGAATCCACTCCGTTACCCTTCAGGCCCAGCGGTTATCGTGCCTTCGCGTTACATGCCCTGCCCAAGTCCATTTCTTCCTCTTAGTTCGAGTAGGATTTCATTTACTCGCTTTTGTTTTATCACCCATTTTGCCCGCTTCTGGCCTATTAACGTTACGCCTATCACTTTTTTCCATCGCTTGCTGCGTCGTTCTTAACTTAAGCTGAATCCTTTTCGTTAACCTACGCCTTTCTGCCCCATAGGTGAGCGCCGGCAAGATACAGGTGCTATATACTTTTGTCTTTAGGGATATCGGTAGACTGTCATTCATGATCTGAAAGAACCTGCCATATCCGCTCAATCCCATTATTATGCTTCTAGTTATTTCCCTCTCATGATCGGCATCAGCGGTCACTACCTACCCTTAGGAGATATCCTATTTCCTTTTTTTTTTTGATAGCGAAAGTGATGGGGGGCTGATGCAATTACAATACGAGGCGATGCGAATTCCTTCCATGACCTCTCTAGTATACTTTTGCCCGTGACGAAACAAGACTTCGGTTTCCTCTGAGATAGGGCGGCAATTTATGCATAAGTGAACGCCACTTGAAAATAGCAATTTTTAGTTGCACTATTAGTTATGTATTCTCTGTACGCATTCTAGTTTAGGTTCTAGCCGAAAAATATTCCCAGATATCTGATGCACGGGACAGATTAAAATCTGTTATTTTTGATTCTGTACTTATATTGTGAGATTTGTGCTAGGCGGAAAAGAGTTTTGATCTTTAGTTTTTCTGAACACGCAAATTAAGTACTCTGTTACCGTTAGAATCGCAGAAGAGGTCGTAGTATATGAGGATAACAGAAGTGTATTTTTTTCTGAAGAAAACTATGAAAGCTTTGAAAGAAAACTTAGTAATTCCTTAGTAGAACAGGGGCAACAGCTGAACGCTTATCAACTACAGCTAAGTGTGTTGTAAGTATTGTAAGCGTAAGTGTTGTACTTAAAGTAAGTACGTGTTATTTCACGCACTAAAGAGTCTATTTCCATTTGGTTTTGACCTAGGCTTCGCAGGCAGTGCTAGGACCGAAAAGAATCACAAAAATGTCTCCGAGTCATTTTCCACGAGCATGTATGCTGGAATACCCAGCCAGCGAATTCAAAAATTCAGTTACATCATCGTCGAGAGTGGGTGTGAGCATGAAGTGCACTGCAGGAAAGGAGTACCGTGCTCTTGGACGTCGCATAGATACCGATAGCCACACGCCAGCCTGGAGGAGCGTTCCTCATCTCTCGCCATAGCTTTTCTTCACGGTCGACATCTTGGCCGGCTTTCTTTGCTGCTCTTTACGTATGGCGATCCGCGCCACCAGTGCTGGCCACGGGCTGAAGCAGGAGTTGTGCCCGCTCATGCTACACAGAACGCATGACATTGGCCGGACGCCGCGTTTACCGCCTCGCTGATTGCCACGTCGATGAACAACAAATGAGAGCTGGTAACTGGCAGCGATGATAGATGGCGTTATGAGAACCTGTATGCTAATCTTCGCGCGCATTACGTAATAGCTGCAATTCAGTGCTGCTCCGGCGGCAACGCAGCACGTAGCACCAAAGGGTGGATCAAAAGTATCGAAAAATCGTCTCCAAGTTCACCTCCATGTTCCCCTTCCGTCCTGGTGCCAAGGTCACCAACGGGGCGCCTATAACAGCAGCTAAAACCATTGAATGCTTAAAGGAAGTCTTCCGAGGTCCTCTAGCATCAACAAGGACAGAAGAATTTTAACTCTGGTTTAAGTTAATAATATACTATCCGATTATAGAGTCTCAACTCCAGTATTTGATACTGTGGTGCACTTCGAGAAATCTCAATCTTGCCGCTATGTTTACTGTACAAAAAAGGTGATTCGGCTATTTATTGTTCACGAACTCAAGATCATTCATTGCCTTACTTTCTTGAGTCCAAAACATATCGTTTAGAAAACAATTTAGCGCTTTTTGCCAGTCGTATCAATTTGCTTCCAACAGGCTCGTCGCAATTACCCGGAAGACGGGGCCCGGCTACACTGTGAACAACATCATTAGCCTAAAATACGTCGATGGTAAGCACTCTCAAAGCCGACTGCATTGATACTGTGTCTTTGTTGCTTATAATTACTATCTGTGATCTCACAGTCCCCCAAATTACACTTTGTAATTGGTTTTCATCCCCACATGTGCTTTCACTTATAGTAGAAGATTATCCAGAATATATAGTCATGGCCCTGCCCGGCACTGGTGGCCTGGGCATCCCTCCGGGGAGGAATAACACACAACACTCAGACGGCACAAAGACAAACGCATGGACAGAACAATCACACACATAGAGCAACCTCGTCAGGCTGCTGTTCGAAACAGGGTGGGTGCTCCGAAGAGCGCAGCGGGATATACGGAAAATAGAACCGGAACTGAAAATAGAATATAAAATAGAACCAAACGGCACAAAGTGCTACCTGACACTAGAAAATAGCACATTGGTCAACATTAAGAGGTAGCGAGAACATATACTCAACCAAGATTATTTCACAGCCACTAGCTAGCAACAAGCCAGCTGAGACGTCTGGTAGTTAGCGAAAATCAAACACTTTAGCGAAAAATTTTATAACACGCAACGCTTGCTGGTCACAGGCATCACTAGTTCCACGACCCCATCTCCACATTTGATATTCTAACACTGCCGTGCCATGCAGAGGCTGACTGGGGCTGCCGAATGTCTCTAGCGAAGATTCTATATCGCCTGCTCATATCCTAGATGCAAAAGCAAAATTCTTGAAAGCTGCATCTCCTGTTTGCGTATATATACTTTAACTAGCTGACCATGCTTGTCGCGCACGGCTACATTTCATTCATCCGTAGAGCTCAGAATGTCTTCCGAGTGCTAAATAAGTGCATAACTCCTGCTTTGGTGCAATGACTAGCAATTGCCAGCATCCCTTAAGAGGAGAGTCTGTAATATGGTATCCATCCGGATATCGATTCAGACACCGTCACTCTCCATGAGGCTCTAGGTTTAAGAGATAAAAATGACCACTTGAATCAATCTGTGGAGGAAATTAGCAAAAAAACGATTGGAAAATGGGTGGCTCCAATGCAGAGGTGACATAAGGTTAGAAGAGTTTGACTGAAAACGTATTTTGAGAATGGCGAATTTTAGGATCAATTTATAACA